>NC_092162.1:41372035-41744535 GCF_045791955.1 Oncorhynchus clarkii lewisi
CAATTTGCATTTAAATGTTGTTCGTATTTAGTTTATTAGTATATTGGAAAGACTGCATTCTTCTAATTATTTTCAGAAAGTTGGAACAAGGACCAAACAATCTCACTACATTTCTTCATAGGTTTAAACTATTATTTTTTTTTTTTGGTAATGTGCTGTTACGATGTGTTATTTTAAGAAAAACTATTGTACTGCTTTCTCAAAATTGACAGGCGTAACAAAATTGATTAGCAAATTCATCTATGAAAATTGCATTTGTTGAGGTAATCAGCGGGCTTAATTGCTACATTGCCCAAGCCGGCTTAAAACACCTCATCTCTATAATGCCAGAGGAATAGGAAGTTGGACACCTTGCACTTTCATTTAATATGAGCACTGATTGCCCGTCTGGCTGTTTTATAGCTGACACCTTTCGTGAGTCGTTCCACAGTGTAATTACATAGGACCTAATTTGATGAATCAACTCAATACTCTGTCGTCCAGGCTGACCTCCCTGGCCTATGCTCTCCATTCTCTAGACTGGTGTCAAACGGTGGGGCTTTCACTTTTGAAATGTTCACCAATTCAATCACGTTTGGTGTCTAGAAGAACGATGCTTGGACCTGAACCTCTTAGTATACCACCGATCCAGGAATATACAGAGGCCAATAAAAACAGGATATTTCCAATGTCAATTACTGTATACATATTGTATTTGACAACCAATCAATTCCTTGATTCCCTAAGCAGAACCATATATGGATTTCTCCTGATGTTTGCCATTTTAAACCATGTTCTTATGGTAGCTTCGGTTCATAATGTCAGTTAATGGGCCTCTTTAATAACACATGGCAATAAAGATTCATACTGTACAATATTCCTTCAAATGTGACATGGTTGGAAATACGTTAAATGTAGTACGAGTACCCATACAATGTGATAATGTAAGACTATCCTTGCTCTTCACTTTCCATTGGTGTGCTTTTCAAGCCTTGAGAATTTGCCTGCATGTGCTGAGCCAGTCTGTTGAAACTAACATCGTAATTGAGACTCATTAAATAGCACTGACAGCTTAGGTGTCCGTGTTGAATATAGAATAATTCTGTTGTACTTGCAACTTGATTAAGAGGACCCAGAGAACATATTAATGTTGTATGCCTTGGTCTACCCTGGTGTGTGGAATTCATAAGTAAATCATCAATCATCACCTGTATAATGACTTTGTACCACATATGTACATATTAGGTAGCAGTTATAGGTTACTTACGTGCATAGTACTTATCACTGTTATTTCAGTTTGCAATAAAATACAATACTACACAAACGATTGAGTAATTACTGCATACGTTAATAATATGTATGTAATAACTTGTAATATGTATGTAAAAGCTTGTAATAGCCTGTTACTTTGTAATTACACAAGTTTTTCCACTGGTAGTTACTCTGGAACCTAACTTAAAGCGTCACTGTGAATACTCAACATACTCAACATACAGTAACAGGCCCATTCGCATGCAACCTAACATGTGAATCATGTTAACTTATTATTCTATTTATTCATGCAGGTCACAATGTATTTTCTTAGCTACAATAACAGAGTCGAGACAGAGTTTTGAAAAATATACATCCTGTATCATCTAAGCTAGCAATGAAAGGAAATTGGAGTTGGTTCAAAATTGACTGTCCTTGTAATGAGCGTATGATGAATGGTATAATTTAAGGAAAGAAAATGTATGCGGGCAAACCCAAGATATAATGATTCTGTTGCATTTTGATACACCATGAAGATTGACTAATTCCACTTAATATCCCAAGAAATCTATGATAGCAAGTCACTCAGTAGATATTTTCTAACATTGTTATAGTCTTGTGGTAACCTGTCTCACATGTATGATACATGAAAAGGGCATAGATAGTATATTTTTATATTTATGAGGATATGTTATGCTTCTGTTTAGAGACCAGTGCAAAAACATTTTCAAATAATTTAGCTGGAAGCAGCAATGAACGGGGTTCACAGGAAGACAGAAAGGACACAAGATCAGTTGGATAACAAAGCAAGTACTCTATCATGTAGGAACGATCTTCCTTTATGTGCAATCAGTGAAAGCATTGCCCCATGTTTATCTCATAATACCACAAGGATGACACAAGTGAAGTAATAAACTAGTGCTGTAGGTTGGTTATTATTTTTTTCAAATTTACTAGAGGCTAGTATACATGAGTATACATGTACTGAACAAAAAAACGCAGCATGCAACAATGACAACAATTTTAGTTTAGTTAGTTTAGTTTAGTTTAGTTACAGTTCATCAGTCAATTTAAATATATTCAATAGGCCCTAATCTATGGATTTCACATGACTGGGCAGGGGTGCAGCCATGAGTTGGCCTGGGAGGGCATAGGCCCACCCACTGGGGAGCCAGGCATAGCCAATCAGAATGAGATTTTCCATGCAAAAGGGCTTTATTACAGACATAAATACTACTCAGTTTCATCAGTTGTCTGGGTGGCTGGTCTCAGACGGTCCTACAGGTGAAGAAGCCGGATGTAGAGGTACTGGGCTGGCATGGTTACACATGGTCTGCGGTTGTGAGGCTGGTTGGAGGTACTGCCAAATTCTCTAAAACTATGTTGGAGGCAGCTTATGGTCTAGAAATTAACATTCAACCCTCTGTTAACAGCTCTGGTGGACATTCCTGCAATCAGTATGCCAATTGCACACTCCCTCAAAACTTGAGACATCTGTGGCATTGTGTTGTGTGACAAAACTGCACATTTTAGAGTGACCTTTTATTGTCCCCAGCACAAAGTGCACCTGTGTAGTGATAATGCTGTTTAGTCAGCTTTATTTACCACACCCATCAGGTGGATGGATTAGAATATTTTAAAAGTATTTTTAGCATTAGCATATGTGCTAACGTGCATCTGTAGGTACAGTGTAGCCATATTTTAATGCAGCATCTATTTATCAAAACCATTAAGACTGATGTAATGAGTGAATCTGACGTATGGATCATGAGAAGAAGATGATTGCAGATTATTTTGAGCATTAGCGCTACATTATGCAAAGAATGAGTTGTTAATAGTTAATAGTTTCCTTGTTGTTTGAGACATCAATACCAAATTCAGTGTGGTTCATCTTAGGGACGACCATGATAGTGGTGTCATACTTTTGATGTATTTTTTGCATATTTTAGCTTATTAGCGCATGGTATAATCTCTAGGTCAAACCCAGTGATAGCTATTCTGCTTATAACATTGCCCCCTATAGGCCAATCATTGCCATTATTTTTTTACCAACTTACTCATGGCCTCTACTTTCTGTGTGTCAAATTAGAAAAAAAAGTTCCCAATCTATGCTTGAGTTATTTGACCATGTCATTAAAAAAAAGAAGAATAACAATAGGTTTCAGAGCTTCACTGCGAACCCCTGATTATTTAGGCATTTTCTCAGCCTTTTCCTCACCTCTTCTTTAAGATGATCATCTCACACATAAGAAAGAACATTAGCTGTCATCAGGAAAGGTTCATGTGGGTGTTGGATGCCGTGATGATGTCACAGATGAGATTTAGAGAACCGCAAATGTTTCATGATTGATTGGACAAATGCATTTCCTGTTCAGTCAGTTCTAAATAACACCCAGGCAACTTTTTCCAAAGAACTAGTTGGTTAAAAAGGTAGGTACTGTGATTGAAAAGGGATTGAATACAAGTCTTCAAGGTAACATTTATCTATTGAATACCTATTAATACCACTTACTTTAGTAATAACACATTAGTAACTGATTATCCACGTACAATACAGTATGAGCAGATACAGATGAATCTGTGTCCTCTGATACAGGAATTTCAGGGAAGAGTTGGACATTGGACAGATGCAGGCAGTAGGCCACAGATACTGGACAGTAGGCCACAGATACTTTGAATATGTGAAAATGTAACGACTTGTGTACTAACTTTACAGTTTTCTGTACTGCATATAGTATATTGTGTTGTTTGTGTATTTGAATGCTGACGTCACTACAGGAATTTCCATGTAAATGGGCAATAAAGTATATTGTATCCTATCCCCTGTCGGTTGTCCCTGTGTTCCCTGCTCGTCATATTTCACATCACGTAATGTACATTCAAGCGGTCACTAACCAGGCCCCTCATAAGTTATGCTGTCAAGCTAGTGAAGTATCTCCACGTTTCTCTTCCTGTCTTTCAGATTGTACTCATAAACCAAAAGCAGTAGGGAAAAAAACGTTTTGATGTACTGAACATGGGAATGAACTGAGTGAGAAGGCGGGTGACGTCTGAGAGCTAACCAGATCGTCTGGTCTGATGATGGCAAATAGTCTGAGGGGCCTGTGTGTGTGTCTAGGCCAGGGAGGCAGGGCTTTGTGGGATCAGCACTCTAATACCTGCCATTACACTGCCAGAGGGAGTCATTAAGGGTTCGCAGGATCCTGTTCCACATCATACTGTAGTTCAATTAATTCTGAGGGATAACGACAATATGCATTTCAATGGAAACCAGATCTAGATATTTCTCAGGCGTTTCCTCTGTTGTTCCCTGAACATACAGTGTCGATTTGTATGCATTTCAATAAAATGTCAAATACAAGGGAAAAGGGATATTATATTAATAAAATATAGGAAGTTATTTTTTAAAAATCCATGACTAATCTTTGTTATTTATGGTTTCCCTTTACACTTTTTTGAGTACCTGTAGTTGTTTAGGTATACTCTGGCATTAAATATTAGCATTGTGCTAACCATGACGTGATCAGAAACTGTTGTAGGACGTCTTGTTGTGGGAGCTCAGCATTCTCCTTTTTGTTTGATCGAATTACCTCACAGATCCCTCAGGTTATTTTGGGAAGTTCTGGAAGATTGGCCATTTTCTCCATGACTGTCTGTGGTATAGTGTTTGGGACAGAGGAAAGCCATTGTGTCTGGTGGTGAGAGTGATCATATTTGGATTCAACCACGAACCTTGGCCATAAGCCACAACAATCGTCTGTGAGTCTGTGAGTGACATGACCAGAACTCAGGGCTTTGGTGTCTCTTTGGTAACCGTTGCCTGTGGGGAGATCATCTCCACGACAACGTCACAGAGGTCATACACAGATCATAGCCCATCGCCCGGAGCCATGACATTAACACTGGACTGGCTCTTTCTCAGCTGAACTGCCTATCCCTTCATATCTACTGCACTATAAACATACATCTAAACGGTCTGAACCTCTATCATTGTTATGTTTTCAGACAGACTGGGTTCAGTTCTGTTTGTATCCAACAACAACCATGGCATGTCTCAGCACAATATATGTATTCATACACAGCCCTGTAAGGCTGGCTGAAAGAGGCTTAGTGACAGGGGTTGATTACATTTGAAAAAGGGATTGGCTGTGATTGGCTGTTTGATACGTGAAACTATATACCAGATGGAACACATTTGATGTAGTTTATATAGATCTGGGGTTTGTTTGTAAACAATGCAGGCCTATCCATCTTACATTTTAACTGCATTTCCATCGTATTTTGACAACACTGTATTTTTGCGCATGTGTTTGTGTGTGTACGTGCATACATACATGTGTGTCTGTTAGCATGTTCCCTGCATGTAGCCCTCCCACCCTGGCACGGACCCAGCTGAGAAGGTTCCGGCTGTGTCCAGGCGCATTCTTTAGGGACCTCATCAGGCACTGAATTTCCTTCCCCACTCTCCTTCTCCCTCTCGCCTGCCGGAGGGCATCCATATTCATTTCCTTCTCTGATTTGGGGGGAAATGATGAAAGGCGAGTTCCCCCCCCCCCCCCCCCCCCCCCCCCTCTTATTTCCTGCCAAGTTTGCCTGCGTAACTTTGCAACACAACGTAAATCTGAAAAGACCTGCACACTCATTCCCATTGGATTTAGACCCTAGATTATTTACACATGATCATCATGCCACACTAAAGGGAAGAAGGAAAAGCTCTATGTTAGGATGGATGATTACTGAGTGTCGTGTTGGGGAAGTGACTAAGTGGAAGAAAATGTTTGACCTCTTTTATTTGAGATCCTTCGTATTTAGAGCGTACAGGTTCTTACTGGAAAAAATGTGAAATTACATTCTTAGTTGCTTTATATAATAAAGCTATTAGTGCCTGATGATATCATAGAGATAACTGTGATGGTTTGAAATAAATAGCCAACCCTATCATAAGACTGCTGGCTGTATATTACTGAGGAAATGAATGGTAATGAAAATAACAGTCAGTCAGTCATGTTGCTCAACTCTGTAATTACTGGCATACTTTGATGATATGACACAGACAGTATACGCATCACCCTATTTATCCAAACCTCCGGTGTCATCAGCTCAAAAAAGTATCCTTCCCTCTCTTCTACATATGCAGGCCTGGGCTGGGTGGCTTCGCTATAGCTCTGTGATTCTGTATGGTTGCCATGTCAACTCTAAACACACATACACACAACCTCAACGCCTTAGCTTTGAGAGGATCATCTCCACCTCTGGCTCCGATCATGAGGGGTCTCTGTCTCGGCTCTGTTCAGTCAGAGAGGAATGCGCTCCCTGCTCTCTGCCTCCCTCCCGCCTTCAGGCACATTGAACAGAGTGTTTGCGGTCTGCAAACAGCCCACATTGATCATTATTCATGACAGAAAGTCATATGATGGTTTATGCTTATTCTAGCAAGAACAGAACCGTGTGTTTTTGATCTGAGTAACAGATACATAACTACAGTTACTGTAAAGACACCTCCTTCTTCTTTGAAATAGGTGATGTGATTCATATTAACAGTCATAATGTAGTACCTACAGTATTGGCAGCTGTGACAGTTATAAAGGCCAGATTCAGATTACTAAATGGAAACTGAAACTAAATATAATAGAAAAATAGTATAATTACAGTGCCTATATACGTTTTTCATTAGTAATGGAATCATACACAGCAAATTTGAGGTCAGAATTTTAACAGCCACTGAGTTAAATTGAACACCTTCAACATTTTCTTAGAAATTTGATGTGACCCACCAAAATAGTGTTAAACTATTGGGATGGGGGGAGGGGGGGGGGGGGGGTTGTTGTTGTCTGGTTTGTCAAATGATTAGTAATTCCCATCAGAATTGAGCCAGAGGAAGGATATCCAACAATTGGAATATTTTATCATCCACAACCTGCATTCAAGACGACCTTAACCATCTAAACTGGAACAATCGTCTCAGTAACGGGTGAAATAAGTCCATCTCCTTACAGATTGGATTAGTTTAGATTTTTATTTGATATTTACTGATTAATGAATCAATCAATGTGCATGCAGAAACATATTAAAGATATTAGATATTAGATATTAAAACAAACTATTCTAAAAATCAACACATCTTTTTAACTCTGGGAGGGTTAACGGAAATTAGCTCGACACAGTCGAAGTAACAACAACACCATCAAGTGTTCATTCCACAGTGATTCAAATAACACTTAATTTATTCACCGCATGTGGTGTCAATTTCAATCCCCCTGGTGTTAACCCCCCTAGAATCAACACTCAGATATAACGCTCACAACACATTTTACCTTAACACCGAGATTTTAACACTTGCAAAGTTGCTTTGTACTAACTGTGTTAAGGCGACAGTGTGTTTTGGTTCGGCTGGCGCCTACTGTAGCCAACATTCACTTGAAAAAACGAGAAAAAATACTGTTTATCAATCTTGAGACGCCGTAGCCAAAATAGTTCAAATTAATCTAAAATAACTCAAGAAATCTGCCATTAATTTTACATCTAACTAAGATGTTTGGTGTATTTCTCAATGAAAAAATATGCATGAAAACAAGTCATCCCTTGTTGAATGACAACAAACACTTTGTTGAAGAATCTCTACTGTTGACCAATCACCGACGAAGAGGCATAGACTTTGGCTACTGACTTTGGCTTGCCTCCTGATACATTTTTTTGTGTGCACAAACAGCCAAAAAAAACCTTGCAGAAGATCAAAACAAACAAAAACGTCAAAATGTTTTGGCATAATATACAGTGGATTCGGAAAGTATACAGACCCCTGGAATTCTTCCACATTTTGTTAAGTTACAGCCTTATTCTAAAATTGATTAAAATGTGTTTTTTCATCAAACTACACACAATACCCTAAGAAAAAAACAGGTTTTTAGACATGCTTGCATATGTATAATTTACATAAGTATTCAGACCCTTTGCTATGAGACTCGAAATTGAGCTCAGGTGCAACCTGTTTCCATTGATCATCCTTGAGATGTTTCTACAATTTGATTCGAGTCCACTTGTGGTAAACTCAAATGATTGGACATGATTTGGAAAGGCACACACCTGTCTATATCAGGTCCCACAGTTGACACTGCATGTCAGAGCAAAAACCAAGCCATGAGGTCAACTGAATTGTCCGTAGAGCTCCTAGACAGGATTGTGTCGCAGCACAGATCTGGGGAAGGGTACCAAAAAATGTCTACAGCATTTGAAGGTCCCCAAGAACACAGTGGCCTCCATCATTCTTAAATGGAGAGGTTTGGAACCACCAAGACTCATCCTAGAGCTGGCCGCCCGGCCCAACTGAGCAATCAAGCAATCAGGGGAGGAGGGTCTTGGCCAGGGAGGTGACTAAGAACCCGATGGTCACTCTGACAGAGCTCCATAGTTCCTCTGTGGAGATGAGAGAAGGACAACCATTTCTGCAGCACTCCACCAATCAGGCCTTTATGGTAGAGTGGCCAGACGGAAGCCACTCCTCAGTAAAAAGGCACTTTACAGCCCGCTTGGAGTTTGCCAAAAAGGCACCTAAAGGACACTCAGACCATGAGAAACAAGATTCTCTGGTCTGATGAAACCAAGATTGAACCCTTTGGCCTGAATTCCAAGTGTCACGTCTGGAGAAAACCTTGTACCATCCCTATGGTGAAGCATGGTGGTGGCAGCATCATGCTGTGGGGATGTTGTTCAGCAGCAGAGACTGGGAGACTAGTCAGAATCGACTGAGAGATGAACGGAGAAAAGTACAGAGAGATACTTGGTGAAAACCTGCTCCAGAACACTCAGGACCTCAGACTAGGGCAAAGGTTCACCTTCCAACAGGACAATGATCCGAAGCACACAGCCAAAAAAACGCAGGAGTGGCCTCGGGACAAGTCTCTGAATGTCCTTGAGTGACCCAGCCAGATCCCAGACTTGAACCCGATCATCTCTGGAGAGACCTGAAAAATAGCTATGAAGTCAAACTCCCCATCCAACTTCACAGAGCTTGAGAGGATCTGCAGAGAAGAATGGGAGAGACTATAATCGCTGTCAAAGTTGCTTCAACAAAGTACTGAGTAAATGGTCTGAATACTTATGTAAATGTGATATTTCACATTTTTATTATTAATACATTTGCGAACATTTCTAGATACCTGTTTTTGAGTTGTCGTTATGGGGTATTGTGTATAGATTGATGTGGAAAAAAACTATTTAATCATTTTTAGAATACTGCTGTAACGTAGCAAAATGTGGAAAAAGTCAAAGGGTCTGAATACTTTCCGAATGCACTGTATGCACAAACTGTTTCAGATGAGAAGCATGCAGACGCCTTTCTGTGAGCGAAAGAAGGTGTTGTGTTGAATTGGTGTGTGGACAGATATGAGCACCGTAGGGGTGTGACTGTGAATGTCTATCTTGAGTCCTCTCTCTGCAGGGGCAGAAGGCAGTAGGTTGTGGGCAGTAGGCTGGCTATGGCGTCAGGCACTGGGCATGGCTGGCCTGTGCTGTGTCCGGCCTGTGCTGTGAGTAATTGACCTGCTCTGATAACTCCTCTGAATGGTATAATTCAATGTAAAAGATGCACTGTCACCAAGAGGAGCTAACTGTCTCCCAGAAATATATGGGTGCAATTTTCGAAATAGCTTTATAGCAATTCTTGGTGAGGAGAGCGAGATAGTGATATTACTGCAGCTGAACACCATCTAGCACGTTTCCCCTCTGTATCTCTCTTCCTCTATTGAGTATTGTGAAGGATCGCATAGCCCATACATTTTAGATAAGGGAATATTTGAAACGGTACTTCAGTACAGTGCAGGATAGGAGGATGAATAGCCACCCAAACATTATTACCCATTTATACTGTATATTCTATCACTGTTGTAGCTAAAGGCGTCATACAGTTTCCTGGTCTTCTGTTAAATTACTGTAGTTGTGGCCCTTGGTAGTAATGGTGGTGTTTTCTCCAGCCACGACTTGTTTACACCTTATAATATGAACCTAAATTGTGTGATCCGTTTTGTATTATGGTCGATATTTCCATACAATAAGCACCAACGTCACCATAAAAATGTTTTATTTCTGAAATGAATTAATTTACTCGAATGTAGTAGACTTTCCCACACACAATAGGAATGTGTGGCAATGACTATAATGTGGTGCACAAAATAAATTGGAATTACAACTGAGATTAGGATATATGACTTTTTCTTTAAATGTCATCTACAAAAACGTTCCCTACTAAAGGCAACTGGTTCTTTAACAATCAAGGTGCATTCAACTGTCTTTTTTATTAGAATGAACAGCTCATTGTTGAACCCCGCTCATTGGATCATTCTGGTGTCTTTACTCGTACCAAAACAGAATGTGAACTCCTAAATAATAGAATTAGAGGCTGTATAGCGCATCCCATAAATCGATGTTGACCCAAGCGTTTGAACAAAAGGAACACTGTTACATTGCCCATGTTAGAGAGCTGAGGCCACTCCCCTCTCTGGCTCCAAGTGAATACTCTCCTTTAATAGTATGATGGGTGGTAGCTGAAGAAGTGGCTCATTTTGTGGGTTGAGGGAGAGAAGAGGTAGGATGGGGTTTCTGTGACTGGCAGCAATCAATCACTGTGTGAGCGCAGGCTAATGAAGCGGCCTGTGGTTTATTAAAGGGCTAGCAGGGAAAAGATTACTGCGGGGCCTGGATTTCCCAGAACCAAACAGAGGATGGATACAGACAAGACAGACAGACAAGACTGGGCTGCTGTAGCTGACGGTTAGAGGGCCAGCCATAAAGCAATCAAGGTGTTTACTCAACACTGGCTCCTTTTATGTGACCTGGGTGTGAATGTGAATGCAAAGCTTTATACATTCTTTCTTTTAGTAGGAGGAGAGGCGAGAAAATCCAAATAACATAAACATCGTGTTGTTTGTGGATGTTTAGTCTTCAGAAAGTATTCACACCCCTTGACTATTTCCAAATTTTGTTGATGTTACATCCTGCGTTTAAAATGGATGAAATTGAGATTTTTTGTTGTTGTTGTCACTAGCTCACACACAAAACTCCATCATGTGAAAGTGGAATTATGTTTTGTTTTTATTTTTTTACAAATGATTTGTAAATTAAAAGCTGAAGTGTCTTAAGTCAATACGTTTTCAACCTTTGTTATGGCAAGCCTAAATATGTTCAGGAGTACAAATGTGCTTAACTTCACATAATAAGGTGCATGGATTCACTCTGTGTGCACTAATAGTGTTTAACATGATTTTTAGAATGACTACCTCATCTCTGTACCCCACACATGTGTAAGGTCCCTCAGTCAAGCAGTGAATTTCAAACAGATTCAACCAGACCAGGAATATTTTCCAATGCCTTGCAAAGAAGGACACTTATTTGTAGATGGTTCAAAAGAAATAATACATTGAATATCCCTTTGATCATTGTGAAGTTATGAATGACCTTTGGAGGGTGTATAGATACACCCAGTCACCACAAAGATACAGGCGTCCTTCCTAACTCAGTTTCCGGGGAGGAAGGAAACCACTCGGGGATTTCACCATCAGGCCAATGGTGATTTTAAAACAGTTAGAGTTTAATGGTTGTGAAAGGAGAAAACTGAGGATGGATCAACAACATTGTAGTTACTCCACAATACTAACCTAATTGACAGAGTGAAAAGAAGGAACATATTCCAAAACATGCATCCTGTTTGCAATAAGGCACTAAAGTAATAGTGCAACAAAATTTGGCAAAGCAATTAAACTTTTTGTTCTGAATACAAATGGTATGTTTGGGTCAAATCCAATACAACACATTACTGAGTACCACTCTCCATATTTTCAAGCATAGGGGTGGCTCCATCATGTTATGGGTATGCTTGTAATGCTTAAGGACTGGGGAGTTTTTTGGGATAACAAATAAATGGAATTGAGCTAAGCACAGGTAAATCCTAGAGGAAAATCTGAATCAGGATTCTTTCCACCAGACACTGGGAGATGAATCCACCTTTTCAACAGGACAATAACCTAACACAAAAGGCCAAATCTACACTGGAGTTGCTTACCAAGAAGACAGTGAATTTTCCTGAGTGGCCGAGTTACAGTTTTGACTTAAATCAACAACCAAATCGAAAAGTTTGAAAACATTTATTTACAGAAAAATGGGCAAATGTTGCACAATCCAGGTGTGGAAAGCTCTTAAAGACTTACCCAGAAGACTCACAGCTGTAATCGCTGCCAAATTATTGACCCAGGTATATTTCCTTTTCAACAAATAAGCAAAAATGTCTAAAAGCATGTTTTCACTTTGTCATTATGGGGTATTATGTGTAGGCGGGTGATACATTCCATTTAATCCATTTTGAATTCAGGCTGTAACAACAACAAAAGTCAAGGGGTATGAATACTTTCTGAAGGCATTGTACATGCTGACGCCACCGATTGACAGTGTCTACACAATTACGATAAACTAATCACAAGTTGGTTATTTTATTGGTTTCTGAATTCATGTAATAGTAGTAGACACATATAGTTAGCTCAGGTGTGGGAGTGAAACAAGTTTCCATTGTACGATTAATATCATACGGTATGTTTATATAAATGACTTTTGATACTTTTTTTGTTTTGTTCAAAAAAAAACGGCGAGAGCATTTAAATCAGTGCTCACAAAGATATCATTTGGAAGACAAATTAGCACAGAGGGAGTGAAAAATGCAAAGCAGATGTTTTTCTCGACATTTCTAAAGGCAGTGAAACACTACTAATGCCATTACAGAGACATTTTTATGGCTTTTTTTAATCCCTCGACACACCCACCCACCCGCCCGGAGGAAAGAAACCCCTTGTGGTGCAAAGTAGCATTTTCTTGATAGTAACAGTTTTAAGCTGTTTCCAATTCATTTCCTTCTGTCAGTTATATACATGGTTTCCGTTGGTCTCACTCTACTCGCTGAAATAAAAGTAAAGAAAGATACCCACACAACACTCTGAGGTAAATCAAGTTTTTTTTTCATCTATGTTTAGATTGATGCAATCAAAACACAAAAATGGCACTTAGTGATAATACAGATGCATCACAGCAATGGGAACATTTTTGCCCTTATTTACCATCACAGATAGTTAAGTATTTTGTTGGTCAACATATTCTCACTTTTAAAGGCGTTGTTAACAACGACCCTGTTAACTATTACATCAATTCAAGTCAGACATCCTAACAACATATCCTGAACAGATTTACATGTGGCTGACCCAACCCTGTAGTACAAAGCTCTGAGGAGCACTTCCAGAGTTCTGACTCTGGGATGAGGAGTAGATGAACTATATGTCTCCATCCCACAGTCCAGCCGGTAGTATATCAGCGGAATCGCAAGCCGCATGGGCGTGTGTCTGAACGTGCTGCTCATAAATATCCCCGTCCCCCCCATAGGGGCCCCTCTGATGGTGATGGCGAAAGGATGTCGCTGTCTGGATGATTGAGTGCTCCTGCTCCTGGCCCAGGGCACATCCCTGCGCTCAGTGCCCGAGTGGGAGGCCTACCGCTGAGCTGAGCAGAGCACTGGGCTGGCTGGCTGGCCTGAAGGGGCTCTACTCCTAAAGCAGGCCGAGCAGGAGCAGTCATACAGCCACACACAGCATAGAAGCAGCACTGTGAACACAGAGCAAATGGGGTTTTGTCTGATATTAGGCCTACATCTATGGGGAAAAACGTACATACATTTATGAAATGTGAAAATTGGTGTGTTTAATCATATTGTTACCATGGATGTAGTGGAGAAACATCATTAAAACATTTAGTAGATTGTGCGATAAATGTTTCTTCACCTAGCCTCACACATACTATAAAATATCAATACAGTTTGTTGTGTGCCCTGCTAACTTTCAATTTCAAATAGGACTATCCCTCTCTCTCTCTCTCTGTTTCTTGCTTTTTCTCGTATCTCTCTCTCTCTCTCTCTCTCTCTCCTCTTCACTCTATCACTCACTCACACAGGAATCTGAGATAATCAAGGAGCGGTAATTAGCCTGACTTGCTTTATAGTAATTGAGGGCAGGAGGAGGTTGCTCTTTCTCAAATGTTTTTTTTTTACATGTATTTTATAATGACGTACTTTAGGTTGCTCAAGCCAGCTTGATTATTTTTTTCTCTGTCTTTTCCTCAGCTTGTTCTCATACATTCTTTTGTTAGGGATTTTCTTTTTTTAAACAATGACCCAGCTTTCGTCATCAGTTAGTAACAGCTCAAGCCTTTGAGAAAGGGTAGAGTTCAGGTTCTGATACTGTTGTCTATTCCTTTTTAGGTTTAGTCAGTGCCTCAGTTCTTCAGCTGAGCTTTCAGCCTGAGCACTGACACTGTCCAGGTCCATCCTACTTGGCAAGAGACGCAGCAATAGAGAAAGGGAGAGTTTATTTCCTGTTCTTGTGAATCATATATCAGTACAATTCCCCTCTGTGCTGTTTGGCAACGGCGGAATGACGGGTGTCATTTATCATAAAGGCTGAACGAGGCTGTGGGAAAAGAGATTTTGAATTCTTTCGGAGGTGTGTGGATTCTCCTTAGTGGGGGATCATTAAACGCTGGAGTTTTTCAAAGGGGGATATGAGTAGTACCTCTCCTAGATGTTACTTTGTGCCCTGTTGCACTGGTTGGCTCAATCACTCAATGTCTCCAGAAAGAAGATTTAAGAGTTTTCATATCTCAATGGAGACAGAAGGCTTGTGACATGTCGTTAGCAGTAGGATTTTTCAGCCTGCTGGTAGATCCACAACTGAACATTGCAGTACTTGTTGGGTTGGCAATCTAGCATGATCTTGGTATCATAATCATTTTCTAACATCTGCTTATAATTACATAACATTTGAAGGGGCTAATAGCAGTACCTTGTCGGGTGTGAAAACGCCCAGGTGTGTTGAATTCTGATTAGTTATCAAATAGAGCTACCGGTATTATTATGAAATGTTTTATTTTATTTGAACTGATATCTGTAAACTGTTTTGATATCCAGTGGTTTCTGTGGTAGGTTTTTGTTTAATTGACACATGGCAAACATTGAATAATCATTATCATACTCGAAACAATCAAAACACACTACCAACTGTAAGATGAGGAGCTGCAGGCATTTTGATCTCTTTTGGAATATTTTTCCAGCTGTCTCCAGCATTTACCGTTTCTCACATTTTGAATATGGGGGATCACACAAAATCTTTTCTGATGCGCTGTCACCAAGTCTTCAGCTGCAGTAGCAGAAATAAATGTGTCAAGCCGTAACTTATTCCCAGAGAAATACCTCCTTCCCTTCCCCTTTTTACCCCTGCTGTTCTAATTGACTGTAAATCCCTGAAACCTGTGAACACACACACTGAACTAAGTACATCATGAATCAGGTTTCTATAGACAGACCCAGCCTCCCAACCCCCAACCCTCCTCTTGTGTCCACCCCATCAAGAAAACCCCCTTAACCACCACTTTATTGGTTTTTGTGGGTTTACTGGAATGTGGAAGGCAATCTTTGTTCATCTTATTTCCCCCAAAATCAAATCTAAGTTTATTGGTCCAACTAAAGGTTTTATCAGGAAGTGATACTCTGTCGCCATCCAATGACAAATGACGTGAACATACTGTAGGCCTATAGGAAATTGCATGCTCAGAGCCTTTCAACTGTCAACAGTGTTAACTGTCTCTCATATGGAGATCACAATGTTAAATGTGCTGTCACCAAGTCCTCAGCTAGAAATAAATGTGTTGAGCTTAGGTTATAAAGTACCTCCATCCCCTGCTGCCCGGCTGAATAGAGATCCGTCAAATCTGGTGAACACATAAGCAAACCTGATCATACTGTGAATGTGCACTTGATTGAAAATATGTTCAGTTTTCCCTATGTTGTTACATACAGTATTAGAATCTAAGTTCAATGAAAAGGCATAATTTACCAGTATCTAAGGTCCAATTGTGCCATTAACTTCCTGGGTTTACTTCACACTGTTTATCAGACACACAAACATCAGACCAGGTTACTAGCCACTGTGGACAGACATCGTCACTCCCTTCACAACCTTCACTCGCACTGAGTGCAGAGGTGTGTCGGGGAGTCTTCTAAACCCAACTCAGAGTGCACAACCTTTTCAGGTAGCAGTAGAGTCTGGGGCCGGTATCTTGACATGTAAGGCTGCCACTTCCTGCTGAAGGAGAGTGTAGCCGCCCCTGAGGTAAACGAAAACATTTGGTTCTTGCCAGACCTGCTCAAGTCACGTCTCAACTGGGCCACATGGGCAGGCAGGCGAGCAGGTGACACGTGTACCAGAGGAGATCTAGACTAGAGACTGTAGTGTGGCGCTGGCCTACTTTTTTCTACTGTCTCCATGCAGGCCTGGGCCACAACCCAGAAACAACCCAATGAATTCTCATTGGCTCAGAAACACCCTCCTTGCATAAAACATGTATAGGTGGTTTACAGGGTTTGTTCAGCCTTTAGCCACTGCCTTCACAGCATCAAACCATTATCCAACTTCCCTACAGTGCTACAGTAACATACTGTGTATGAACTGTAAGTATCCTAACAGTATTAACATAGCACTACTACAGTGGAAGGAATGGAGCCACAGAGCATCTTCTTCCTGTTGTCTAGTGTATTGATGTTCCGTAGACAGGCATGACTAATCAACCTGCTGGTCTATCTGTTTTCTACTCTGAAAATTCACCATGGAGGGTTGAGAATGTGTCACCAACTCATATAAACGTTCACAATTACTGCACAGCCCCCTTATGAATCCCTTAAGGAACCATGATTGCAATTAAAAAGCATGGGCCAAATGTTAATTAAGTAAACTGCTTGAAACGGAAAACAACGAATGCTTGAAATTCCTTGACTTATAACCCTGTGCTACATTTTAAGTTCCATTTTTATCTTTGTTGCCTGTTGCACATTAAGATAATGATAATGCTGCATTTCACTGGCATACTCATTATCGTTGCTGTGTCTTAAAACAAATGGTACTCACATTTGTTGCGGATAGCTGATATCCCAATTTGAAAATTAAACTCTAAAATACAGCTTTCTTTCAGAATCGAACCCCCACCAATTGGACGCGATGGTTTATTTTTTGTGTCGCTCGTCAGTTGAGTGAAACCTTGTTGTAGAGAGTAGAAAAGAGGACTTCAGTTCATGGGGTTATTAAATCATTCGAGGAATAGCAGCTGAACTTCTGGCTATCCTCTGTGATTGATGACCCAAGCCTTATTTGCTGAGGCGGAGTGTTTGTTCCTGTGTAATTGTCTACCAGATGGCTAAGCTAAGTGTTCTTAAATGCCTTTAGACCTGCAGGGGTCTGGGGTCCAAACATTTTCAGTACTAATGGTATTGTTGTTCTGAACATCCTGGCGTTCTAAATGCTGTTTAAGATCAAGATTCACTAGCAAGCTTTGAGTTTAAATAATTTGTTTAACCTAGATGTTTTCCGGTGACTGTGTTTGTAAGCTCTTTCACTAAAACAACCCTTGAATTTCGGAAGAAGAGAAAAGGGAATTAAAAATAACAGATTTTGTAGGGTATCCACCAGCTACGCTACCTGGGGTAGAAGAGTCAGATTGGAGCAGAAAATGGATCTAGGTGGCAGTGCTAGTCATCAATCACAGCCCCTCAAGGGGAGCTGCAGCTAAAGCTGGGCTGAAGTGCTATCTGTCAGCTGCTGCTCTGATACAGGCCTGACACCCCCAGAGAGGAGAGAAGAGGGGCCCTATCAGTGCCCATCAGCTCATAGCCCAGCTACAAACTGCCATGTAAACACGTGGCCATGTAAACACAGTTCAGCGGGTCACATTATTTCCACAAATGGATGGATAGTCGTCCTTGTTTAGTGGGAGGATAGAGGACATGGCCTGTTCTCCTTCACGTTGCATTGTGAGGTTTTACTGTTTTACACTTCTATCTCGAGGCGGCTGCCATTTTTAACATAGGTTTGTTTATAAAGGCTGGATTTGGAACTGTATAATATTATTCATCTACTGTGTGTACTGTCTCTCTCCCTCCGCATCCTACTCCTGAATAAAGCCACCAATGTTGGTCAAGCCGCTGCTGTCAATACCTCTCAAGATGGATAGTTGTTCTGCATGCTTATTGATTCAGCACAGGCAAGAGCTATAAGTATCATTTGTCATTTCTGGAATTATTTGGAGTCCTAGTTAAAACCCAGAGTGGGGGGAGATAGCCATGTCTTGGGGGGTGGGAGGTACTGTAGGTGGGGTAGGTTGTCTGACGCTTTGATGAATGACTCCACGGGTTTTTGGTTTTTACTGTGAGTGCCGGGGCCCTTAAGCTGCTATTTGCTTTCACCACGGTCCAGGAAAAACAATACGATGGGTCCAAGGACTGAGCAGCATCATCCTGTCACGTGCAGCCACAGCCACAGCCATGCAGCGAGCAGGGTGGTCTGAGCTGAGCAGAGGAGTCAGGAAGAGGGACAGGGTGGGCCTTAGCCTTAGCCATTACATGCTGCATTTGCACCGACGCAGTAGACTTCAGTTCAGCCTGCTGGTGGGTAGGGCTCGTTGAATATGATTTTGCCTCTTTGAATACAAAACAATATTATTCAGGATACATCGAATACAAGTATTCAGGATGCTTTATCGAAAACAGACATTTTGGTGAATTGTAAGATAAATACGACAAGGAAGAAACACTGTGTTTTAGTAGTCAGGGCTACAGTATTATCCCCATGTGACTTCACTTTGATTATGTTCCACTTTGGGCTGGGAGCCAACAGGAGAACTGGCTTCATTACTGTATGGATCATCTTTTAAGACCATTTAAGATCACAGGGGCCAGAGTCACAGAGTCAAGTAATGACTGCTCCAACACTCGCAGAGGTTCGTTAAGCTCTTTCTTTCATTCAACTGGACAGCACTTCTTTGATGGGCTTGTTTTCTCTGTACAGAATACGCCTACCACCAGTGTTATGACATACGGTGGATTATTATTTTTTATTTGTAGGAGATATGCTATTTGTTTGACTTCTGAGCTCTCCCTCAGTGGCTTGAATTTGAAGAAGAAGAAAAAAGAATATGAGCCGGGACTGCAATAAGAAAACAGAGGAAGGAAAACTGAAACAGATGAATTGACAAGCAATTACTTCTGTTGTCCATCAAACTGTCTTGATTCCGTTGTTGGATCAAACATGATTGATATACAATGTCAAAATCCCACCTGAAAATGATTACTACTGCGTTTGAAAAGCTGTTTGTGTCAATGTGCATGTGAGCTTGTGTATACTATATTCACAAGTAGTCACCAATATGAGTTCTACTGTCACAGCTTTTCAACTCTTGATAGCCATTGTGTCTTCATTTCCATTTTAGCCTGCCAAAATAGATTTTCCCCCAGCTGGAGTGAGAGTGCTTTGTCTGTCCTTCGGCAACATCGGTGAAAATCCCCACACCCAGTATACATCCCTACTCTCCCAAGTCTCCTACAGACATCGAATATAGGACACTTAGGACAGTCCACCAGGCCTGCTACATACTCACCATGTAGGCCGCGCACACGCAACAACCCACACGGTAATGCGCCCCCGGGGCACTACCTGATGTCGCAGTGTGTTAAAGCATCCATAAGAGAATCCCCTTGCTGTTAATCTTCCAAAAATCAAAGTGTTAGCATTACCGGAGCAGTCATCTCCATTTTGTTTGCCTGAGCAGTGACACAACGCACAGCAGATCTCGCCTGCATTCTGAATCCCTGAAACTAGTGCATGAATTGATGTCCCTCGCTTTCCTCCGCTTGCTAATACCTTTCCTAGAACTTGAACAAACAGTGTGCGCTTGTAGGACACATGCGGCAGATGTTTAGGATTACTTTCACCTCGGTGCTCCATTGTGTACACTTTAACAGAGCTCAGCTGATGTGGAATGGCACTCATTCAGCCTCACTGCTACTCCAGGGTTCTTCTAGCTTTGTTTTCTTCCATAGAGCCAATCCCTGTGGTCAAAGACTGAACTGATGTTTATTACTCTATTGAATCAGCTTTTTCCCCCCAAATATGTCATGCCACCCGGGACCTCTATACCAGGCGGTGTCAGAGGAAGGCCCTAACAATTCAGCCACCCAAGTCATAGACTGTTTTCTCTGCTACCGCACGGCAAGCGGTACCGGAGTGCCAAGTCTACGTCTTAAAAGGCTCCTTAATATCTTCTACCCCCAAGCCATAAGACCGCTAAACAGTTAATCGATTGGCTATCCAAACTATTTTCATTCACATCCTTTATAACGCTGCTGCTACTCGCTGTTTATTGTCTATGCATAGTCACTTTACCCCTACCTACATGTACATATTACCTCAATCACCTCGACTAGCCTGTACCCCTGCACATTGACTCGGTACCGGTACCCCCTGTGTACAGATGACCTCGTTATTGTTATTCTATTGTGTTATTTATTTTTAAAAATTGCAACAGTTTTCTTACTTAACCAACAATGCCGTTTTTTGAGGGCTTGTAAAATAGGCATTTCACAATAAGGTCTACACCTTGTTGTATTCGGCGCACGTGACAAACAAACGGTTAGTGTGTACCTCCACGCTATTATCACTGTGTAGGTGTGTAGGCCCGCTGTATGTTTTTCTCAGTGTGTGTTGCCGGGTCTGTTTGCACACGTAAAAACAAATGGAGTAGGACCTCCTTGATATTGTTGAGGAGTGACATTATCTTTAAGCAGTGCACTTATCTAATCTGTCCGCTGTGCTTTGGGAAGGATGCGGCTATACGGGACAAGAGCAGGGAGAGGGGACAGGGATGCTACTACATCTTTAATTACCATTGATATCGCCACAGAGAGAGGGAGAGGGAGAGGGAGAGAGAGAGAGAGAGAGAGAGAGAGAGAGAGAGAGAGAGAGAGAGAGAGAGAGAGAGAGAGAGAGAGAGAGAGAGAGAGAGAGGAGTAGAACGAGGGAGGGGAAGCAGAGGGGGAGAGAGAGGACCCGCCGTGTTCACTTTTTAATTAAGGCTCCGTAGTGTAACTCGTCAATGTACATTATTGGAAGAATGAACGTCAATGCCATCGCTTCTCCTCCTTCTCCTTTATCTCTGTCAATGATTCAAAGACATGATTTATGGTTCGTCTCCGTCTTTCAGGATCATCCATCAAGTTCCGGCTCTGCCGGCGCGCCACCCGTTGTAAATCATCCTGAAAGCCTGTCACTCATTTCCATTAACGTTCCTCTGTTGCTCTGGTCTCCGCCTTCCTCTCAACCTTTTTTTTCTCCTCCTTTTCCTCCCTCCCTCTTCTCCCTCCCTCAGTTCAAAAGCTACAGCCACACGGGGTATCGGTTCCGTTCCACTGCCTCGTCCATCCGCCTACCTTCTTTTCAATAAATGAACCAATGAATAAAAAAGGCCCTGCACTCGTCAGGCAGGCAGCTCCTCCTCCTCCTCCTCCTCCATTACGGTTGAACACCACAGAAATGTCACTGCTGAGAAGCTCAGGGTAAATGAGGATATAGCGCAAAGACAACATTTGTGTTGTTGTAGGTTTACTAACTTTGCAATGGAGATATTATTGGAACACCTCTATATCCATTTAATAATAAACGTAGCCTACTCAGATGTTCCAAATGAATTTGGCTGTTAGTTCCACTGCTCACATCTAAATTATAAGATTTTTATTTATTTTTTCACTCGGTTACATACAAATATTACTGAACTCTAGAAAATCAAACAACCTAAAATAATATCATCCTAAAGTAATGTAGCCAGGGTTACAAGGTTATGGTATGTACAGTTCTTTTTGTAGTGAAAACAGTATTAGTGGTAGGCCCCTACCACTAAATGATATTGCTTTACTTTAAATGTTACTGATTTACAAACCGAGGCGTACACTCCAACAATGTACTCTTTAATCAGCTCCTATAGAAATAGGTTTTTATGAACTGAAACATTGACTCAATGGAGTGACTGTCAATCTCTCAACAATAGCTGATGTGCCTCCTCAGGGAGCTTCAATTCACTGGCGTGTTTCTTTTTTCATTCTAATCAACATCTAGATATCAATGCTACCGAATATCCACAAACAGCAGAAAGAAGCCAGCCTGTATTGAGAGGAAACTTTCAGTGATTGGGTGCCAACACATTTCACTATTTGGGCAGCCATTGTTCTCAGAACGGGCTGTCAAAGTGACAATGCAGCGCCAGGCAAATCCCAAAGTTTACGCTTTTCAGAAAAACAGCAGGCCCTAATCATTTTGCAAGAGGACATTTGACAACAAATTTGCCTTTAAAATGAATGGGATGGAGGCAGAGTGTTTTTGAAGCATTTCTGCCTTTCTTACTTTTTAGCTCGTCTCGTCCCCCAGAGCTGCTGCAGGTTTGGCGGGTCTGCTTCTCCCCTTTACGCTTGCCATGAAACAGCCTTTGGTCCCACAAGAAACCATCTGACAGTACCCCGCTTCTGTTGCAAATTTACTGTGTAGCCTCATTGCCACTTTTTCCCTTCATTAAAATCAATCCACTATTAATGAATTTGGAATATAAAAAAAAAAGTCTCCCTTTTCTGAAAACTGCTTGAATAAGGGAATGCCTAGGCTGGATCCCATCCAGAATATAATGAAGGATCCATAGAGAGTCAGAGGAGGGAGGGAGAGTTAGTGAAATGCAGATTGTTTTAATAGAATACGCATTCTTGTCCAGGCAGCTGCAGTATCAGATTCATCAGGCTAGGCTTGACCTTGACTGAGGTCTGCTGTTGTTGATGGCCAGTTTTTTGGCTCATGTAAAGTTCATGATGCTGTAACTGTGACTGTATACATTCACGTATCTCAGGGGGAAGAGGAAATGTAACAGCGGGTGTCCTACAGTCCATTCGGAAAGTATTCAAATCTCCTCACTTTTTCCACATTTAGTTACGTTACAGCCTTATTCTAAAAATGATTAAATAAAATAAAAATTCCTCATCAATCTACACACAGTACCACATAATGACAAAGCGAAAACAGGCTTTTATATATTTTAGAAAATGTTTTAAACATAATAAAAGACATTTCTGATTTACATAAGTATTCAGACCCTTTGCTACGAGACTCGAAATTGAGCTCAGGTGCATCCTGTTCCCATTGATCATCCTTGAGATGTTTCTACAACTTGATTGGAGTCCACCTGTGGTCATGAAAAGGCACACACCTGTCTATATAAAGGTCCCACAGTTGACAGTGCATGTCAGAGCAAAAACCAAGCCATCAGGTCGAAGGAATTGTCCGTAGAGCTCTGAGACAGGATTGTGTCAAGGTACAGATCTGGGTAAGGGTACCAAAAAATGTCTGTAGCACTGAAGGTCCCCAAGAACACAGTGGCCTCCATCATTCTTAAATGGAAAAAGTTGGCCACGCGGCCAAACTGAGCATTCGGGAGAGAAGGGCCTTGGTCAAGGAGGTGGACCAAAAAACCAGATGGTCACTCTGACAGAGGTCCAGAGTTCCTCTGTGTAGATGGGAGAACCTTCCAGAAGGACAACCATCTTTGTAGCATTCCACCAATCAGGACTTTATGGTCGAATGGCCAGACTGAAGCCACTCCTCAGTAAAAGGCACATTACAGCCCGCTTGGAATATGCCAAAAGGCACCTAAAGGACTATTTGGCATGAATACCAAGTGTCACGTCTGGATGAAACCTGGCACCATCCTTACGGTGAAGCATGGTGGTGGCAGCATCATGCTGTGCGGATGTTTTTCATCAGTAGGGACTGGGAGACTAGTCAGGATCCAGGGAAAGATGAACGGAGCAAAGTAGCGAAAGATACTTGATGAAAACCTGCTCCAGAGCGCTCAGGTCCTCAGACTGGGGTGAAGGTTCTTCTTCCAGCAGGACAACAACCCTAAGCACACAGCCAAGATAACACAGGAGTGGCTTTGGGACAAGTCTCTGAATGTCCTTGAGTGGCCCAGCCAGAGCCCAGACTTGAACCCGATCAAACCTCTCTGGAGAAACTTGATTCCAACCTGACTGAGCTTGAGAGGATCTGCAGAGAAGAATGGGAGAGACTCCCCAAATACAGGTGTGCCAAGCTTGTAGCGTCATACCCAAGAAGACTTGAGGCTGTCATCGCTGCCAAAGGTGCTTCAACAAAGTACTGAGTAAAGGGTAATATTTCAAACATTTCAAAAATTATTTTCTTTGTTAACATGGGGTATTGTGTGTAGATTGATGAGGAAAAACCCCAATTTGAAACATTTTTGAATAAGGCTGTAATGTAACAAAATGTGGAAAAAGGCAAGAGGTCTGAATACTTTCCGAATGCACTCTATGTCTGGAGTGAGATGGACCACCACCGGCCTTTTTGTTTCATATTGTATTATCACATGTTGAATACTCTCTGATATGATATACAGTGCCTTGCGAAAGTATTCGGCCCCCTTGAACTTTGCGACCTTTTGCCACATTTCAGGCTTCAAACATAAAGATATAAAACTGTATTTTTTTGTGAAGGATCAACAACAAGTGGGAGACAATCATGAAGTGGAACGACATTTATTGGATATTTCAAACTTTTTTAACAAATCAAAAACTGAAAAATTGGGCGTGCAAAATTATTCAGCCCCCTTAAGTTAATACTTTGTAGCGCCACCTTTTGCTGCGATTACAGCTGTAAGTCGCTTGGGGTATGTCTCTATCAGTTTAGCACATCGAGAGACTGAATTTTTTTCCCATTCCTCCTTGCAAAACAGCTCGAGCTCAGTGAGGTTGGATGGAGAGCATTTGTGAACAGCAGTTTTCAGTTCTTTCCACAGATTCTCGATTGGATTCAGGTCTGGACTTTGACTTGGCCATTCTAACACCTGGATATGTTTATTTTTGAACCATTCCATTGTAGATTTTGCTTTATGTTTTGGATCATTGTCTTGTTGGAAGACAAATCTCCGTCCCAGTCTCAGGTCTTTTGCAGACTCCATCAGGTTTTCTTCCAGAATGGTCCTGTATTTGGCTCCATCCATCTTCCCATCAATTTTAACCATCTTCCCTGTCCCTGCTGAAGAAAAGCAGGCCCAAACCATGATGCTGCCACCACCATGTTTGACAGTGGGGATGATGTGTTCAGCTGTGTTGCTTTTACGCCAAACATAACGTTTTGCATTGTTGCCAAAAAGTTCAATTTTGGTTTCATCTGACCAGAGCACCTTCTTCCACATGTTTGGTGTGTCTCCCAGGTGGCTAGTGGCAAACTTTAAACAACACTTTTTATGGATATCTTTAAGAAATGGCTTTCTTCTTGCCACTCTTCCATAAAGGCCAGATTTGTGCAATATACGACTGATTGTTGTCCTATGGACAGAGGTCTCCCACCTCAGCTGTAGATCTCTTCAGTTCATCCAGAGTGATCATGGGCCTCTTGGCTGCATCTCTGATCAGTCTTCTCCTTGTATGAGCTGAAAGTTTAGAGGGACGCCTTAAAGCTTGGGAAATCTTTTTGTATCCATACCGGCTTTAAACTTCTTCACAACAGTATCTCGGACCTGCCTGGTGTGTTCCTTGTTCTTCATGATGCTCTCTGCGCTTTTAACGGACCTCTGAGACTATCACAGTGCAGGTGCATTTATACGGAACCTTGATTACACACAGGTGGATTGTATTTATCATCATTAGTCATTTAGGTCAACATTGGATCATTCAGAGATCCTCACTGAACTTCTGGAGAGAGTTTGCTGCACTGAAAGTAAAGGGGCTGAATAATTTTGCACGGCCAATTTTTCAGTTTTTGATTTGTTAAAAAAGTTTGAAATATCCAATAAATGTCGTTCCACTTCATGATTGTGTCCCACTTGTTGTTGATTCTTCACAAAAAAATACAGTTTTATATCTTTATGTTTGAAGCCTGAAATGTGGCAAAAGGTCGCAAAGTTCAAGGGGGCCGAATACTTTCGCAAGGCACTGTATGTTATTGAGAAAACACACTGTATCACTACACACATCATATAGAAATGGACCAAAATATAATTTAATTGATTTCATTTTGGAACATATTCCAAAAAGATTAAAACCAAAATATATCCACATATATAAAAGACATATGCAATCAAATGACCTGGTTAAATTATTGTGGATCTTTTAATGAGTTTGTATGTGGTAGAACTGCTGGGCATCATAAACTCCCAGTCCAATCAGACAAGTGTAGAATAGATTGTCACATACTCCTATCAGCCAGTGGCTCATAAAAGCTTTGAACAAAGGCCTAATCTGTACGAGGCAGTGGTCCTTTAAACGATGGCCCACTTTCCCCTACCCTGCTTGCCTGCCTGCCAAGCCACGCAAACATTCCTGACTGACATTCAATCAGGGAAATTTGAACCGAAGCAAGATGGTCTTTTATTAGTTCCTCCCTGTTTGCTTGACTGGTCAGCTCCAATATGCGAGGGTTGGATGAGTGGCGTACATTAAGATGATGGGTTCTCTCTCTGATAAGGGTGAATGAGGGGTAAACTGCTATTCTGCAGAAAGGAACCATCAGACCTCATCATGTCGCTCCTGGAGAGCCATGTCACAAGCTCTTCAAAAACCAAGTGACAGAGAAAGTAGAAAGCTGCAGCACTGGGCTGGACTGGGCAGCAGCTCTCTCCCTTACTCAAATACAAATGTAGTTGTTTTTTTTAAAAGTCAATTTAAATGCAGTTTATTAATTAAACTCAGCAAAAAAAGAAAAGTCGTCTCACTGTCAACTGTGTTTATTTTCAGCAAACTTAACGTGTAAATATTTGTATGAACATAACAAGATTCAGCAACTGAGACATAAACTGAACAAGTTCCACAGACATGTGACTAACAGAAAGGGAATAATGCGTCCCTGAACAAAGGGGGGGGGGTCAAAATCAAAAGTAACAGTCAGTATCTTGTGTGGCCACCAGCTGCATTAAGTACTGCAGTGCATCTCCTCCTCATGGACTGCACCAGATTTGCCAGTTCTTGCTGTGAGATGTTACCCCACTCTTCCACCAAGGCACCTGCAAGTTCCTGGAAATTTCTGCGGGGAATGGCCATAGCCCTCACCCTCCGATCCAACAGGTCCCAGACATGCCCAACGGGCTCTTCGCTGGCCATGGCAGAACACTGACATTCCTGTCTTGCAGGAAATAACGCACAGAACGAGCAGTATCGCTGGTGGCATTGTCATGCTGGAGGGTCATGACAGGATGAGCCTGCATGAAGGGTACCACATGAGGGAAGAGGATGTATTCCATGTAACGAACAGAGTTGAGATTGCCTGCAATGACAACAAGCTCAGTCCGATGATGCTGTGACACACCGCCCCAGACCATGACGGACCCTCCACCTCCAAATCGATCCCGCTCCAGAGTACAGGCCTCGGTGTAACGCTCATTCCATCGACGATAATCGCGAATCCGACCATCATCCCTGGTGAGACAAAACTGTGACTCGTCAGCAAAGAGCACTTTTTGCCAGTCCTGTCTGGTTCAGAGACGGTGGGTTTGTGCCCATAGGCGACGTTGTTGCCGGTGATGTCTGGTGAGGACCTGCCTTACAACAGGCCTACAAGCCCTCAATCCAGCCTCTCTCAGCCTATTGCGGACAGTCTGAGCACTGATGGAGGGATTGTGCGTTCCTGGTGTAACTCGGGCAGTTGTTGTTGCCATCCTGTACCTGTCCCGCATGTGTGATGTTTGTATGTACCAATCCTGTGCAAGTGTTGTTACACGTGGTCTGCCGCTGCGAGGACAATCAGCTGTCCATCCTATCTCCCTGTAGCGCTGACTTAGGCGTCTCACAGTACGGACATTGCAATTTATTGCCCTGGCCACATCTGCAGTCCTCAAGCCTCCTTGCAGCATGCCAAAGGCACGTTCACGAAGATGAGCAGCGACCCTGGGCATCTTTCTTTTGCTGTTTTTCAGAGTCCGTGGAAAGGCCTCTTTAGTGTCCTAAGTTTTCATAACTGTGACCTTAATTGCCTACCGTCTAAGCTGTTAGTGTCTTAATGACCGTTCCACAGGTGCATGTTCATTAATTGTTTATGGTTCATTGAACAAGCATGGGAAACAGTGTTGAAACCCTTTACATTAAAGATCTGTGAAGTTATTTGGAATCATCTTTGAAAGACAGAGTCCTGAAAAGGGGACGTGTTTATGTTGACAATTTTTGCTGTTCATAATTAAATGTAGTTTTCTTTTTTCTAAGAAAGGATATTTAGCTTTTGCCAGAAACTAAAATCCTTGAACTTGGACAGCAGTGCCACTGCCAGTGAGGCAATATTCACGTGGTTCCATCCATGTTTTTTGGTGAAGGGGTGTAAAACCTCTCCTGACAGCCCTGAAAGGGTGGCCCCACTCTTCTGGTGAGATGCAACATGAAGCAATAGTACTGCCTGTGTGGCGGTGGCAGGCAGGCGGCATGGCGGCTGGCGGTAGCACCGTGGCACGCTCAAAATGATGACTTAGGTGCTGGAGTGCAGATTGGAATGCTCTCCCGCCGCTCACTTCCAATTAGGCAGCGGGCCGAGTGATGCGTCTTGGAGCAGAAGCTTCTAGCAGCCAGGCATCAAAAAGAGCAGCGTCGCTCAGTGACATCATGGAGGGAGGGACGGGACTCCTGGAGCTACTGTAGGATGGCAGCCACAGCTTGATGTGACTAAGTAAGAATTGTGATTAATATCGATGGAGAGACAGGGACACACTAGCAAATACCAGCATTTGTATTTTGTAACATGAAAATCCCAAAATCTAAAAGATAAAATCTCCAATTAAGCATGCTGTTTTTGCTACTATTTTTCTCTTACAGCGTTGTAACACAGCCATCTTACATGCTGACCAGAACGCTCACGTGCGTCTGCGTGCGCCATAGCATGCATGTTGATTTTGTCCGCCAACACCAGACGTGATCAGTACACGCAGGTTAAAATATCAAAGCGAACTCTGAACCAATTAGATTATTTTGGGGACAGGTCGAAAAAGCATTAAACATTTATGGCAATTTAGCTAGCTAGCTTGCTCATGAAAGCTAATATTTCCTGAGATATAAACGTTGGGTTGTTATTTTATCTGAAATGCACAAGGGCCTCTACTCCGACAATTAATCCACAGATAAAGGGGTAAACCGAGTTTGTTTCTAGTAATCTTTCCTCATTCTTCTTTTTTGGACTTTATATTGCAGTTGGCAATGAACTTTAAGGTGCATTACCACCACCAACTGCAATGGAGTGTGGACCTCAGTTCATCTTTCAATCACTCACGTGGGTATATGGTCCTAAAAACCAAAGAGGAGATGGGAGAGGCGGGACTTGCAGCACGTCAAGCATCACAAATAGAACCAAGTTCTATTTTAGCACCTGGACACGCAGACGCTCGTTGACGCACACGAGCGGTGTGGGTGCAATGATTGAATAAGGATTGAATAACATGCATTTATTTTGAAACGCTCGCAAACGCGACGCGAGCAGCATGTTAGGGTTGTGATGTGTTATAGATATTGCAAAGAGGCTGCTATCAAGGTTGTAGAGTCACGTTTTCAAGTAGTTTTTACCCTCATTAATGAACAGAATGTTGGTTTGTGAAAAAAAAACATTATTTGATTAATTGCCATAATTATTGTGATCATTTTTGCCCAAATGAACAGCCAGATGGTAGGATATGGTGTCATATCTGTGATCCTATCATATTAATCTGGGTATGAGTCCTTCCCAGTACATCCTGCTGCCTTAAGCAAAATTCACAATCTGCCTTTCTTCACATTGTCCATGTTGTCTGGTTTGAAATGGTAAGGTTCTCTATTTGAGTATATTAGACTATTAAATATTTAATGTGCGGGTGTATGAAAGCAAGGCATTTATCTGCATGAATAGCCCCTGTTTAGTGAAGTAGGTAATGCACTTTAAGTAACATCCCTTTCATGCATACAAAAATTAACACTAATCTCTGAGTCGTATGGTTTTGCACTGCGGCAGTACCCTCCGAGAGATCTTAACATAACCACTTTGTGGAAAGGTAGATAGGTTTTTCAACTCTTTTTACAGCATTTAAACCACTGTTTGACTGCATCTTATGGTTGTTGGTAACATAACAGTGTTGTTCTGGGTGTATCTATGACTGTGGGGTTGACGTATTGTATCTCGCTATATAAACCAGCAGGGGTCATGAGGAAACGTTTTAACACATTAGGCTAGGTGGTGAGTAAGGTCATAAAAGTTATGTAGGCCTACTGAATTCACAATCAAATAATAAAGATAAATGTTTATTTTATTTTTTATATTTCGTATTACCTTCTAGTAATAATTAATAAGAGACTTACTGTAAGTTCAATGATTATTTCCTTACTTTATAGACAGTATCCTTCACTTGGGGGAGTATTTGTCTTCTACCTTGACGTGAAACAAGGAAGGAGTGTATTTACAGAGTTCACTGCTTTGCAACAATGTTACGGCATGTGATCAGTTAAGAATGAATTCATGCAATGTCGGCCATGTATCCTGCTCTCAGACTGATCTTGATAAAAACAGCGTACACCTGGCTTTACCTGACTGACATCTCTGTCAAATATTACATATCTGGCATGTTGGGCTCAGATAGTTTTATGATTGCCTTGTGCATCCAGCAGAAGTTAATACTGTACATAATGATGACAAACCTTGTCAGTGTCGGGGTTTCCGTTAGCCGGACAGCACGAGAGCTGCTGCTACAGCATCGTAAACATCAAATGCATAGGCAGTAGAAGGCAAGCTTATTTAGTACGTTACACACCGCTTTGCAATGAGCTGGGTGCAGTGTGCATTTTGAAAACACATTTTAATTGTTTGAAACCGGAATGTTTCACTACATATTATGAGGCATGTCTGACCTTGCTTCAAAGTAGCCTAGCCAAAATCATATCCATGGAGGAAATAATTTTATATCAACTTTCTTTCATTGTCCAGTAGCCAAAGTCACAATCCTAGTCATATTAGCAACCAATGCTAGTTGTTGCATACTAGATCTCTCCTCTCTCAAAAAATATATTATAGAAACCGCTTGCATGTGCGATGCGCTTCTGTCAACGGGTTTCCCAGTAATTGAACGAATATTCGCGTGTAGCCTACTGCTTTGTGCACGTTGCTTCGCTTGTAATGTGAAGAACTAATAGTTTTTCAACATGTTATGCTAAATGTTCTGATTTGTTGCATCAGACTCTTTATGTTGCCTAGGCCTGCTAGTTGTATGAATTTGGGATCTATCGTCCCACAACTGTCCCAAAGTCTGTTTGGAACAGGCTATTTCTTTCTTGACAAGCTGACCAATAGAATAGGTCAACTTTTCTACTATGGGGGATAGTAGGCTGATTTTGCTGTTCGTTACGTGTCTTGTTGGCTGAGGAAAAGCAAATGTGGACAGTCATTCTAACACCTTCGAAGTGAGCATCAGAATTCGGTAAGAAAGAACTCACACCGTTGCATCATCTTGCATGTTCTGTTAATATGAATTACCATATTCTTAATGTGATTTCTGTCATTCTGAGCATAGTGGGTGGACGCCCTAATCAGGTTACGCACCCGATAGATATGGGTCTAGTATATTTCTCTAATGTCCGGTAAATTAAAGTCTTGCGGTAAATGTCCGGCGCCACATTTTCCTAACGGAAACCCTGGTAGGTGCGTAGCCATCTTGCAGACAGTATGACGTTAACAACAAAAGTATAGTTTTAGCAGATCTTTGATCAACATTAAAGTACAGTGTGTTTGGCCCCCCACAGCCTCGTTTTGAGTAGTGTCTCCCTCCAAACGTCTGAGCTCTCCAGCTCTATAGGATTCTGAAAAGCAACCTACATCATACCTTACTTACTTTAATCATATAGCAAAAATCTATGGTGACAGCGAATTAGAAGGCTCATTTACGAGTATATCGACAATAGTCTTCCAGAGGATGGGGTGAAGATTGGACTCTAGCATGCTGGGAGATGTCTGTTGATTGCTTCGCTTGCCTGACCTGCTTTGTTAACGTGTAGAAGCTACATTCTTATGTGGGACACCGTAGACGGACGGGTCTGCTGTGTTTTTTTTTCTTCTTTTCTAGCGTGGCATAAATCCGGGAGATGAAAATGTCACGGAGCAGGTTCATTTTGCAAAGAGGTTTTGATTGCAATGTGCGTGTAATTGATTGTTCCAAGGACAGGGGGAAATCTAGAAATGTCATAACAGTCCTGCTTAGGTCAGTCCCACCGCCAGGCAATCAATGAGAACTAAAAAGAGATATTGATTTGCGAGCAGGGAAAACTGTAGCTTGAGACAACCGGAGAGCAGTTGGGGAAAGTGGCACAGACATGCAGACCTGGCACTTGCAGATATGAATTACCCAATGTTCTGTGAGATAGTATTTCCTGGGATATTCAGAGTATCGCAGGGTATTACAAGCAAGCTGTCCATTAGCTAAACCCCTCAGGCTGCTCACTCACATTGCCTTGTCACTTTAATAAGGGAAATGTTGACCTTCCATGGGATAAATGTTGATATCTTTGCCATTACAAAAGTTAATAGCAGGCTAATAGTGGACATTGAATACTGTTACTGGGGAAACGTACTGACAAATTTCTGCACTCTGATTGTCCTGTGTTGAGAGTAGATTGAAGGAAAAACGTAAAGTTCTAGTGGTACATTTTAAAGTGTTTCGTATTGTTGTCCATTCAGTATAGCTTTAACAGAAAACAAATAATTCCTGTAAGTATGAGAACATGATTTCTTATACAACTACTACCACTGCCCATTCAGTTAGCTGTGCTCTCAACATTGAGTAAAATTGCACTTGACTCCCAAACCGGCTGCCACTCCTGGATATTCAGGCCTTGCTGTGCCAGGAGTTTGTTCAAACGGATTCGTGTTATTATCACTTCAAGTAGCTGATTTATGCTGGACACCCTAGGTTTTTTCACCTCTGCATACTCCTGTCTGAACATATACATTTGTAGTGACATAGATTGGAGGCTTTACAGGGGTTTATGACATGCCAAATCTAATTCCTGGCGTGCCAGCCCTCTTATTTTGTAAGCCTAGTTGAACTGAATGCTGCCCTTAACATACTAAAGTCACAACATTTGGTCAGTAGGCTTAGTTTGAAGTTTAGGAATAATGAATAAAAGTCATACAAATTATCATAAAATGTACTTGTAGTATTACGTCTCGTATTTTGACAGTTATAATTCTATAACTACAGGAATTATGTTGACAATCTATTGCTCGTGTAGGATATTCCAAGGGTCTATTGCTACACATGTATTCTCTTCATGTCAGAGATGAGGTCTTGTAGACTGGCCCTAGCTTACACAATGTCTCTGCCCTTGCATTTGATCTTGCATTGAAGAGTCATGCTCCTTGGCATCAACCAAGGGTTGGCAAACTGGAGTGGTGGATAGTGTGGAAGTAGACGTGTGGGTGGAGTGACCCCTGCCGAAGTTTAATTGGTGCCTTTGGATGTATAGAACTTCTGATCTAAGGGGCAAAATGGCAGGAATTGCTGTTAATTGTGTCAATGTCATCTGGAAATATATCCATAGCATAATGAGTGATTATGCTAATGTTATATGGCAATCAGTCTTGTCAGTCAAACCATTTATTGGGGAAACATTTTTTTTTTGTGTGTAATTATTATTTTAATAAACTGCAGGTGATAATCTGTATCATAATGTGTGCGTTCAGTCAACACCAATCAAAAATAAAATGACATTATCTTGATTCACTTTTTTGTTTGTATAGCATTGCTGGATTTCATAGTGCTCTATGGCAGGGTAGATAAAGCTACTTGAACGTGGTAAATCGTATCATCTAATTGCCATGAAATAACCATTTATTGGATGTGTGTCCGCATGCTCCATTGCTGTATGATTGCGGAGTGTCTCTTAGTTAAATATTTATTCATGCTAATTCCTAAACCGTTAATTAGTTATAAGAGCTTGCTATTTCCATAAAGTATCCCATGAAGAAGAAAATCAGTTTAGGCTATATCTGCAATATTTCACCAGTATACTGTATTACAGCCTCAAATAATCATTCAAATGTAAATGTTACATATGGATGGATCATTTTACAGAATTGTGAGCATGCACGTTTGTCATGGGAAACTCAGTTATACGGTAGGGCATCTTTACTCCCTTGATTTTCCATAGGACCATGCTTGACAACCTCTTGAAACTTGACTTGATAATGCACATTTTATCAGTCAATGTTCAGTTATGGAAGACAGAAATTAAAGGTTCTACAATCTTTTGAACTTGGCAAGAAAAGCTATGCCTTTACATTGACTTCTGTCCATAGTCTCTCTCAAGACTCAAAACAGAAGACATCAACTAGAAGCTTGTCAGAGCCGATATTATTCTCGTTTTTCACTGAGAACTATATATAAAACTATCAATAAAACATGTCTCTGTACTCTGGCAAAACTCACTCCCTCTTCACCCTGGAAGGGTGTTTTTGAGACCATCAACGATCTCGGTTGGCCAATCCAGAAATCTCTCCTGCGGTAGATCAGGGTCACAGCGCATTGGGGAACCTCTGGTGTGCTGCATGGCTCCTTGTTCACAAAGGCCCCATTCTGCATGTTTGTTTTGAAAGGCTGAGTCCCATCTCCATCTTCATCCATTAGCTGGCAAGGAGTTCACCTCCAGGGTTTCTCCTGCGGCACTTGTGAAATATTGATAGAAAAGGCTTATTTTCAGAATGCGAAGGAGGATGACATTCTACATTCTATGGGCCGACCCAGTGTACTGAGTGCTACTTACATTCAACATTCCACTCCATAGAGTGCCCCTAACTCAAAATAAAAATATTACCCACATGAAATGCATAAGTGCCTGGACAAGGCCATTGTGTCCTATTTATATTTAACTAAAAGCACATCTGCCATAACTTCTCCCAAAATGCACATTTTCAAACATGAATTCGAAGAGGACATAACGGATTATATACTGAACAAAAATATAAACGCAACATGCAGTTCAACATGCAACAGCCCTAATCTATTGATTTCACATGAATGGGCAGGGGCTCAGCCATGGACGGGCCTTTAACCCACTTGGGAGCAAGGCCCGCCCACTGGGGAGCCAGGCCAGCCAATTAGAATGAAGTTTCCCCCACAAAATAGCTTTATTACAGACAGAAATACTCCTCAGTTTCATCAGCTGTCCGGGTGGTCTCAGATGAGGACGCTGGATGTGGAGGTCCTGGGCTGGACTGGTTACACATGGTCTGTGGTTGTGAGGCTGGTTGGAGGTACTGATACATTCTCAAAAATTATGTTGGAGGCAGTTTATGGTAGAGAAATTAACATTCAAGTATCTGGAAACAGCTCTGGTGGACATTCCTGCAGTCAGCATGCCAATTGCACGTTCCCTGATAACTTGAGACATCTGTGGCATTGTGTTGTGTGACAAAACTGCACATTTTAGAGTGGCCTTTTATTGTTCCCAGCACAAGGTGCACCTGTGTAATGATCATGCTGTTTATTCAGCTTCTTGATATGCCACATCTGACAGGTGGGTAGATTATGTTGGCAAAGGAGAAATGCTCACTAACAGGGATATAAACAACAAAAAATTGTGCGTATGGAACATATCTGGGATCTTTTATTTCACCTCATGAAACATGGGACCAACATGTTGCGTTTATATTTTTGTTCAGTATATATGACAAAGCTGACAAACTGCATATACTGTAAGATGTCTCTTCGAAAGTGTTGTGACTGCTGTTGATGTGTTTTGTGTATCCATATTGTGGATTGGCAACTTAATCAACAGAGAATATTTTGATTGTATTGTATTGATTATAGTTTTGCTGATATTACCTTTTGACTAACGTATCCACCAACCTCATCAAAATAGCCTAATATGCTGTATCGCAAGTAATACAAATTAGATGATGGTTACTGATTTAAAAAATACTGTTGTTTAATTATCAGTTAATTGATGTAATAGCATTTGTGCCCTATGAGTGTGAACGAACAGGTGAATAATGAAATAGATAATTGCTGTTTACGAGACTGTCAAGGGCAATATAACGACGTGACAGGTTGCCAGTAATCTCTCTGTATTTTAGATAATGATCTAGTTATATTAAGTACATCTATTTTCAAACATAGTACTGTTTCTTTGCTGTGATTAACAATATAATTTGTTAATAATTAGCCATATTTAGGTTTATATAGCGTAAAGCGTTTACATTTGTCTGTCATTTGTTACAGACACTCTATGACCACTTAAATGGAGAAATTATATATTTCAGCCCCCCAAAAATATATGAAATTGAAGTAAACCCCTCTCATCTTGCAAGGCTCGGGCTTTTTAATTTATTAATAGAACACTTGTGAGAAATTAGAATATCTATGTCTGTGTAATTTGCAGCAACGCAATCTGGTAGGTCCACGCATGGCAAAATATTATCCAAGAGAGAAAGCGTACACTTTTTCATTGCAGTTTGGAGACACTCATCACTTTGGAACAGGCCATTTGCAAAAACACTTAGTAAAACCCCAGGAGAAATCAATTGCATTTTGTCAGTCATTGGTCAAACGATTGTTGTAAACATCTCAACATGAGGCAGGGAAACCTTTGACACAGCACTAAGTCAATGGCCCGCCGTGAATCACAAGGAGCTGTTTGACCACCAGCAGTGTGTTAGTACAGGCATTATGTCCGTCCATATCGTTGATCCTCTCAAGTAGCTCTGGCCTGCATTGTGCAGCATTGTGTGGATTTTCCAGTTTTTCAAAAATATCTTGCATGTTTTACATTGGAACTCTTTCAAATGCCCTGTAATGATTGCAAGGCAAATCATTTCCTTCTCCCAATGGTGATTTCTTACTATTATTAGCAGACTTGTACAGAGTAATAAGAAATGGTCACTGAATTGAATCTCTTCTCTCTCCCTTTCTGTTAGTATATGAGCCTGATGAAGATGGCATCATGCAAGAGACCATCCCTGAGGATGACAGAGAGAATGACACTCCAACTGAAGAGGAGAGTTCTGAGAAGACAAGTCCCAAGGCCTCAGAGGACAAAGAGATGGACAACAAAAGCAGTAACAGCTACAGCTACCAGAATTCCCCCGTCAGTGTCCTTTCCAATCAAGAGGCCGAGTTGGAGTCACGGCTTAGCGACGCCAGCGATAGACTCTCGCTCTCAGACTTCAAAATGGCCTCACCACCTGAAAGTCAGAAAGTCGAGGAGAGCAGCGGTTCGAAACACAAGGATGACATGCACAGCAGTCTGGAGAGAATGAGGGCTGCGTATGCTAACTTTCTCTCAGATTCATACTGGACAGGGATTGGGATGGACTTGAAAATTGGCAAAACACCCAGCAAAGCCAACTGTGACAGCACCAATGGGAGCACCAAGAATGAATTTGACTGGCACCAGGATGCACTCTCCAAAACCTTCCAGCAAACCCAATCCCCAAGGCCTGTGTCCAAACCCAACCTCTTCAGCTCGGTCCACCTCTACAGACAGAGCAGCAAAGCAGGTGGGACGGTGTTCACAGGAGCAAGTCGGTTCAAGTGTAAGGACTGCAGTGCTGCCTACGACTCTATTGTGGATTTAACAGTGCACATGAACAAGAGCGGACATTACCAGGACAACAACCACGGAAAACCGAGCAATGCCTCCACGTCCTCCAAATCAAGAAAAAGAAATTTGCAAGACATGGAAGGGAAAGACGATGCACAGAAAGTTCTGAAATGTATGTTCTGTGGCCATTCTTTTGAATCCCTCCAGGACTTGAGTGTCCATATGATAAAAACAAAGCATTACCAAAAAGTGCCTTTGAAAGAACCAATCCCAGTACTCTCACCCAAATTACTGCCACCAGCAAAGAAACGGGCCTACGAAGCCAATAGACCTTGTTCTCCTGACTCTACCACAGGGTTAGCTGGTTACAGCGAGGCCCAACGGTCCGCGGCTATTTCAAATGCTAACAGTAATCGTTATGGTTATCAGAATGGGGCTAGCTACACGTGGCAGTTTGAGACATGCAAGTCTCAGATTCTGAAATGCATGGAGTGTGGGAGCTCACATGATACCCTGCAACAGCTCACCACTCATATGATGGTCACTGGACATTTCATAAAAGTTACAAACTCTGCCTCTAAGAAGGGGAAACAGTTAGCGCTGGATCCCTTGGCTATAGAGAAGATGCAGGTATTAGCTGAGCCTCTTGCTAATGAAACTGAAGGCGATAAAGTGTCTCCAATAACTGCTTCCCTGGGGGACAGTGAGAAAAATAACCAGAGGGACGGCACATTGGACAAAATTGAAGAAAGTCAAGTGAAGGATGACAAGGCAGAGAGTAAGGATCAAAAGGCAGGGGAAGGGGCATTTAAATATCCATATCTCCGCGAGGAGGATCTGGAGCAGCAGGGATCATCAGGTGGAGGAGGGGATATCCTCAAGTCTTTAGCCAACACAGTGGCCTCTGCAATCAACAAGGCTCAGACTGGGACCCCCAGTTGGAGTGCCTACCCCAGTATCCACGCTGCCTATCAACTCTCTGGGATCATCAAGAGCAGCAATCCCCTCTCAGCGTCTGCCCCTATTCAGCTAAAGCAGACATTCAACCACAAGCTCAGATCGATCGCCCCAAAGGGGAAGTTTCTTCAGGGCACTGGGGGAGTTGAAACTCAGAAGGGACAGCAACAGCATCAAAATGCGGACATCAAAAAAGAAAAGGTTGGCATTAGCGATGGTAAAGAAAGTCAGAATATTAAGTTTGATCTGGCGGAGAATGATGACAGCGATTGTCAGGACAATTTCTCTACCTCTTCAAAGCTCGAAGCAGACTGTCTGAATGAAGGGAGTGATGCGATCAAAGGGAAGTTGAGCCCAGAGTTCTTAGACAGAGGCAAGACACCAAGCCCTCCTGCCAGCAATGGACGAAGCGCTACTTCAGAGCTTGTCAATGACACCCCAGAAATACTGGGCATAAACCCTCTAAGTGCACTGCAGTCAGTTCTGAACAATCATTTGGGTAAAGCAAATAAGCCCACCAATTCAAGATCTGAAAACAGTCAACTCTCTGCTTGCTCTCAATCTATATTCGCTGAACTCAACCGGAGTATGGAGAAACCAGCAGTGGTGCATGCCACCCCTGCTAGGAACAGAGTTAACAATGCCTTTCTGTTTACTGGCAATGATCAGCCAATAGACCTGACAAAATATAAACCTAACAAGCCAAGTTCCTCACATCTACGGCCATCTGCCCCAATGCCACAGACACACGCTCTGTCTGACATTGCTGACATGGTCAAGGTTCTTCCTAAAGCCACCACACCAAAATCATCCATGCCATCGAGGATACCCACCATGAAACTGGAAACAGACGTGAGATGCTTTGAGGATGTGTCGGCTGAGGTATACTCAGTTCACAAGCGTAAGGGAAGGCAGTCGAACTGGAACCCCCGGCATCTTCTCATCCTCCAAGCCCAGTTCGCCTCCAGCCTCTTTCTGACTTCTGAGGGCAAGTACTTACTCTCAGATCTTGGTCCTCAGGAACGAATGCACATCTCCAAGTTTACTGGACTGTCCATGACAACCATCAGCCATTGGTTGGCCAATGTGAAATACCAACTTAGGAAAACAGGGGGAACCAAGTTTCTGAAGAGCATGGACACTGGTCATCCGATCTTCTACTGCAATGACTGTGCTTCCCAGTTCAGGACACCACCAGCCTTCATCTCCCACCTGGAATCACACCTAGGGTTCCAAATCAAAGATATGTGCAAACTGCCTATCGAACATCAGACGAAGGTAGAGAAGCCAGAACTGTCTAAGGCTCTCAGTTTCCGGGCAACAGAGACGCTAGTCACTGAGGAGGACGTTGACGCTAAGTTCAAATGTAAGCTGTGCTGTAGGACATTTGCTAGTAACCATGCGGTTAAACTTCACTTGAGTAAAACTCACAGCAAATCCCCTGAGAACCATTCACAATATGTGGAAATGGACAAAGAGTAGGAGTTGTTCATTTTTGCTAAATGTTTTGTTATTGATTTTTAAAACACGGGTCAGATATTTCAACCATATTTCCAGTAGCATTGTGTAGTATGCATAATGATTGAAAACATTTAATTGAAGATGACATGGACACACTGGCTAGACTAAACCCTAAAATGTTAGTGAATACACCAACTTATACCTTTGCACCCTGCTCAAATGCATCACCAGTAATGAAATGTATTAATGCTTGAAACATAATTGCTGATGTTTGCATGCAATAGCTATGGCTATGACTACTATTTATTTGTATGATATGTCACATTTCAGTTGTATTATTTCAAAGACAAAGTCATGGGTAAATTGTCATTTTTAACTCCAATGATACCTGCATAAATATGCCGTTTTTTAAACAGGTAGCCAGACACATGTTAACTCATTTACTGAACTGTACAGTATATTGCTATGTAAAAATGTTTTGTGTTGCAATGATAGAACAGAAAAGCACTTTAATAAATGTTAAATCACCAGTTTAGGCTCAGATTCTGTACATGAACCCAACACATTTAGACAGGTTGGAAACAAGGATGTCTCACATGTAAAAGACACCCCCCCCCCAAAAAAAAAATTAAGACAAAAAAATGATTAGTGTTTCATGTTAAAAGGATGACAGTGAGACAAATGATACCTGCACCTTTTTTTTTTTACCAATTGAAATAAAGACTTAACATTTGCTACCAGCCTGTGTTCATTTTAAGTTTGCACGAGTCTCCTGTATGTCTCCTGAAATAGATTAACAATATATGCATAGACCAATGTGTGGTTGGGAGTGACTGTGTTCCTCATAGCAATTCAACATTTCCTTTTGCTCTCTTATTTCACAGATATACAAATAATTGCCTGCTAAATTCATAGACATTTTACACAATGAATCCATTTTTTTTTTCAAGCAATCAAGTCCATCAATTACCACTACCCTTCACCACCCATCAAATAGGTTTTATAACAGGCGACTGACATTTGATGTCAAATGGAGAAAGAGCACATGGGCGCTATGGTGATTTGAATACTGTGACACCAACTTGCCCTCTATTGTTGGAAATGAGCAGGCAATCTCAATTGTTCATCAGATGACTCCTAATGCAGTTAAATATATTCAGATATAATTTCTCCTTGCATGTATAATTACTCTCATAGACCACACACCTCAGTGAACAGATTAAAGCTATAAATTATTTAATGCCTCGCCCCACCAATGGATCCCCTGATTCGTCTGTCGAGCCATTATGTTGTAGAGGAGCAACTTATTTTAAATTGAGGCTAAGGTATGGGTGGAACATAGTGAAACACTGATTGCAATAGTCAGATCTTTTGTGTTTATTAATGGAAATGAAATGTGAGATTGAATTGGCTTATTAAAAAGGAGATATGCCTCTGTACTGCTGCAGCTGTAATCATTCAGAATTACACAATTTAGCTTGAGTTGTTTTATCCCTTTTGAAATGTCTATAGAAATTCACTGCAATTCTGCATGTGGGGAAACAATATTATCATTCAAAGCATATGAAAATGTTTGGCTCTATCAGCAAGGGATCCACATTAGGCATAGGCTTAGCAAAAATAAAATGCTGTCATCAATGCAATCAGCAGGATTGTTTCTTACCTGAATTTGGTTTAATAAGTCAGTGTCATATTGGCTTTGTATTGCTACTGTACGGAGAAGATGTAGCCTATAAGTAAAATATAAGTATATGTGACCATGAGCTAAAAAAATATTCTACAAGGTTAAAATGCCATTTCATCGCACCAAAAAAAAGTGGACTCATATCAAGTAAGCAAGTCAGTGGAGTTACCAAACAATCCATGTTTTTTTTTCATTTGATATATTTTAATTTTAATACAGTTGATCTAATATGGGACACCCTAATTATACACTTCCTTACACCTTACAGGCAATTATATATTGATAAAAGTCACCTTATCCTAGAGAGATTTACATGGCTATGTTATCAAAACGTCACGCATGGGTAAAATCCCCTATGTGAAAAATGAATGGTGGAAAAACGATTGGAACCATTTCCCTGGTTGATCACAAGGTTTTATGAGTATTATGACACCTCCACTGTGGGGCTCTATACACAGTTAGCAGAGACAGTGGTATACACAGTACTGTACATCCAGAAGTTGTGGTGTTCTATCGATGTAAGATTGTATTATGTGTCATCACGTTCCCTCTCATCCATGAAACTTGAATGAAGGAAAAGTACATTAAATACATTTTAGCAAAATATTAGTATGTGTAATTCTCTGTCTTAGTCATATCGTGTTAAATAAATTATTCTTACCCAATGTTTTGCAGACAATCAAAAGTAACAGCCTGCCTATACCATTATGCGGTACGTCTAGCTGTAAAATTGTTTTTGAAACATTTAAACCATCTTAAGGTCTATAAATGTCATGATTCTGATTATTCATAGTCTGATGGATACGAAACATCAGAACAGCTTACACTCTTCACACAGGCCAGGGCTTGGGGATTCTTAAAAAAAAACGTACTAATAGCTTAGTAGAAAAATCAAATTATGCACATAAGTATGCTTGCATAGCAGAGGCGGCTGTGAAAACCAAACTTAGCAAAAATTGATGCCAGCTCTCATTTGCAAATCCTTTGTCTATCTGTCATTAAACATGTTGTCAAATAATGATAAGTGTACACTCCTAGCTTACATTGGCATGCTTTCCTCTGATGTTGATGTGCTGTAATGGGACAAATGTACACTGGAATTTGCCTGCTTGGATACGCACAAAACATTTACTATCTGCCTGACTTTGTGTCCTTCTGTGGCTTTAGACAAGGATGTGTTTTCTGCATTATCTGTGATTCACAGAGGGAAAAGAGGGGTGGAAAAGCTCATCACACAACATCATAATATGTTTGTCTAATTTGTTTAATGAATGACTATTTTCAACAACAAAAAATGACCTGTTAGTCGAACAGTGTTCGCGAAAAGAGACGGAAACCGAGCCCTTGAGTTTGATTTCTTCTTCCCTGAAATCCTTGATGATTTGTGATGTCCTTTTTAAAGCATCCTGGATCTCGCCATCACACCCTCACTACTGGGCACAGATGTCAATGCGACATCTATTCCACGTTGGTTCAACGTATTTTCATGGGAATGACATGGCAACCATGTTGATTCCTCCAGCGTGTGCCAGGTGAGTCCTTACTTCCAGGCCTCAATTGTCAGTTCTCATGCCTTTATTACATGGGCTATGACTGGATGGAAGACGTGGTCTAAATGAGTAGCAATCTCCATTCCACCACCTTTGGGTAGGCCTATCTGTCGCGTCTTTTCTGTGAGATTGTTGTGTTGTTGCAAATTTGCTAATCACGCAAAACACTTGATTAACATACTGCAAAACATTTGATCAATCAATTAAGCCGCATGACACTGCATGTTCATTGTGCATCATGAATATCAACTCCCGGGTCATTTATCAATTATAGCACATGCATGCTTTATCAATCATGTAGCCTGATACCTGATTCTAACGAGAACATACGTGGGTTGATAAAGGTGAAAACCCAGGAACAGAGTGATAATCCATTTGCTGTCTTCAAAACTTTCTACCACAATAGTTCAAACTTTTTGTTTTCGTAATTTCATGATTTTCTGTCCCTCTTTTCTGTCCTTCTCTTATGGTTCGACTTGGTAATGGTCGTCCTTCATTATTCATTTGGTTTAATTTCTGTGTTCAACAACAACAAAAAAACACATGTTCTTACTTCTCTGTGGGAGGAGAAGAACATTTGAAAGGCTTCACCGATGTGTCGGTCAGTCAATTGAAGTCACTTTTAAAGAGTCCCCCTCCCTCTTAAAGAACACCACGTGACTAAAAGTATGTGGACACCTGCTCGTCGAACATCTCATTCCAAAATAATGGGCATTAATATGGAATTGGTCCCCCCTTTGCTGCTATAACAGCCTCCACTCTTCTGGGAAGGCATTCCACTATATGTTGGAACATTGCTGCGGGGACTTTCTTCCATATGTATGGGCTCTGCGCAGGCCAGACAAGTTATTCCACACTGATGTCGACAAACCATTTCTGTATGCACCTCGCTTTGTGCACGGGGGCATTGTCATGCTGAAACAGGAAAGGGCCTTCCCCAAACTGTTATTTTCATGAAATAAACACACACAGTGATTGTGATGATTTAAGAATAGAATTATAAAGACTGCACGGGTGGCTTTAATTCAAAAGATTGTTTAAAGTCCACATCTTTCGGTATTCCCCTTCCAAAATTTTTGTTTTTACAGGATGAGTTTTGTCACAGAGAACTGTGGACGGATTTTAGCATAGGAATGCATGGGCAACGTTTCATTGCCATCATATACTGGATGAGAGAAATAACACTTGATTGCCAGCAGTTCATCAGTGCATCCTTCAAATGTGTCACCGAGCGTGCCTCAAGGCAGCGTGCTGGCTCAAATTGAAGCTGACATCTCCCAAATATGAAAGCAACAAATCACACATTTTTATTGGGGCCTAATGTGCAGCCTAGCCCCCTTGCAGACGTCAGCACAATCACGGATGCCTCCCTAATTCATGCCGACTGGCTGCTTGTGCCTCCCAAGCATCTCCGGACTCACAGACCAAACGCTAATGGCTGGGCGCCAGCGATGGGGGTGACACCTATGCTTATCAGACGACTTTAATACGCTTGTAAAAATGGGTGAAGAGCGGGAGGAGATAAAGACATGGATGAGATATCAATAGAGGTTACATCTGCAATCATTTCGGTGTTCATTCGAATCAAAGAAGGTTGTTTGAGGGAACAAAATGTGGGTACAAAACCAACTCTGAATGTAGCTATATTGTCAAAACATTAATGAAAGCCTTAATGAAGCCTTTATAAAAGCCTATATAAGGCCTACGTAATAGTATTCAGAAATAATTCATAAGCAAATATCATCATATGTGGCAAATGCTTCATACTGTACTTCATGATGTGCCTATGATTAGACTTATGAAAAACAGAAAGGTGAAATTGAGGATACAGGATGCTCTTCATCCCCTCTTCTGTCTATTCGGCCTAGTCTGTCTAAGAACTTACAGAGATACATAAAAGGGGGGATGGGAGTACGAGTGCAGGCCCAGGGTTGCCTCTCCACCTCTTGCCCTCCTCTCCTGTCATCTGTTGCCCCACAGCAAGCCAGGGGTTGTTGGCGTTTTGCTCACTTGTAATCCGTCTCACTGTCAGACCAGCGGCTCCTGGGTCACCCTTCACTCACAGTGACATGAATCAGGGTTGACGCCAGCAGATTTAAGCTATTTCTCTGAGTCTGTAAACACAGGCCGAGTTCACATAGCAGGCCTAAAGCCAAAGAACAACCTGCCCTGCACTCCCCATGCCCTGAAACCACTGACCTCAGGACAGGTACATGACCCACATTATTGCTTTCAATTTACTCACAAAACCAAATTCAAATTCCATCCAATACCATCGCCAGCTGTTATTTGAATGCAATAGAAAGTGTAATTGTAATGCCCTGAAAGTTGATATGCATACTAAGCATTATATTCAACATTTACAGTACAATAATAGCATGTGAAACAAAATTAAAATGGTTATTGAATGAATATAGGAATTCATAGAAAATCGGTAAAAACATCAGTCGTAAAAAGTTGAATAACATTATCTACAACAGAAGAAAAATAAGAAAAAAAACTGCAATAGCAGTCATCTTGTCATTATGCCTAGGATTCAGACATGGACATGATGTGCTTGTGCTCTCTTAAAAAAGCCCAGCCAGTCTGTAGACAGGGAAATCAATACAGCGTTTTGTTATCTATCTCTATTTTACAGCTTAAAAAAGAAGGATTATATGTCATAGAATGAGCCTGAGCAGACTGAGGCGGAGATCTATCATTGTAGAGGGTCAGTGGCCTTTCGTGCGTAAATCATGTGTCACATGGCCGCCAAGTTCATTCTCCGGCCACGGAATACATTTAGGACTCGGGACGTGAGCTTCCATTTCTCTCATTTGATTGAGTGCTTCCTGCAGTTGGTGCTGTTATAAGTAGAGGTTCTTGTTTTTTAACATTTCAATAGTTGTCGTGATGTAACAGTCCTTATGAAATCAAACAAGAAGTAGTAGGTGTATGAGCTAAAAAAAAAGTCATTGTTTTTGCATTACATTTGAATAATCATGCCTCTCTAAGGGGAGTAGCTGTCAGAACTGTTTCCGTTTTTAATGTGGCAAACGTTTGACAGCAAGGCAAGAAAAGCAAATGGCACACCTGTGGCAAACTGAAGAGTTTGAATGTTCCCCATCAGAGTTCTCTGTCCTGCTACCCTTGGACTTTCAGAACCCAAAACATAGATGGAACTGAAACAGTGAATGATCTGACTTCATTATTTACAGGCCCTTTCAGCCTTGTGGAGTTTGAGAGCCATTAACCACATGGAACATAATGCTGACCACACCAACCAGTGGAGAAAAAGTACAATAGGCACATAGAATATGGAATTGTCACAGAGTTGCATGGTGTAATACATTTTCTCAGAATGGTTCATGAAGTCAGAAATATCATGAAATCCCAACGTACTTGGGTGGTATAAGTCAAAAATATTTTTGAAAACAAGTGCAAACCAATTGTCATACAGATATAGGATCTTCATTTCATCACTCTTTTGTTGCCCGGGAATTGCGGATGAGCGTTGTGATTTACAGAAATTCACTGAAAACCCACACGGACACGCCATTAACAATATTACATGTTTCATGTAGCCAATTTTTGTCTCGCTAATAGCCTAGCCACTGATCGAACAACATTATGAGCTAAACATTCAAATCCTGTTGCTGCAGGACTATTTTGCTTTTGACAATATACATGCAGGTGAAATTAAGATCAGTAAGAGACGACAAAAGAAAAATGTTGTGGCTCTGAGTGACACTGGTCACACCATATTCCAACATCTTCTTCTTATGTCATCATATGAGGTTAACAGGTATTTGAGTTTTCAATCATGCTCTTCAGGACAAATAACACAGCCCTCTCCCCAGGCAGTACATACAGGTACTGTATATTGCTGATCTCCATTATGGCTACATACTGTAGCCTGACCTGCAGGTAGTCACTCATTCAAGACATCTATATTACATCTGCGGGATGCAGTCCTCCAACGATAATCATTTCTCTGTTTCACTTTCGGCACAAAGAATCATCTTATGCCATGAAAGAATGTGAACACTGAAATTGTCAGACAGCTCCCACTCTGAGCTCTCATCATCCCTCTCCCAAGCATTTCTATTTAATTTAAGTGTGCTGGCAAGTACTTTCATTTTGTTTTAATGAAATTTCTCAAGTTGACTGATCTGTAAGCTGTTCCGGTCCAAGTTTTTCTTTTCATTCTTTCGACCTCTCATGTTTTCTCTGTATGGCTGTCATGTGTGGGGATTTTCAACCATTACATTGTTTGTAATATTACACAAATCTTTATTTTAAAGGTAGACTTAGCAACAATGCCTCATCATACAGACAACAACAACACAATTTAAATCTGACTGCCCCATAACTCCTTAATAAATGTGGCCCTATAACATCAGCATAATGTCCCTATAATGTTCCCATAACATCACCAGAACATCCCCATAACAATCAACATAACCATTCCATAACGTTCCCATAGCGTCATTATAACATCCCCATAATGTTCCCATAACATCAACACAACATTCCCATAATGTTCCCATAACATCTGTATAACAGCCCCAAAACGTCCCAACAATGTTCCAATAACATCACCATGACGTCCCTGTGATTTTCCCATAACATTGCCATAACATTCCCATAATATCCCCATAACATTCCCGTAATGTTCCCATAATGTCCCCATACCATAACATCTCCATAATGTTCCCATAATGCTCCCTGAACATCCCCATAACATTGCCATAACATCGCCATAACAAACACGTTTCCAAAGCTTCTCAGAAAAAAACATTGAAAGGAAGAAACAAAGCATGACAACACAACTTCCTTGGCATTATCATAAGCTCATACTAGCAAACATGATGCCACTAAATGTACGCAATAATCACTCACAAATGAACAGTGGTGAAAAAAGTACCCAATTGTCATACTTGACTAAAACTATAGATACCTTAATAGAAATTGACTCAAGTTAAAGTGAAAGTCATCCAGTAAAATACTACTTGAGTAAAAGTCTAAAAGTATTTGGTTCTAAATATACTTAAGTATCAAAAGTAAAAGCCTCCAGTATTTATGCTGCAGTAGTTTATGTGTCGGGGGGCTAGGGTCAGTTTGTTATATCTGGAGTACTTCTCCTGTCCTATTCGGTGTCCTGTGTGAATCTAAGTGTGCGTTCTCTAATTCTCTCCTTCTCTCTTTCTCTCTCTCGGAGGAGCTGAGCCCTAGGACCATGCCCCAGGACTACCTGACATGATGACTCCTTGCTGTCCCCAGTCCACCTGGCTGTGCTGCTGCTCCAGTTTCAACTGTTCTGCCTTATTATTATTCGACCATGCTGGTCATTTATGAACATTTGAACATCTTGGCCATGTTCTGTTATAATCTCCACCCGGCACAGCCAGAAGAGGACTGGCCATCCCACATATGCTCTCTCTAATTCTCTCTTTCTTTCTCTCTCTCGGAGGACCTGAGCCCTAGGACCATGCCCCAGGAATACCTGACATGATGACTCCTTGCTGTCCCCAGTCCACCTGACTGTGCTGCTGCTCCAGTTTCAACTATTCTGCATTATTATTATTCGACCATGCTGGTCATTTATGAACATTTGAACATCTTGACCATGTTTTGTTATAATCTCCACCCGGCACAGCCAGAAGAGGACTGGCCACCCCACATAGCCTGGTTCCTCTCTAGGTTTCTTCCTAGGTTTTGGCCTTTCTAGGGAGTTTTTCCTAGCCACCGTGCTTCTACACCTGCATTGCTTGCTGTTTGGGGTTTTAGGCTGGGTTTCTGTACAGCACTTTGAGATATCAGCTGATGTACGAAGGGCTATATAAATAAATTTGATTTGATTTGATTTGATATTTAGTGAGTCTGCCAGATCAGAGGCAGTAGGGAGGACCACGTGTTCTCTTGATAAGTGTGTGAATTGAACCATTTTCCTGATCATGTAAAGTACTTTTGGTTGACAGGGAAAATGTATGGAGTAAAAAGTACACTATTTTCATTAGGAATGTAGTGAAGTAAAAGTAAAAGTTGTCAAAAATGTAAATAGTAATGTAAAGTACAAATACCCCAAAAAACAACTTAAGTAGTACTTTAAAGTATTTCTACTGAAGTACTTTGGACTACTGTAATCCGTTAAATTGACTCAAAATACTCATGAAACACCTCAACATCAACAAGATGTTACATCCAGTGTCATGGCATTATGTTCAGGAATTTTTTAAGAAAGAATCAAACCAATAGACAATATCTGTAAGGAAACAGAGATGGCTTTTTACAGGCTGCCACATCAAAATGCAGAAAAAAGCCAGAGCATTTGAAAGCCTAAAGGCTTAAACTAATACAAAAAGTCTAATCAGACTAGCAATCCCCGATGTTAATGAAGGTGTCACACACTGCACAAAGAAAGTTGTGCCTGGCAATCTTCCATTTTTCGGCTGCCTACACCAGTGACATTTCATCTCACATTCAAAGAGCGCCTAGGCCCTTAATGAAATGCATAATTAACATATTCTAATTGTGCTGAGCACAGTGATGGTTTTGACAGAGCTCACTTTCCATGTCTAATTCAATGCTAATTTAATCTGTTCTTTTCCCGCAGACATGACCTTTCTTGATTGAGTTTCACCGCAAATAATTTTTTGATGGATTGATTTATCAACCTCTTGGAACGCAACAAAAGCACATAAAAAAGAGAAGGTTGGAGAAAAGGAAGACAATGGAGACACCAGACATGAAATCAGGTGACAGGAGAGAAAAAACACACGAATTGAATAAAGTCAGGCTACCTGAAACAGTGTCCGTCAGTTGATATACTACGTTATAAAACCATTTCTCTGTGACATATTTTCCTTCGTCTTTGAATTCTGGCACACTTGCTGAACATTGCTTAGGCTGGCTTACCTTTAACACAAGGATTAGTGGAAATCTTAAAGCTTCCCTTTACATGAAAAAGGAAGACGAATTCTATTCATGAATCTCCTTAATCTGACTATTTACTAAAGGTTGATGCTGAACAGGCAGCTCAGAGCACTTCATCCCTCTCAGGTAAAGAGACATCCCCTCCTTGAGACTGAAAGAGGGGTTTGAAATGTATGTCAATGTCTTGTAATCCACCACCTCCATCTTTATTGGGCGGAATACACTTAGATATTCAGTGAAAATGTGAAAGTCTCAGAAAGTACCACGACATGTTTTCTCTCATGTCAGAATATTGTGAACGTATATATTTTTCAGAATACAGGACACAATGCAATACATTTTAAGAACCTTCGGATAAGTGTGAGATTTCATACAACAATAATTGACAAATGTAAACACTGTTCCAAGGTACTTCCAATGGCTGTTCTAATCCTGGTCTAAGTGAAAATGTTGGAATTGAAATTGGGAGAAGAAAACTAGGAATCAGAGGAAATGTGCAGCTGTCTGTCTGTCTGTCTGTCTCTGTCAGTCAGTCAGTCAGTAGCAGGGATGGGAGGATTATGCAGGGCTCAGAGCAGTAATTGAACATCGTCGGGCCCGCCCTCATTTACATCTTTCCCTTCTCCAGTGTCTTTGATTGGCAGCTGTACATGAAATGCCACATCAGTTGAAAGTATGTTGTGAGCTGGCACTAACAATCCCGTGGCTCCGGGGAGACCTGCCATATTGTAATTTGGTTATCAGGCATGAAGGAAATAATTCTAAGTGCAAAGAAATGTGAGGCAGAATAAATGCTTCATTGCTGCAAGTTGCCCAGGGTGACAGTTCTTATTTAATGTACAAGAGCGTCCTGTTGCCTGCAGGATTTGGGGAAGAGAAGGGAAAGGAAGGGCAGGGGTAGGTACTGTAGAGGTGGCGGGGATATTTTCAAAGAATTTCAGTTTTGCTATAGTGATAGGTACAGTAGGGATGGAAACCTGTTCGTACATAGATACAAGACATATTCATATCACATTTGTAATATTCATATACAAACAATAATATTCCAAATGATAATTTCCAAATGTTTATCCCAAATTCGGTGCAATTCGAATATACAGCTATACAGTTTTCCCATATTTTTTTACAATCCATATTATAAGGTCATGCACAAGACTGCCAACCCAGACAGAGGGGGCAAGGCCAGACTAATACCCTATACGAATACAATTGGTGCACTTCCATGTGTTCTCTTGCATCATTTGGTTGACATGTTGTGAAAATGGGAACTGATCGCAGCCACGTCTCTTAAGTGGCTTGGGCCTTATTTGTTTTGATGCACTGTTTTTGCATTGGGGGAGTCTTTTCTCTTGAGATGGAGCTGTCAGGTTGCAAAAAGAAGCCCCTGATGCTGGCAGCAGCCCCCGGGCAAAATGAAAACAAGTAAGTGGCATAGATAAATCATGCCAACCAACGTCGTCCTGATGAATCAAATCAGACCAGAACGTCTCCGGGAACACTGGGTTTAATGGAAGTCCCAATGGCAGCTGTGGGATGATGTGCCTATAATGAATCTACTCTATAGTATTGTTCAGTTATTGTATATTCTCATGTTGTAATATAACAGATAGATAGATAGATAGATAGATAGATAGATAGATAGATAGATAGATAGATAGATAGATAGATAGATAGATAGATAGATAGATAGATAGATAGATAGATTTGTGTCACTGGCCCTCACACAATAGACCATAATGTCAAAATGGAGTTGTGTTTTTAGAAATCCTTACAAATTAATTAAAAATGAAAAGCTGAAATGTTTTGAGTCAATAAGTATTCAACCCCTTTGTTATGGCAAACCTAAATAAGTTCAGGAGTAAAAATGTTGTGACTTGACTTTAACATTAATCTGAAGACTGTTATTTATCTAATTAACTATGTTTAATTGTTACCCGATTAAATGAATCATGTAACAATTAAATAATTAGGATCTGGGACACCACGAGAGCGGTTCTTTAAAGAGTTACCATCTCCCGAATTAAACTCTAAAACGTCTTGACCTATCACATCTATAAACAGTCAACATATTAATCATAAACTCTTTTCATCTTATCATTCTGAACAGTCTTAACCTCCTTGCATCTGCAAAAACCCGAGCCCTACTTATGATTCAGTATGACACAAATTAGTTTAATTATTTATTTACTAGCTAATTAAATGGGAACACAGGATAAACATACATACTTTGCACGGGTTATTGATTGGGGACTTAATACGCTGAAAACAGGTCCCTAGCGGAATGACAACAACATGGCTGCTTGTTAAAGAAGAGATGTAGAGGGAGAGAGAAAGTGACAGAGACCCTTAACATTGATACATTTAGAAAGCACTCTCGCCTTCAGCAACCATATACTTTGCACACAAACCGCCACCCGCTTTGACTAAGAAATCATGAATGTATTTCCGTGAAATACCTGGGTTTACCGGGAATCTCTCCCAGTGAAAAGGGCATTCTTGGAAAGGGAGTTGGGCCTTTTCACTGCACACTTGTAGGGCTCTGATTGTCTGAAATGGTTTCACTTTTGAGTTGTGGGTGATTATTTTCCGTGTCAGTGTTTGTTCCACAAGGAACTGTTTCGGTTTTGTTATTTCACCTTGTCGTTTATTGTTTTGTTCAGTGTTCATTATTCTTATTAAACAATATGGACACTTACCACACTGCGCATTGGTCCTCCGATCCTTCCTACTACTCCTCCTCAGAAGAGGAGGAAGACGAACGTTACAGAATCACCCACCACCAAAGGACCAAGCAGCATGGTAACGGGCAGCAGCAGCGATCTCCAGACTCCTGGACATGGGAGGAAATCCCGGATGGCAAGGGACCCTGGGTACAGCCGGGAGAGTATCGCCGCCCCAAGGCAGAGCTGGAGGCAGTGAAAGCCGAGAGGCGGTGGTATGAAGAGGCAGCACGGCAGCGCGGTTGGAAGCCCGAGAGGCAGCCCCAAAAATTTATTGGGGGCGCAACACGGGGAGTGTGGCGAAGTCAGGTAGGAGACCTGCGCCAATTCCCCGTGCTTACCGTGGAGAGAGAGGGACCGGGCAGGCACTGTGTTATGCCGTGAGACGCACGGTGTCCCCAGTGCGCAGGCATAGCCCGGTGCGGTACATAGCAGCGCCTCGTATCGGCCGGGTTAGAGTGGGAATCGAGCCAGGTCGCCATGAAGCTGGCTCAGCGCATCTGGTCTCCAGTGCGTCTCCTCGAGCCGGGGTACATGGCACCAGCCCTACGCATGGTGTCCCCGGTTCGCCAGCACAGCCCAGTGCGGGCTATTCTACCTCGCCGCACTGGCCTGGCTACGGGGAGCATTCAGCCAGGTAGGGTTGGGCAGGCTCGGTGCTCGAGACCTCCAGTGCGCCTTCATGTTCCGGTCTATCCGGTGCCACCTCCACGCACCAGCCCTCCGGTGGCAGCCCCCCGCACCAGGCTGTCTCTCCGTCTCCTCCCTACAGGTGCTCCCGCCTGTCCAGTGCTGCCAGAGTCTCCCTCCTGTCCAGCGCTGCCAGAATCTCCCTCCTGTCCAGCGCTGCCAGAGTCTCCCGGCTGTCCTGAGCTGCCAGAGTCTCCCGGCTGTCCTGATCTGCCAGAGTCTTCCAGCTGTCCTGAGCTGCCAGAGTCTCCCGGCTGTCCTGAGCTGCCAGAGTCTCCCGGCTGTCCTGAGCTGCCAGAGTCTCCCATCTGTCCTGAGCTGCCAGAGCCGCCCGTCTGTCCTGAGCTGCCAGAGCCGTCCGTCAGCCAGGAGCTGCCAGAGCCGTCCGTCAGCCAGGTGCTGCCAGAGCCGTCCGTCAGCCAGGAGCTGCCAGAGCCGTCCGTCAGCCAGGAGCTGCCAGAGCCGTCCGTCAGCCAGGAGCTGCCAGAGCCGTCCGTCAGCCAGGAGCTGCCAGAGCCGTCCGTCAGCCAGGAGCTGCCAGAGCCGTCCGTCAGCCAGGAGCTGCCAGAGCCGTCCGTCAGCCAGGTGCTGCCAGAGCCGTCCATCAGCCAGGAGCTGTCAGAGCCATCAGTCAAGAGCTGCCAGAGACGCTCGTCAGTCAGAATCTCCCGTCCATTCGGGACCCGTGGCTTGGGTCCCCAGTCCGAGGTCGGCGGCGAGGGTCGCCGCTCTAAAGAGGCCACGGAGGCGGTTAAAGAGGCGGAGAAAGACTATGTTGGAGTGGGGTCCACGTCCCGCGCCAGAGCTGCCACCGCGGACAGACACCCACCCAGACCCTCCCCTATAAGTTCAGGTTTTGCGTCCGGAGTCCGCACCTTGGGGGGGGGGGACTGTCACGTTCTGACCTTAGTTCTGTTGTTATGTCTTTGTTTTGGTATGGTCAGGGCGTGAGTTGGGTGGGTTGTCTATGTTCCTTTTTCTATGTTTTGGGATTTTTGTGTTTGACCTGGTATGGTTCTCAATCAGAGGCAGCTGTCAATCATTGTCCCTGATTGAGAACCATACTTAGGTAACCTGGTTTCACTTTTGAGTTGTGGGTGATTATTTTCCTTTCTGTGTCAGTGTTTGTTCCACACGGAACTGTTTCGGTTTTGTTATTTCAAGTTGTCGTTTATTGTTTTGTTCCGTGTTCATTATTCTTATTAAACAATATGGAGACTTACCACACTGCGCATTGGTCCTCCAATCCTTCCTACTACTCCTCCTCAGAAGAGGAAGGGAAGTCAACTACAGAGTTGACTTCCCTTCCATTCACTCTTGAAGAGGCTTCTTTGAAGATAGGCTAGCCAGCTGTATCGATGATTTGAGCAGAATAACAGGATGGTCCTACCTCAATTTGTTTTCAAAGATACTTTACTTCGGAGAGCTAATCAGCAGTACCAGTGATTGTCTGGGAGGTGAGTATATCATCTCTACCATGTGTTGAGATTCAAAGTAAAAAAATGTGCAGCTGCAGCTTCACATATATTTGGTCTGGTATGTTAATTTCTTAACCGCTCATTTATACAGTTTGCAGGAAAGGGGCAGTTCCGGCAGGCTGACATGCTTTATGACCTCTCTCAGGGTCGGTGACTACTTGCTGTGCACAGTTGTAAAAGAAACAATTATCTCTTATAGCTTCTCAAATCACATCCCTCTCTTAACAAAAACACTTTCATAACTGTTCATATTACATGCACAACACATAGTATGGAAACGTCATACATGTACAGTGCCTTGCGAAAGTATTCGGCCCCCTTGAACTTTGCGACCTTTTGCCACATTTCAGGCTTCAAACATAAAGATATAAAACTGTATTTTTTTGTGAAGAATCAACAACAAGTGGGACACAATCATGAAGTGGAACGAAATTTATTGGATATTTCAAACTTTTTTAACAAATCAAAAACGGAAAAATTGGGCGTGCAAAATTATTCAGCCCCTTTACTTTCAGTGCAGCAAACTCTCTCCAGAAGTTCAGTGAGGATCTCTGAATGATCCAATGTTGACCTAAATGACTAATGATGATAAATACAATCCACCTGTGTGTAATCAAGTCTCCGTATAAATGCACCTGCACTGTGATAGTCTCAGAGGTCCGTTAAAAGCGCGGAGAGCATCATGAAGAACAAGGAACACACCAGGCAGGTCCGAGATACTGTTGTGAAGAAGTTTAAAGCCGGATTTGGATACAAAAAGATTTCCCAAGCTTTAAACATCCCAAGGAGCACTGTGCAAGCGATAATATTGAAATGGAAGGAGTATCAGACCACTGCAAATCTACCAAGACCTGGCCGTCCCGCTAAACTTTCAGCTCATACAAGGAGAAGAATGATCAGAGATGCAGCCAAGAGGCCCATGATCACTCTGGATGAACTGCAGAGATCTACAGCTGAGGTGGGAGACTCTGTCCATAGGACAACAATCAGTCGTATATTGCACAAATCTGGCCTTTATGGAAGAGTGGCAAGAAGAAAGCCATTTCTTAAAGATATCCATAAAAAGTGTTGTTTAAAGTTTGCCACAAGCCACCTGGGAGACACACCAAACATGTGGAAGAAGGTGCTCTGGTCAGATGAAACCAAAATTGAACTTTTTGGCAACAATGCAAAACGTTATGTTTGGCGTAAAAGCAACACAGCTGAACACACCATCCCCACTGTCAAACATGGTGGTGGCAGCATCATGGTTTGGGCCTGCTTTTCTTCAGCAGGGACAGGGAAGATGGTTAAAATTGATGGGAAGATGGATGGAGCCAAATACAGGACCATTCTGGAAGAAAACCTGATGGAGTCTGCAAAAGACCTGAGACTGGGACGGAGATTTGTCTTCCAACAAGACAATGATCCAAAACATAAAGCAAAATCTACAATGGAATGGTTCAAAAATAAACATATCCAGGTGTTAGAATGGCCAAGTCAAAGTCCAGACCTGAATCCAATCGAGAATCTGTGGAAAGAACTGAAAACTGCTGTTCACAAATGCTCTCCATCCAACCTCACTGAGCTCGAGCTGTTTTGCAAGGAGGAATGGGAAAAAATTTCAGTCTCTCGATGTGCAAAACTGATAGAGACATACCCCAAGCGACTTACAGCTGTAATCGCAGCAAAAGGTGGCGCTACAAAGTATTAACTTATGGGGGCTGAATAATTTTGCACGCCCAATTTTTCAGTTTTTGATTTGTTAAAAAAGTTTGAAATATCCAATAAATGTCGTTCCACTTCATGATTGTGTCCCACTTGTTGTTGATTCTTCACAAAAAAAATACAGTTTTATATCTTTATGTTTGAAGCCTGAAATGTGTCAAAAGGTCACAAAGTTCAAGGGGGCCGAATACTTTCGCAAGGCACTGTAGTGGGTATACTTTCCAAGTTACAGTATTTCCTTTATAACATTTTTAATGACATCACAAAATAACAAACACAATTACATTAGTGTTCTATAGATCGCCTCTGACCATTCCCCATGTTTTATGTTAGAAATATTGTTCCAGTATTCGCATTTGAAAGTGTTAGCGTTTCAGCTGGAAAAGTCTGTTGAAAAAAAAGGCATTTCTTTGGTGAATCTTGAGAGTGCAGACCAGAATCTTCTCCCTTGATTTACAACAGGGCGTGTTTTCGTGGACAGTCATGACATCACATAATATGTGTTTAACAAGTCACATAATAAGTTACATGGACTCACTCTGTATGCAATAATAGTGTATAACATGATTTTTGAATGACTACCTCATCTCTGTTTTATTTATTTTTATTTTACCTTTATTTAACTAGGCAAGTCAGTTAAGAACACATTCTTATTTTCAATGACGGCCTAGAAATAGTACCCCATACATACAATTATCTGCAAGGTCCCTCAGTCGAGCAGTGAATTTCAAATGCAGATTCAACTAGAAAAATCAAGGATGTTTTCTAATGCCTCACAAAGAAGAGCACCTATTGTTAGATTGATAAAAAATAAAAAAGCAGAAAATGAATATCCCTTTGAGCATGATGAAATTATTAATTACACTTTGGATGGTGTGTCAATACACCCAGTCACTAAAAAGATACCGGTGTCCTTCCTAACTCAGTTGCCGGAGAAGAAGGAAACCACTCAGGGATTTCCCCATTGTGCCAATGGTGACTTTAAAACAGTTACAGTTTAATGGCTTTGATAGGGGAAAACTGAGGATGGATCAATGTCATTGTAGTTACTCCACAATACAACCTAAACAACAGAGTGAAAAGAAGGAAGCCTGTTCAGAATCAAAATATTCCAAAACATGCATCCTGTTTGCAATAAAGCACTAAAGTTTAACTGCAAACAATTTGGCAAAGAATGAACTTCATGTCCTAAATACAAAGAATTATGTTTGGGGCAAAGCCAACACAACACATCACTGAGTACTACTTTTTGTGTTTTCAAGCATGATAGTGGCTGCATCATGTTATGGGTATGCCTGTCATGGGCAAGGATTATGGAGTGTTTTTTTTAGATATAAAGCAACGGAATAGAGATAAGCACAGGCAAAATCGTAGAGGAAAACTATCACACTCTGATCTGTTTCGCCTGTTTTTGTGCTTGTCTTCAACCCCCACCAGGTGTCGCCCATCTTCCTCATTATCCCCAGTGTATTTATACCTGTGTTCTATGTTTGTTTGTTGCCAGTTTGACTTGTCTTGTCAGGTCTTAGCAGCGTGTTTTCCCGTCTCCTTGCTTTCTCAAGTTCTGTTTCCTAGTTACCCCAGTTCTGACCATTCTGCCTGCCCTGACCCAGAGCCTGCCTGCCGTTCTGTACCTGCCTGACTCTGACCCGTTTACAAACCTCTGTCTGTCCTGACCCAGAACCTACCTGCTGTTCTGTACCTTAGTGACTCTGCCCTGGATTATGGATCTCTGCCTGCCTTTGACCTGTCTTTTGCCTGGCCCCTGTTTGGGTCAATCAACATCTGTGACTCTAGCTGTCTGCATCTGGGTCTTTTCCTGAGATCCGATAAAAACCTTGTTCAGCCTGCTTTCCACCAGACACTGAGATTTATTCACCTTTCAGGAGAACAATTACCTACAACGCATGGCCAAATCTACACTGCAGTTGCTTACCAAGAAGACAGTGAATGAGCCTGAGTGGCTGAGTTCCAGTTTTTACTTAAATCTACTTGAAAATCAATGGCAGGACCTGAAAATGGTTGTCTAGGAAGGATCAACAAACAACTTAACAGAGCTTGAAGAATTAAAAAAAAGATCCAGGCGTGGAAAGCTCCTAGAGACTTACCCAGAAAGACTCACAGATGTAATCATGCCAAAAGTGTGTCTACAAAGTATTGACTCAGGGGTGTGAATACTTATGTAAATGAGATATTTCTGTCGTTCATTTTCAATATATTTGCCAAAATTTCTAAAACATGCTTTTACTTTGTCATTATGGGGAATTGTGTGTAGATGGGTGAGAAAACATATATCACGTTAATCCATTTTGTATTCAGGCTGTAACACAACAACATATGGAATACGGAAGTCAAGGGGTATGAATACTATCTGAAGGCACTGTAGATTGATAGATGGAATAGATCAGCATGGGAATAATGGTGATTAAATTAACTTGTATGATATTGATTCGCTAGGGGAAAATGCAAGAGGCTAGGAATATTCCTAACAGATACAGTATTCTCCTTATGATGGCTTTCTCCCATGACCCAGTTCCTGATCGAATGTGATTGTTTTCCTCCTTCTGACCCATTCACAAACAAGTAAAAACCTAGTTAAACATATATACTTAATTTGTCGAACCATTTAATAACATGCACATCATTTTCAAGATATGTTCATTCTATGTTAAGGAAAATAATATTTTCACCAAGTAAGCAATTGATAGTGACGTTCGTTAGCATTAGCATTCTCCTAGAGAATGACTGGCGGTCTTAGCTAGTTAGCATATTAGACTATCTAATGGTTGTTTTCCAAGCTGTATCCCTTTTCAATCAAAGATCAATGCATGAAGTATCAATGTTTTTAGACAGAATATCAATGACAAAAGACAGAAACATTTGGATATTTTCAATCTGTTGTGCCACAAAAGGAACTACCTAACACCGCCAGTCATTCTCTATGAGAATGCTAATGCTAACGAATGTTGCTACCGAGTGCTTATACTAGGTGAAAACAAACCTTTACATTTTTTCAATAATTCTTCTCAACATAGAATAAAAATATATTTCAAATTCTGTGCACATTATTTAATAGTTTTACCAACGTAATTCATATTTAACAACGTTTTGATTGTTTGTGAATGGTCCAGAATGACGAAAACAATGCATCAAATTGGATGTGCCCTTGTTGCCAGGCAAGGTGAATATTTAAGCAATAAGGACCGAGTAGGTGTGGTATATGGCCAATATACAAAGGCTAAGGGTTGTTCTTAGGCACATCGCAACGCAGAGTGCCTGGATACAGCCATTAGCCGTGGTATATTGGCCATATACTACACCTTCTTTGCTCGCTTTGAGGATAATACAGTGCCACTATCGCGGCCCAATAACAAGGACTGCGCCCCCCTGCTCTCCTTCTCCGTAGCTGACGTGAGTAAAACATTTAAACGTGTTAATCCTCGCAAGGCTGCTGGCTCAGACGGCATCCCTAGCCGCGTCCTCAAAGCATGCGCAGACCAGCTGGCTGGTGTGTTTACGGATATATTCAATTGCTCCCCATCCCAGTCTGCTGTCCCCGCATGCTTCAAGATGGCCACCCTAGACCCACTTCAGTTTGCATACCGCCCCAACAGGTCCACAGACGACAAAATCGCCATCACACTGCACACTGCCCTGTCCCACCTGGACAAAAGGAATACCTATGTAAGAATGCTGTTCATTGACTACAACTCAGCATTCAACAGCATAGTACCCTCCAAGCTCATCATCAAGCTGGAGGCCCTGGGTCTCAACCCCGCCCTGTGCAATGGGGTCCTGGACTTTCTGACGGGCCTCTCCCAGCTGGTGAAGGTAAGAAACAACATCTCTACTTCGATGACCCTCAACAGCTAACTCTCAACACTGGGGCCCCACAAGGGTGCGTGCTCAGCCCCCTCTTGTACTCCCTTTTCACCCACGACTGCGTGGCCATGCACGCCTCCAACTCAATCATTAAGTTTGTAGACAACACAACAGTAGTGGGCTTGATTACCAATAATGGCGAGACAGCCTACAGGGAGGAGGTGAGGGCACTCGGAGTGTGGTGTCAGGGGAACAACCTCTCACTCAACATCAACAAAACAAAGGAGATGATTGTGGACTTCAGGAAACAGCAGAGGGAGCAAACCCTTATTGAAACAAAGTCGTCCTCTGCAGCCCCCATTCCGACAAAAGTTAGGCTAGTTGTTGAAGTGACAGTGGCTAGCTATATTCTCAACACTAGGAAAATTCAGGTAAGTTCGATATATGTTAAACTTGACCTTCTCTACACTTGTAGCAGGTAAATAAAATTAAGCATTCATTTTGCTAATCGCAATTCGTATATTCACAGATCTATACGTTTCAGACCAACAAATCGTGTCTTCTTATCTTTTCTCCCCACATCCTGAGCAGAGTCAAAAAGCCCCAAAAAGTCCTGTGCAACAGTAAACCCAGAGTTCACAAGATTGGCCCAAAAACGTACAGTTATGAATATAACTACTGTTCCCTGAAGGAGAGAATGAGGTAAAACTATACTATGGGGAGTCAACGACCAATCATATTAACCTGAAGGAACCTGAAATCACACCCAATGGGCCAATGGATGTATCGCTCTTCAGTGAGTCCGAACACCCTGATGGCGAGGGGCCAAAATATGTTGTACCTCGTCTCAGGGATCAGTAGTAATATTCATAACTGTACGTTCCCTTTCAGTCGCTCACTCGGTATAACATACTATGGGGACATATAGTCACGCCCCAAGCTGGCTCACAGGGTACTAAACTAGAAGGCACACGGCAGCCAAACACATACAGGTTCCACTGGCTGCAAAAAGGGGTTACAGATGCCACAAAAACCTACCAGAGAACTGTCAGAGCCCCATAGAGTGAACCAGAACCTGCTGCAAGTTGGCACTGACATGCTGCCACTGCAGCCCAAGTCCATAGAAGCCATGGTTCCAAGAACAATATCTACCTTGGAGCATGACATTTTAGAACTCATACAAGGAACCGCAAGACCAAACCAAGACCAACGCGTGTGTGTTTGGTAAAGTGCACGCGCGCACTGCATAGCCTCACCGGAGTCGATGAACCACGGCAGCCCGAGGTGCACACCCACAGGAAAGCTGAAGTGACCTGGAAACTGTGTACTGGCACGCTGCCACAGCAGCCCATTGATAACCCAGCTACATGCACAACCTGTGCGCTGCCGATAGCAAGATCCAAAACCGATAGCAAGATCCAAAATTCGCAACATCTAGGGGGACGAGTACTCTCTCCCCACTAACAGACACCTAAGTCGGAACCAAATCTTGTAGTCTTCGTGTGCTTGAAAAGTTTGTAAATTGTGTTACATGTTCTTCCTTCAGGCAAACTGAAGAGTGAAGAATTGAGGAAATAAATGCGAGCCACGAGTATTATAGCCAGGAAGGTGGTGAGGACAGCCTCGGCACCCATTGGCTTGTTGGGTGTGATTTCAGTTTTCTTCAGGTGAATATGATTGGTCGTTGACTCCCCATAGTATGTTAAACCGAACTTAACAAGGCTTCTAAAGCCTTGTTCACACTGCCGACCTTATTGCTCAAATCGGTTTATATATTTTTTGGGGGGTTTGGAATACCGACTGTCCAAAAAAACAAGTTACAGGTGACAAAATTGGATTTGTGTGTTCAGACAGCAGTAATTTGCTGACATGGCTACACTAGTTGTCATAGTAATGGCTGGTGCGTGCACAGTGGTGTAGGCTGATTGGTGGTGGTGCTCGTGCTTCTTATCACTCAGAAGTTACGTAGCAAGCTAAGGTGACAACAATGCCTGCAATGGATGTTTCCCAGTTGCTTTGCATGTTCAAAATCATAGTGTAAGAACACCTTTACAGCATGAAAGGATAAGATAATCCAACTTTCAAAACAATTGTTTTCTGGCTGGCACAGTAGTCAACTAGCTAGCCAGGTAGCTGTTTAGCTTTCTAGCACATTCAATCTCTTTGTAAACAATTACCAAGCTAGTTAGCTACCATGTTCTTGTCAAACTGTCAACAGAGTAGCTGGCAAGATATGCCAAATAGGTCTAAGAATCACTTTAGGGCAAATAAATCAGATTTGACCGTTCAGACACAAGTCGCATGGCCAGGAATCAGGTTTGTGGCTTGAAATATAATTTTCCATGTGCTTTTTGGCTGTTCAGACTGCAGGAAAAATACCTTATTTGAATCGGATATGCAAAAAAATATCATTTGAATCACTTCAAACTGCCACTGTCAACAAGGCTTAATTGGCTAAACCAAACCAGGTTATGCCAGTTCACATGAACACAAAGGTCAAACTAATTAGCTACAGGGTAAATGAAAGATTTCAACCCACAGTGCCTCTTTAATGATTGACATGTTGTTTCCTTGAAGTTTGCACATGAAAGCAACATGAGTGTCTGATGCAAAAGCTGTAGAAACAAAGTGTTTCTAATAAATGGTTTCAACAGGGTATTACCTTCCAGTGAACGGACTAGAAGGTGTGATGTGATGGCTGACACAGATCATTTGTCTAGGGGGATAGGAGCCATTGCGTGGGTCGCTCGGACTATAGTGTCTGTGGCTAGAGCTAATATACCCCGTGTCAGCAAAGATCTCCCTCCCATATCTTTGTATACACCTAAACCTAGGTTTTAAACCATACACCAAGGTGTATTGAGGCACACAAAGATGTTCTGTCAAGGAAACTTTGTTACCGGTCTTATTAGGTTGCAGGTATATTTATGGTCTGTATCTCTATGAACATCCAGAACATATCTTCCTTTTCCAGCTTTTTGACTTCTTTACATTCTGATGGATCCTTAGGCTCACCAAGAGAGCATTATTAGAGGCTGACAGACAGACAGACTGAAACTGACAGATGGGTCAGCCAAAAGGCTCACAGTAACCTTAGTATCTCTACATGTCTGTGATAACTAACTGCTGAAGAGTGGTGGAGCAGTGTGGTGGTGTGGTATTTATCTGCAACCTGATCAAACAGTCCTGTATTTGAACTGACAAACCCAGGGCATCATTAGTACTACACATTGAGGTGGTACAGTATCTCACAGAGGGGGAGTAGACAGAAGTGGTATGGCTTCAAGGTGTTGATGCTCCGGGTTATGTCTTGTCTGGTCACTCAGTTGGTCTGCTGGATGATCCCCCTCTGAAGGTCAGACAGAAGCAGGGAGCCCCATAATCATCTCCAGTCTTACTGTTACAATCAGCTCACAGGATGGTCTGTCCAGAGCATCAGAGATTCAAAGGCTTCATTCAGATTACTGTACATGACGTCCCAATGAAGCACAATGCCGACGTTACAGAATGTCTGGGTTACTCTCGTAATGTCGGTTTTATATACATGACATCAACATATCTCTGGCTTCTTCTGGGGTGCATCTTAGGCCGCAACCGTTACCACACTTTTGGCTCTCTATGTTGGTCATTTTAACACAAAGCTTTTAGCTCACAAATCAAAAAACATCAACATAAATCAATGCACCTCTGGACCAGTTGTCAGTCATGAAAGGTCAACTGCCCCTTAGAACCAACTTCTGTGGTTTTAAACAGCCAACATGGCATCGATATGAGTCAGAAACATGAATTATAGTGTCAAAATTAACTACAAAGTGTAAATAGGATAATTTTGTTCATACAGTCAGTCTCATCCGAAACTGAGTTTGTAAGTGTTTGTCATAATTTACTGGAGGGTTGGGAATGGATTACAATCATGCCCACTTTCCTAGTGCCCACTAATCCGAGAGAAGCAGCTGGCCTGATTGCGCTCTTTCAACTGTGCACACTCATAGCAGCCAGAACCTCCAGACAGTGAGGCAGACCTGCCCAATACGCAGTGCGGCAGACTTTTTTACAGAAGACAACACATTGCTAATGATATGTTGAAATAACCCTTGGCCCTAAGCCCTTTAAGGAGTGGTCACTTGTTGAGAAGATCAGAGCACACTGGTATCCCAAATGCAACTCGTCAATATTCCAAAACCCATTTGCAAGCATCTTGTGTCCCCCGTGACCTGTTTGTAAAATTATTCCCTATCGAACACTGCCAGACAGACACACACTTTGGTAATAGATAGTAAGAAAGTTGTACAAAACTAAACATCACCGAAGCACACACGTCGCCACCCGCAAGTAACTTTATAAGCTGATTGTGGCCTGGCTACTCAATGTGCTAGCTGCTACTTGCTAGCTTCATTGACAAACACATAGTTGGAACTTAGCTAGCTAGCAAGTGATTTTGGGCACCGATAAACAGCGTGTAACCTGGGCTTTATTTACAATAGTTTGACAGCTTGCAGACACTGGCGTACCAGACACTGCCTCAGGCAAGGCAAGGGGGCCTACGAGCTCTGGGTGTCCATGCGCCTTTCTGACATTATTGTCTATTTCCTTTATTTTAATGAGTCATTTGGACACTAACCCTTCAAAAAGTAATTCAGAAACCTTTTAAATGTCCATATGTACTAGGAAGCGCTAAGTATTTGTTTCTTGGACTTCATGAATGTGACTGATCAAAGTGCCTCAGGCCTTGAAAAATAAATAATTTAACTGAATGAAAGTAAGGGGATATCGGTGAACAAATGCAATGAGTGGAACTTACACAGGTGTTCAAAAGCGCAAACCAGACCGAGAGCCTAACATTTCTTAGGTAGTTCTTTATGTTTTAGTTTAGAAGACTTTGCACAGAAGAGACAGCTACAGGAATGGTTAAAAACAGCTTGATTGCCATAGCAACATCAGGGAAACTGGGCAGAAGGTAGTGGTGCTTCAAATACAGCAGTTCAGTAACATCTTTAATTCTCCTTAATGGTCAGCCTCGACCTGTAAGCTCTAGGACAGGTCGTCTGTATACTGGTCGGCCAATAAATTGGCAGATGCAAACAGTTCTTAAGGGCAACAACAAAAAAATGTGTTCACACTGGTGAACTGGTGTTTGAGTTGTGTGGTTGCAATATCAACAGTCACTTATCTCTGGCATATCTTGGCAGGCCCACGCTTAACTTTTGTGAAGCGCAATGGGCATATAATGCACAATGGCTCAGGAAAGACTGTTTGCTACTATAGGCCTCTACATAGAAAAAAAGAGAGATTGGCATTAATAGACTGGTTTTATGCACAACAACTTAGCATCCAAGCTGGGAGAGAGTGCGAGGAAGGCTCATGTCATATAGGTTCAGGTAGGCTATACGGGACAGAAACACTTCACCAAACACCTTAGCTAGATGTAAAATTGCCCGACTAAGACCTCCTCGGCAAAAATGTGTAAATTAATTACAGATTTCTTGATGTATTTTAATTCAGACTATTTGAAGGAAGTTACTATTTTGAGGACGTGGCTGTTATTGCTACAGTGACTCAGGAGGGACAAACAACAGTACCTACCAGGGTACAATATGCAAACATAACACACCCACATCAAACCACACTCCCAAGACAACTCTTGTTTGGCTTCGGTCATGGCAACTAGCATTTCTTGACATCTGACCCCTTTTTCCAATTTTCACCTAAAATGACATACCCAAGTCTAACTGCCTGTAGCTCAGGACCTGAAGCAAGGATATGCATATTCTTGATACCATTTGAAAGGAAACACTTTTAAGTTTGTGTAAATGTGAAATGAATGTAGGAGAATATAACACATTAGATCTGGTAAAAGATCAAATATTTAATTCTTTCTTCATCGTCTTTGAAATGCAAGAGAAAGGCCACACTGTATTATTCCAGCTTAGGCGCAATTTAGATTTTGGCCACTAGCTGGCAGCAGTGTATAAGCAAAGGTTTGGACTGATCCAATGAACCATTGCATTTATGTTCAAAATGTTGTATCAAGATTGCCCAAATGGGCCTAATTGGTTTATTAATGTATTTTCAAGTTCATAACTGTGCAAACAATAGCATGGTATTATTTCACTGTAATAGCTATTGTAAATTGGAGAGTGCAGTTAGATTAACAAGAATTTAAGATTTCTACCCATATCAGATATGTCTATGTCCTGGGAAATGTTCTTGTTACTTAAAACGTCATGCTAATCACATTAGCGCACATTAGCTCAACCATCCTGTGGGGGGGGGGGGGGGGGGGGGCACTGATCCCGTAGAGGTTTTAATGAGCAGTCTTCAAAACGAGTCCAAATCAGGAAGTGCAGTCGCCCTTTAAGGTGTCAGGTTAGGGTTGGGGCTAAAAAGAGTGAGGTGAAGTTAGGATTTGTTGGTGTTATGTTTAGTTTCTCTGAGTTATGTGCAGTATTTGACATCTCTTACTCATACTCGTGGCTTGTCTTTATGCCTCCCTTTGGCATTGCCAGACTAAGTTATGTCGATTGCCTGTAAAGATGAGATATCTTGGAAGCACTCACACAGGCCCAGGAGATTTTCGCCTGTAAACTATCATTAGCAAAGAGAGAAGGATAGTTTTTAAGATATTAGATCTAGTTGACATTCTAGTTCTAAGGCTCTAATTCCTACTGACAAACCACACCATCTAAAATCATATTTAATTATGGTCAGATTTATTCTACTCATTTGAATAAATGTTTTATTCTAAATAATGAATTATAGATTCTAAAACATAAAGCAAATGAGGACGAAGCTTTTTTAACCCCGAAGGTTGTGACCCTAAAACTATGAGTTTAGTATTTAACCCTGCGTTTTGATTTCAAGATGATTATTTTTCTTATTAACTTCCCATTCCATCTTTTCCAAGATACCTTCCATGAAATTATAGTATCAGCATGGAGATTGCTAACAAAACAAATGTTCTTCACCATGTCATTGCTTGATTTAATTGGACAATCTACATCATACATTATCCAAAACAACAGCCCCAAATCATAACAATGTACTGGCTTTTTGTCCCATCTCTTATGATGTTATGGACTTCAAAAAGATAGTCCTGACTGACTCTTGACACAACAGTGGCAGGGCAGAGTTTCACATTTAGCTTTGACATCTTTGACAATTGGGGAGAAAGGCAACCTTCACAACTTTGAAGCACATATAAAACTTAAGATCAATTGTATTTTGATTTTAAGGTGCAGTGCAGCTGGAAGTCACCATACTCAAACCCCAAGACTAAATCAACATTTCAAAGTCTTTTACGGAGCTCTCTACTTTTGAGAGGGATCACAGAGGAGTGGATTGGCAAGACTTCATTTACATGGTTCAGAAATAGGCAGCTTGCTGGTCCACCTTGAAAATAAAGGAGATACGTTATCAGATAGATACCCTTCCCTTTACAAGACTGAAGAATCACCTTTCTTCTTACACTAGAAGTAGAAAAATAAATACTCTTGAACATCAAAGGCAATAATAATTGACACATTACAGCTGTGTAAATAGATCAAACCGGAGAGAGACTTCAATCAAATAACCTTACACTGTGATGGAGGGATGGCAGCTGAGTTGAGAGAAGAGAAGATCCGACTATGCTTTCAGATTTCCCCTTTACCCTACTGTGTCCAAAAAAAGAGTGCAAGCTGAATGTGAGAGAAAAAGTTCAGAATGAGCAAGATAGATAGAAATAAAAGAGAGAAACTAAGTTTGAGTGACTCCTTGAATGAGGAAGATCTGTGGGCCTGTCAGTTGATTAGTGCTCTTGATTAGCATTTATAAGAGGCCCCGGTGCTCCATTATTTGCATTCTTATTTAGCCATGATTTAGTGGCGGGCACACCGTGATTAAACTTGTCACTAGGCCTGATTGACAGGGCCAAATCTTCACATTCCATTCTATTAAAAATAAAAAAGGAAAATAAAACCAACCTTGGATGTGTCAGCTTACTTTTACGCACCCATCCATCGAACTTGGTAAAGATTCTCTCCTATTTCCTTTTCAAATTCCTGTCTTCTCTCTCTATCTCTCTCTCTCTACCCCTCTCTCGTCCACTCTCTCTCTCTCTCCGACGCTCGCTCTCTCTCTCTCTCCTGCCGTCTTGTCATCTCAGATAGGTCAGGAATTTTTTAATTTTAGGGATAGATTCTGCCTGTCAAGCAAGGCGGGACGGCATGATGGCGTGTAGTTCAGGAGATGAGATGTGAAGGGTGTAAAACAATAAAAAAGAGATGGAGATGAGCGAGGGAACAAAGAGGAGAGAAGAGCTCACTTTATTGGACAGATTTAATTACTGTGAATAGAGATTAAAGCAGGCGATCCACTGAGGTGTGAAATGAACCCTTGATTACTGATGAAGAAAACAACCGTTTGAAAAAAAAAAGAACTGACCACTTCGTAATGGTAATTATTTTTTGGAGTGGCCTGGGCCTGGATCACATTTCCCTGCATATCAATGTACCATGATGGTAAGCAGGCTAGCAGCATAAATGGCTGGGGATAGGTGACTACATTATTAACCATGCTGGAAATGCTAACCAAAAAGGTCTGAGACATGATCTGAAATTCAGCAGCTTGGTCGCATCAGAGACTACTAACCTTTCTGTTAGACTGGGCTGCTTCCCCAAGGACGTTAGGTGATGCAATCTGCTCATCCTGAAGGATGTTTACGGGGACTTTAGTGAAATCTGTCATGCCAACTGTATTGCATTTTAACTGTATTTTTTTTACATACAGTAATACTGAGAACCTTTGGGTAAAATTCTAAGGGAATTCATGATGTGACATCAAACATGACATTAATGTCCAGGTAGCAAATAATGGACCCTATCTGATGTTTACATTGTAGGTGCTGTGCATGAACTAATATACATAGGTTCTAACTAGATTATTTGTTAGTTTACAATTGTACAATTGTAAACAATTATTTGTATACAATTATTTGTTAGTTTACAACTGTGCAGTTTATGCTTGCAGCATATAAAAAAAAACACAAAAACTGATGGAAAGGCCCCAACGCAAGATCAGAACTTTGATGGCTCACACAGTTATAAGCTGATGCGCAACAAGTTGTACTTGACGTATATAATTTACAAATTAATTCACACCACTGAGTCAATACTTTGGAGAAACACTGTGAGTATTTCTGGGTAAGTCTCTAAGAGCTCTCCACACTTGGATTGCAACATTTTCCCATTATTATATTCAAAATTCTTCAAGCTCTGTTAAATTGGTTGTTGATCATTACTAGACAACCATTTTCAGGTCTTGCCATAGAGTTTCAAGAAGATTTAAGTCAAAACTGTAACTCAGCCACTAAGGAACATTCACTGTCTTCTTGGTAAGTAACTCCAGTGTAGATTTGGCCTTGTGTTTTAGGTTATTGTCCTGTTGAAAGGTGAATTTATCTCTCATTGTATGGTGGAAAGCAGACTGAACCAGGTTTTCTTCTAGGATTTTGCCTGTGCTTAGCTGCATTTAGTTATTTTTTTTATCCTGAAAAATTCCCCAGTCCTTAACAATTACAAGCATACCCATAACATGATCCAGCTATCACTACGCTTGCAAATATGGAGAGTGGTACTCAGTAATGTGTTGTATTTGATGTGCTCCAAACATAACACTTTGTATTCAGGGAAAAAAGTTAATTGCTTTGCGACACCTTTTGCATAAAGACTTTAGTGCCTTGTTTGCAAACAGATGCATGTTTTGAAATATTTGTGTTCTGCACAAGCTTCCTTTTCTTCACTCTGTAAATTAGGTTAGTATTGTGGAGTAACTACAATATTGTTGATCTATCCTCAGTTTTCTCCTATCACAGCCATTAACCTCTGTAACTGTTTTAAAGTCAACATTGGCCTCATGGTGAAATCCCTAAGTGGTTTCCTTTCTCTCCGGCAGCTGAGTTAGGAAGGACGCCTGTATCTTTGTAGTGACTGGCTGTATTGCTACCAGTGGAGGCTCCTCAGAGGAGGCAGGGGAGGACCATCCACCACAATGAATTTCATAAAATAAAAAATTGTGAAACATTTAAAAAATTTGCCTTTTAAGATAAAACTATAAAAATATATTCCTATGTCACCAAAACGTAAATTAAAACACTGTTTTGCAATAATGTTCCATAGTAGCCTCAACAGAACTCTGTAGGGTAGCACCATCATGTAGAAGTGTTGGAAAAAAGCATCCAATTGTCATACTTGAGTAAAAGTAAAGATACCTTAATAGAAAATGACTCAAGTAAAAGTGAAGGTCACCCAGTAAAATACTACTTCAGTAAAAGTAAAAAAGTATTTGGTTTTAAATATACCTAAGTATCAAAAGTACATGTAATTACTAAAATATACTTAAGTGTGAAAAGCAAAAGTACAGATCATTTCAAATTGCTTATATTAAGCAAACCAGACGGCACCATTTTATAATTTTTATTTATTTACGGATAGACAAGGGAACATTCCAACACTCAGACATAATTTACAAATGAAGCATGTGTGTTCAATGAATCTGCCAGATCAGAGGCAGTAGGGTTGACCAGAGATGTTCTCTTGATAAGTGCATGAATTGGACCATTTTCCTGTCCTGCTAAGCATTGAAAATATAACGTGTACTTTTGGGTTTCAGGGAAAATGTATGGAGTAAAAAGTACATAATTTTCTTTGGGAATGTAGGGAAGTAAAAGTAAAAGTTGTCAAAAATGTAAATTGTAAAGTACAGATACTACAAAAAAACGACTTAAGTAGTACCTTTTACTTAAGTACTTTACACCACTGTGGTGCAGCCGGAGGACAGCTAGCTTCCATCCTCTTTTGGTACATTGACTTCAATACAAATCCTAGGAGGCTCATGGTTCTCACTCCCTTCCATAGACTTAATCCATTTTAAATTCAGGCTGTAACACAACAAAATGTGGAAAAGGTCAAGGGGTGTGAATACTTTCTGAAGGCACTGTAGACACACACACAGTTTCGGCCCCAGCCACAGGTCTCATTGACCTCCATTGCAACCAAAATGTATATTTTCCCATAGGCTTGTACTAACTATAGTATGACAGCACCAGCAGTTAGCTACCAACAGCTGGCAGACATGTTCATTTGGTTACTTTACCGCAAATCAGTGTTATTTAGATGGAAGACGTGAGTTAAATGCAGTAGCTCTATAGCTAGCTAACATTAGCATATAAGTAATAAGCTAGCTCTCTCACTTACTTGGTGAAGCCCTGATAATGCTCTGTCTCTGCTGGTACTGCTGTATGTTTGTGATGCAGTACTTGACAAGCCACATTGTTGGTGTGGACAGCATTCACTTTGAACAGCAACGTTTTGCTGAAGCCCTCCTTCCATTGTTGATAGCCATGGAGGTTCTCAAGGATGAAATGTGCCACTCAGATTGACGAGTAGTTGCCAGCTTCGCCCGTCTCATTCTCACAAATCTATCTCACTTTTTAGGAGGTGTTTCATTTGCGTGGCCATAGAGGCATACTCACATTTGCATAGCAAGTGTTGCTACACCCTGCTACCACACAAAGCTTGGTCATCTTAATGAAAAGAAATGCAATTGCTACCTGGCTCCATACTCCATACTACTTTTTGGAGTGTTTGTTTTTTTACCCACGAGTAAATTAAATGTGAGCATGTATTTTTATTTCCTCACTGTTGACTGAGAGGCATTGTGGGATTGTTTCCAAAGTTAGAGCTGATTTGGAGAAAATCTCAAACCTAACTTTTAGAACAATATTACCGTATTGTACAAATGTATTTAAGTTGGGAATGCTTTCTTGGGGTTCTCGAAGTTACAACTATATGCTTTTCTGGCTTTGAGCAATAGCTGCTACATGCCCTTCAATGGTGCTGCGTCAATCTGAATAGTATCCCATGCATATATCAAACGCATCAACTTAATCTTCTCTGACTAAAACGTGTGACTTGAAATGTGTAACATCCACTGTTTCAGTACTGTTACTCCAATCAAATCAAATGTTATTTGTCACATCTGCCGAATACAACAGGTGTAGTAGACCTTACCGTGAAATGCTTATTTACAAGCCCTTAACCAACAATGAGGCTTTAAGAAAAATAAGAGTTATGAAAATGTTTACGTTAAAAAGTTTTAAAAAAATAAAAGAGCAACAATAAAATAACAATAATGAGGCTATATACAGGGGGTACCGGTGCCGAGTCAATGTGAGGGGGTACAGGCTAGTCTACCTCCCTATCGTACCATGTACCAGCCTATGTACGGACTGAAGCCTGTGTATCTAACATAACGTCTATTCATCTCACTATAGACACACATTATCAAGCAATCATCCATAAAGGAAACAGGATATCTTTTCGTTTAGACCGGATGTTCACAACTCAGATGCAGAAACTGTGCCACCTCAATGAGAGGGTCTGTATCCCAAATGCACCCTATTCCCATATAGTGTAATACTTTTGGTCAAAAGTAGTGTACTATGTAGGGAATGGGGTGAAATTTGGGATGCTGACAGGGTGTAGCTGTTCATGTAATTAGCAGTAATTAATGAAGAGAGTGAGGACTCGTTTGTATTTTAAATTATCTTAAATGATCCCATTAGCTCTTGTCTTACTCATGTACGCAAAACAGAGTGAGTTCAATTATTTTTTCGTCGTATTATTTTAAATTATATTGTCAAGTGGCTTCATTCCACTAGATTTGAGATCTTCAAAATTCTGACTTTTTTAAATAACGTTTGCTATTGAGAGGCGGCTGCTATGCATGAACCCATAGTCTCACCCTTTCTAGCATACAGTAGCACAATACGCAACCTAATTTGATAGAAGTCTGGGGACCAAAAAAATCAGTGAAATCATTTACGCAGTATTCACATCACAGTCCACAATATATATGGAATATATATTATATCCTCCTACCTATGGGGTCATGACCAGGACAAGATGCACACAATAAAATATGTACTGTGTCTCCCCTAATGCACAGTCACACATCTCAGTCCTGCTTCTCCTGGAAGGACAGACAAGAGAGGAGGAGGGCAGATAGAGAGAAGAAATAAAGTGGCATAATGAATCTAAAAGGCATAATTCATTCAGATCAAATGCACTCAGGAGTGAGTCATGCTCCAGTGAACCTCTGACCACTGACAGGGCTTCCTGGCTACAGCAGGGGGAGAGAAGGGAAGTGAGGGGGTGGAGGGGAGAGGACAAGCTAGCACGCATACATTCTAATTATTCCCAGTGTATATACCTACAATGGTGCAAATGGCTGTCCTCTGTCCTCTCAATGGCAGCCAAGCCAATAAAGCTTTATTTCTCAAAGTTGGTTTCACTGTATATGAAAAGCTTTGGATGGATGTGTATAACTAAAAGAGGTGGAGTTGGTTGGACACAAGAAATGAGGACAATGGTGGTATAGTAGGAAAACAGTAACACCACAACAGACATAGGTGATACAGGTGTTGATTCACACGCAGAGGTGTTTATTTCGCCTTCGCAGAAGGCAGGAATCGTGGTCACAGGCAGGCAATGGTCATACACAGGTAGGCAAACAGGCAGGTGAATGAAAACTAGGACTGAAGGCTATAACTGGTTCTCACAAACGAGCTAGGAAAAGGCTTAGTAGAGTCAAAATGAACAATATCTCACAAAGGCACAAACAGAATGAAATGAACTAAAATAAGGAGCTGATGAGACCAGGTGAGTAACTAACACAGGTGAAATCGATAAACAAGCATGAAAGACAAGGCTACGTTAAAGAACACAAAGAAACAGGACTATTTTCAAGAACACAACGAAACAGAACACAAGGTTGACTAAGAAAATAAATACATGACCTTACAATGATGGGTGTTGGGTGAGAGGGAAAGGTAAGATAATCAATTAAAGATGGCAGTAATTGGGAGTGTGTTAAGCCCATATTGCTGTAATGAAATTCATCCATTGTGTACACACTCTCTCTCTCTTGCTCTCTCTTTCTCTGCTGGCCAATGAACCCATCCCCCATATCATCCTTTGGATCTCAGGTGCTTAGCCATGCAGATCTGGCTGACAGCCCAGTACATCTCCGTCTGCCTAATTGGACAGTATAGAGTTGTTTATGGATATTGCAGATATTTAGGACTCGGTTGGGGGCTGCTCAAAAATCATTAGTAAAGGGCCCCTGTAACTGGACTGTCAGCCTCACTCCACTAACGTCAAAAGCCCCTTGATAAAAAAATACAAAAATGTTTATCTCTGTCAAGACACTCCGAAAAGGGGATTTTGAAAATGTAGCAGTATACTTGCTGAACATTCAAACATGTTATGACGTGAGTAGCTGAAATACGAGCAGCTTGTTCTAACACTCTCACCGGTGGTATTTGATGTGCTAGCAAGGTGGTATAGTGCTCATTAGCAACCCAGTCCATCTGTAGGAATGTTATTGACTTGCAATGTTTACACATAACACTTCTGATAGGAAGTATGACATGTCATTTATCATGTAAATTGTTGTATTTGGTGATGAACATGACTGATAGGCCTCGTACATGCGCTTAGGGTTTTGGGTAAGATACTGTATAAATAGCATTGAGGTTAGCATGCTCCTCTGTCAGTCTCTCTGTGTCTGTAAACAAAACCACAACAGCTTTCTATTCGAATAGTAGCAACGGGAACCAATCTGATGTGACTCTGTGGTGCTATTTAGAAAGGACAAAATGTTTCTCTTTTTTTATATATATATTTTTTAAATGAAGTATCAATTACAAATGTCAGTACAGGTATTCAGTTTTATTGACGGATTGTGATGGTTTTACTGATCGAAACTAACTAGAGCGTCACATCAGACTCTCAATGGACAGAAAATGAGATTGGAACATCTTTATTGTTGATGGTCCAATCCAAGGATGGGAAATTGGCAGCCCCACTTTTGTAGGCCAGCGGATAAATCCCCCCCAAAATAAAAACTCAACTTACTGTCGAGAATGAGAATTGTAGAATACACAAGGTGCAATTTTGAAATGATGTTGTACATCAAGAGTTTCTCTTGTTATGTCAGTCACTGACAGTCACTCAATTAGTCCATGTCAGCAAAAAAAACATTTTAGATTGCTGAATTAGTCTAGTGGCGTAGCAATCTTAACATGTAGTCATCATGTTTGAATTACTGTCCAGGGAGCCCCCATTGATTTTGTTAGTCACTCTCACTCAGATATCACATTAAAAACAACACACATTTATCTCTTGCAAAATTGCAGGAAATGATCTGAATTATTGCTTGAAAGTATTTATAAAATTGCTAAATCTTCTCTCCGCCCATGGCAAAATGTGTATAATTGCAGCAAACTTGCTTTAAAACTGGAACGTATTCTCTACGCCCCATAGCAAAATGTATAGAATTGCAGGAAATGAACTCTAAGACAAAACATTTACGTAGACCCGCGAGCCACTGCAGCCCCTCATGATAAGTCCCGAGTTTTTGTGTCCCCCACCCCCATCAAAGTTACCCATCCCTGGTCCAATCAATGGCAGACGCTTAGACCAGGGTCTTTTGTCTGCTCAGTGCGGATGGTGCTCAGTCCCCTGCACACCCCTCATCCCCCGCTCCACACACACACACACACACACACACACCCATTACAGAAATGTTTCTTCCCATCAGTGCCTTTACTTATCACTTCCTGGGTGACATTGAACTTCCCGTGCCCCGGCTGCCGAGACACATCTCTGAACTCGCACAATTACTCTTCATCCCCCACTAACAATTTAGTAATGAAGTATTGATTTCCAGATTCTCCCCCCTTCTTTTATGGATGATATTAGATTGTGTTTGATAAACTGTGCCTGGCCCCCTAATCTGCACTGTCCCTTTCCCCCCAGTGTCTGTAAAACAAAGTGCCGCTGGGGAGATAATGACTAGGGAACATCGATGAACTCATTTCATCAATTTGTAACACTTGACAATGAAAAAGGGCAGACATTTTTCAAGCAGCAATGTGAAAGTGTATTGCTCAGGGTACAAACGGTCCTTATTGGAGGCCAGCAGACGTCTTGAGCTAGCGTTCGGCTAGTAATTTATAGGCCCCCCCCCGTGTACCAGTTACTTTTAAAGGAAATGTTTGGATACTGAGAGGATATTAGTGTTGCACCTGGATTGTCTGATTTCCAGGGCCACTGGGGATTCATGTGTCATGTCAAGAAATAGAAAAACAGAGAGGGTGAGGCTGAGACTTCGGCCATTTGCAAAGCAAGAAAATGCAGTTCTGTACATGAATCACGTGGGGGATGTTACATGCTAGTCATAAATGAGGGCTATGTGGACTGTGAAGTCCAATGTTTTGAAGCCAAATGTGCTCTCATATCCCAGCTATAGGGTGCTATTACACCAGCAAATAATCTGTTCTCCAGATATATGACTGAGATTTTTAAATGAGCCATTCCGTGTGGACATAACGCATTACATAGCCATCCACCCTCTTGTTTACCACATACCTTTCTTTATGTCTTCACTCTTTACCTTTAACCGTAGGGTAGTCCGCAAACCAGGATTTCACAATGCAGACACCTGCCGTTAGTCGGTACCCAAGGCAACGCGGTCGCTTGCCCTATCCAATATCATGTCCTCAAATTCTCCACATCACCGTGTACTACATATTTTAACCTTGATAATGCGTGCTATTGTGTAGTGTCTATTATCACTATTATCCAGAGCAAAGTCGAATAGTTTATTTCCCAGTCTTGTTCATCCGATGTAGACCAGGAGACCTGAAGGAACATAGAAGCCCATTTAGACCCTGAAATTCCCAGTTCAGACCACAATAATCTGATTTCTCTGCGCCCGAGAAATTTACATGTATAGTGCTTACCAACTGGATTACGGGCAGGTAGGAAACATAACCCAATTTGAGGTTACTTGTTTCTCTGTGTGTAGTATTCAGTGTCATCTCGCATTAGAGGAGGGAGGGTATTGCTTAGTGAAATAGGTGTAACTGGCTCTCTTTCTGTTTTAGTTTTTTTTCCTACTACAGGTCTATCCACCTTAACCATACGGTTGTGAATACCTGTGGTACTCTCAGACCACAGAAGAAGATCAGAAAACAAAATCACTGATAGACCCTCAATTGCAAATTGCACAATAACTTATTTAGCTCCACATCCACAAATACGGTAATTCAACCTACGACCCATGGTGAGATGAATGTATACTGTACGATACATAGTATATACTTCATTGTTCTAAAGCATAGCATGTTGAAGAGCTCAACAACACATCCCACTTCTAGAAATAACGACACGTTTTTTTCCCTGCCTTTTCTAGCATGCACTGGAAGTGACAGATTTGAGATGAGGCCGCTGGAGTGGTGACAGGGCTGGGAGGGCTCTTATGTGGTTACACTCTTTCCTCTTCTCACATCCCAGGATGGACAGTTAAGGTGCCATTTTCCCCTCCATCCCTTCCTTCCTGACTGCACTCAAACCCCTTTCTCTCTCTCTCTCTCTCTCTCTCTCTCTCTCTCTCTCTCTCTCTCTCTCTCTCTCTCTCTCTCTCTCTCTCTCTCTCTCTCTCTCCCTCTCTCTCTCTCTCTCCTTTCGCCTCTCACCGCCACATCCAGAGCCATTATGCAGCAGGACCTCGATATATAGAGGACCTCATGTTACATATGACCCCCCCTCCGTCCGTACGTCCGTCTGTCCGTGTAGCCCCATCACCGGAGAGGTCAATCTCACACAAACAAGAGCAGCTCTCCCCTCCGAGGTGATTATTGATAAAGAATGACACAGCAATGCGGACACAGGGGAAATACACTCTGGGGGCCAATCACTTCTCCTTTTCTGCTGCCTTCTCAGAGTGGAAACCAGTCTAATGTATAAATATAGGAGGGGACCACTATTCCCTTACCTTGTGGACTGGAGCCCTGTCAAGCAAATGGAAGGTCAGGGGGGGGGGGGGGAGCCATCAGGAATGCAGGAGGCCCTGCCTGTTTTAAAGAGGAAATACCTCTGCCTTCATAGCAATAGTAAACACACAGGTTCCCTAATATTATTAAAGGGAAACAATCATATTTTTCCGCTGCACTGAAATGTCCCATGACAGGCAAGGTCAAGTTCATTGAGGCCACATGCAGTGCTACGATGATGAATGCATCATGGGAACAATAATGTGGTTCCATTGCACTTTTCCCGTTCGGACCAAGGACCATGTACCAACCCCTATCCATCCTAAGGTGCTGAGACAGTAGGCAGCATCTATTACTTTTACATATCTTGGAAAAAATTCCTGAAATTTGAAAATAAAATACGGTGGATACCTGTTTATAGAGTGATACAGCCACATCAGGAAACACCAATGAGGAGCTAAAAGCAGCTTATGTACAACACTGTCAGTGCTAGATCTAATGTGCATGTGTTTAGGCCACACATTGTATAGCCGTGCGTGTGTCCTGTTGGTGAATGCTATGAGGTGGTAAATTCAGGCAGATCAGGGCAATTCCAAGGTAACAGAGTGAGCCTTTGTTCTTCAAGTGAGTGGAAATTGTTGAAAGTAGTCCTTGTGGATAGAGTTGAATGGGTTGTTTAACTTTGCAATAATTGGTTTTGGTTTGACATACATTTTAAAGAGAAAGATCTGAGTCTCAACTTCGCTCTGTTATCGTGGGATAGCAGTTCTTTAAGAAGTGCCATGTCCTACCAATCACCATCCCCTTCTAAAGGGACTCCAATGGCACCTGAGGGGGAATCTAATGGCTGCCATCCCAGAAAGCCTGCCGCACTGACGCTTCCTAGCCATCTGCTCTCCATATGAGCAAAAAACAGGCAATTGTCTCAGAAAGGCCACCTCAATCACAGTATCATTGAATGGATATGAAATGTATTAAGCATAATTATGTCAATGCATTGAATTCTGCAGTATAGAAATACTTTTTTTCGGCTCAAAACATGAGAGATAATGGTCAACATACAGTATAGAACACACTTGGTTCTATTCTCCTGAGTCGCGCAGAGGTCTAAGGCACTGCACCGTGCTTGAGGCATCACTACAGCCCTGGGTTCGATTCCAGGCTGTGTCACAGCCGGCCATGACCGGGAGACCCATGAGGCGGCGCAAAATTGGTTAGGGGAGGGTTTGGCCGGCTGGGATTTCGGTCGCTAGTTGGACAGTGTGGCTGGCTTCCGGGTTAAGCAAGCAGTGTGTCAAGAAGCAGTGCGGCTTGGCAGGGTTGTGTTTCACGTGGCTCTTGACTTTCACCTCTCCCGAGTCCGTAGAGGAGTTACAGCGACAGGACAAGACTGTAACTACCAATTGGATATCACGAATAAGGGGTAAAAGTACAAAGAAATAAATGTCTGGTTGGGTTTGGATATCATAGCTCTGTCATAGGCTTGGACAGCCCTGGATCTGGCATCTGATGACAAATGAAAAAAAGGCACAACAGTGGGCCCCTGTCAGCAGTACACTTCCTGTAAATAACCACTCCATGCATTTTACTTTATCACGGCTCTGCAAATTACCCCAGGCCCCTTCGGAGCCAACAAGAAATAGCATTATTTTATAGCACTCTGAGGGGGAAAAACTTAACAGATTAAAAGAAAGAGGATTCAGAGAGAGAGAGAGAGAGAGAGAAGAGGGGGGTGGAAAGAGAGAGAGAAAAGAAAAAGGGAGATGGACTAAAAAAGGTCCTTCAGGGAACAGAGTGTAAATGAAGTTCCAGGAATGACACAGGCGAGCAATGAGGCGTGGATGGAAAATATACGCTGCACATCATCGGATAGAGATGCCGGTGGAAATGGCTTCATTGAAGTGTCAGCCCTCATCCATCAATCAATCATCCGCAAGAAACAATAACGCCGCGGCTATGGGGCGGCTTTTATGGGGCTTACTCATGGGTATCGGAAACAGCACTTAAGTGTAGTTCTGACACAGGCAGGGAGAGAGAAAAACAGAGGTGAGGTGCATGGCTTATTTCACATGCAGGTAGAACACATAAGGAAAAGAGTGGTGGGTGGGGGGAACTAAGTTGACAGTCAGTGCCCCCCTGGCAAAAAGAAAGGCTTGGAACATAGAGAGAAATTATTATATCCCAAAAAGCTAAGATTCTACTCTTTGTCTATCCTGTTTTGTTATATACTGTAGAGTATACAGCCTTCCTGTAGATACGGGGTTCAATTGTTTATATACAGTGAATCAAAATAGAAGGCTATACTATAAGTGCAAGATACACATTGTCTGTGTCTTGCTCTCAGGTAATGTAAGTTTCAAGTTTCCTGTTTTAATGTCACATGTACAAGTACAGCTTAATGCTGTTCGTGCAAGCTCTAACCCAGGGATCATCAAGCAGATTCAGCCGCGGGCCGTTTTCTTCTTGAGCGAACAGTCGGGTGGCCGGAAAATAATTTCAAATAATTGGTAGACTGCAAATGAACCGCAAGAAGCACAAACAGATATCATTTTGGAATAAAACACAATCATTTCAACCCTGCTCTAAACCGAACAATGCAGTAACCAATGACAATGTAATACTAAAAATGACATAAGGTAGAACAAAAACACACAATAAATACAAATAAGAAATAAGAAGAACATGAGAAAGTAAGTAAGCTATATACAGGGTCGGTTCCAATACCATATCTACAATGTGCAGTGATACTGGAGTGAGAGAGGTAGACATGTATAGGGTCAAGGGGATATATCAGGATATATGATAAACAGAATAGCAGCAGCATACATTATGATCGTGTGTGTGTGTGTGTGTGTGTGTGTGTGTGTGTGTGTGTGTGTGTGTGTGTGTGTGTGTGTGTGTGTGTGTGTGTGTGTGTGCGTGTGTGTGCCTGTGTGTGTGTGAGTAGAGTCAGAATAAATGTGTGTGCATGCTATGTGAGTGGGAGCAAATTGAGTGTGTGTGTGTTGGAATTTCAGTGTGCGTGAGTATTTAGAGTCCTGTGACGGTGCATAGAGATGGTGCAAAAAAAATACTAAATACAAGGGTCAACTCATAGGCCGTGTAGCCATTTTTTAAAACCTATTTAGTGGTCTTACGGCTTGGGGAGAGAAGCTGTTCAGGAGCCTGTTGGTGTCGCTTGCCGTGCAGAAGCATAGAGAACAGTCTATTGCTTGGGTGGTTGGAGCCTTTAAAGATTTTCTGGGCCTTCCTTTCACGCCGTCTGATACGGAGGTCCTGGATGGCAGGGAGCAAGGCCTCAGTGATGTACTGGGCTGTCCGCAGCACCCTCTGTAGGGCTATGTGATCGTGGGCGGTGCTGTTGTCATACCAAGCAGTGATACAGCCAGTCAAGATGCCCTCAATGGTGCAGCTATTTAATTTTTTGAGGATTTGAGGACCCACGCCAAACATTTTCAACCTCCTGAGGGGGACGAGATGCTATTGCACCTTCTTCATGACTCTGCGTGCGTTTGTGTACCCTTTTAAGTCCTTGATGATTTGGACACGGAGGAAGTTGAAGCTCTCGCTGTCGATGTTGACGAGGGTGTGGTTTCCCCTGTTTCCTGTAGTCCACGATCAGCTACTTTGTCTTACTGACGTTGAGGGAGAGATTATTGTCCCGGCACCACACAGCCAGGTCACTGACCTCCTCCCTGTAGGGTGTCGCATTGTTGCAAACTGATGATGGTGTTGAGGTCATGTGTGGTCACGCAGTCATGGGTGATCAGGGAGTACAGGATGGGACTAAGCACACACCCCTGTGGGGTCCGCGTGTTGAGGGTCAGCGTGGCGGAGGTGATGTTGCCTACCCTTACCACATGAGGTCGGCCCATCAGGAAGTCCAGGATCCAGTTGCAGAGGGAGGTGTTTAGTCCCAGAGTCCTAAGCTTGGTGAAATGCTTGGAGGGGAAATTGGTGTTGATTGCTGAGCTGTAGTCAATGAACAGCATTTTCACATAGGTATTCCTCTTATTTGGGTGGGTGAGGGCAGTGTGGAGTGCAATTGATTGAAAACACATCCTAGTTTTTACCCAATTACTTCAAGAAAGTAAATCAAATAAACCAAACCACCGAAGAAATGAAAATCAAATGATCCTCTCCTACAAACCCTGCAAAGTTCACTGCATGGTTCAACAAAGATCATATAATGGAAAAAAAATAAGCACATTTTTTCATGCTCCAACAGTCGGTTTTGCCGTAACGTGCGTGTTTTGATTTCCCCAAACTGGGTCTCTTGACGGCTTCTCTGCAACATGAAACATGACATATCATCCATTATTCTGTACGTGTGCCTTGCTATCTCCGCCCGCTCCATATGGCCCCTGTTCTCTCCAGACACCCAAATCCCTTTCCTGGGGCCAGGGGCTGTTTTTGTGGGAACCATTACATTGTTCCTCTTCCTCTGAGGGACGGGGTGACGATGATGAGCAATCACAGACAGCAGCAGATTTTCCTGCCTCATATTCAACAATTGACCATGTGTCTGCTCTGTTGGCCCAATTGTTAATTCATGTAAGTTGACAATCTGGAGGGGACAATTATGAGTGACGACAGTAGTGGAATTAAAGTGAAAACAGCACTTACAGAACTAATATGGGGTTTACTTTTTGAGTAAGATATAAGGAGAAAACTATGGTACTGTAGGACAAAGAGACTGATAATACTACTACAGTAATGCATAATGCACTAAGGGAGTGCCCTCAGCTTTACTGTATTTCTCTTTATCTGCCATTCTACTTTGGTTCAGAAGAATTTGACCTATATAGTATGAAACTGAGAGAGTAGTTTCCTCCACCAAGACTATTTTCCTTCCAAAACTGAACCAAACCAAACTCCATGTAAAAATATAGCTGCGACCAGCAACGAACGGGGTTAACAGTATGATGGAAAGGACACCATATGCTTTGGATAACAACGGAAGCACTCTATAATGTAAGAAATATCTTCCTTGATCTTCCTTTGTCTAAATACAAAATCTGGAGTGAATTTGACGTACACTGTAACAAAAAGTATGTAATTTTACAGAAGATTAACTGTATAATTTTACAGTAATTTAATTTATCTGGAAAATGAACAAATTCTCGTAAATTACAGTAATCACCTCTTATTTAAAAACGTCCTGTTACATAATGATTTATGTTAATGATAACCAATGATGGAAATGAGCTTTTTGGGAGGGGGCATTGTAATTGGTATATTATGTAAATGTACTTTTATGTGTAATTCAGAGACAAAAGACATTAAGTCCACTGTAAACAAAATGTATCAACTACTGGATATATTACAGTTTTCAACAGTAATCTAGAGAAATACACTATCCAAATACATTAATGCCTGATTAAAGTAGACTGAAACATACAGTTGAAGTCGGAAGTTTACATACACCTTAGCCAAATACATTTAAACTCAATTTTCACAATTCCTGACATTTAATCCTAGTAAAAATTCCCAGTTTAAGGTCAGTTAGGATCACCACTTTATTTTAAGAATGTGAAATATCAGAATAATAGTACAGAGAATGATTTATTTCAGCTTTTATTTCTTTCATCACATTCCCAGTGGGTCAGAAGTTTACATACACTCAATTAGTATTTGGTAGCGTTGCCGTTAAATTGTTTAACTTGGGTCAAACGTTTGGGTAGCCTTCCATAAGCTTCCCACAATAAGTTGGGTGAATTTGGGCCCATTCCTCCTGACTGAGCTGGTGTAACTGAGTCAGGTTTGTAGGCCTCCTTGCTGGCACAGACTTTTTCTATAGGATTGAGGTCAGGGCTTTGTGATGGCCACTCCAAAACCTTGACTTTGTTGTCCTTAAGCCATTTTGCCACAACTTTGGAAGTATGCTTGAGGTCATTGTCCATTTGGAAGACCCATTTGCGACCAAGCTTTAACTTCTTGACTGATGTCTTGAGATGTTGCTTCAATATAGCCACATGATTTTCCTGCCTCATGATGCCATCTATTTTGCGAAGTGCACCAGGCCCTCTTGCAGCAAAGCACCCCCACAACATGATGCTGCCACCCCCGTGCTTCACGGTTGGGATGTTGTTCTTCGGCTTGCAAGCCTCTCCCTTTTTCCTCCAAACATAACAATGGTCATTATGGCCAAACAGTTCTATTTTTGTTTCATCAGACCAGAGGACATTTCTCCAAAAAGTACGATCTTTGTCCCCATGTGCAGTTGCAAACCATAGTCTGGTTTGTTTATGGCAGTTTTGGAGCAGTGGCTTCTTGCTTGCTGAGAGGCCTTTCAGGTTATATCGATATAGGACACGTTTTACTGTGGCTATAGATACTTTTGTACCTGTTTCCTCCATCATCTTCACAAGGTCCTTTGCTGTTGTTCTGGGATTGATTTTCACTTTTCGCACCAAAGTACGTTCATCTCTAGGAGACAGAACGCGTCTCCTTCCTGAGCGGTATGACGTCTCAGATGAACGTGGTACCATCAGGCATTTGGAAATTGCTCCCAAGGATGAACCAGACTTGTGGAGGTCTACAATTTTGGTCTTGGCTGATTTATTTTGATTTTCCCATGTCAAGCAAAGAGGCACTGAGTTTGAAGGTAGCCCTTGAAATACACCCACAGGTACACCTCCAATTGACTCAAATGTCAATTAGCCTATCAGAAGCTTCTAAAGCCATGACATAATTTTCTGGAATTTTCCAAGCTGTTTAAGGCATAGTCAACTTAGTGTATGTAAACGTCTGACCCACTGGAATTGTGATACAGTAAATTATAAGTGAAATAATCTGTCTGTAAACAATTGTTAGAAGAATTACTTGTGTCATGCACAAAGTAGATGTCCTAACCAACTTGCCAAAACTATAGTTTGTTAACAAGAAATTTGTGGAGTGGTTGAACCTAAGTGTATGTAAACTTACAACTTCAAATGTATTGTAGAAATACATTTTAAACAGACAATTGTAGGGTTAAATGACTGTATATGTACTGTTTTCAAAAGGATTTCTATAGCAATACACCATCAAAATACAGTCATTTCCGATTAAAGTAGGTGTTTTAAGCAGTAAATCAACTTTCTAATTTTGTAAAAAATACATTCAAAATAGTCACATTGAGGTAAATCTATGTACTGTGCATTCGGGAAGTATTCAGATCCATTGACTTTTTCCACATTAGGTTACACTACAGCTTTATTCTAAAATGCATTAAATCGTTTTTTCCCCATCAATCTACACACAATACCCCATAATGACAAAGCAAAAACAGTTTTTTGACTTTTTGCTCATTTATAAAAAAATATATAAAACTGAAATGTTACATTTACATAAGTATTCAGACCCTTTACTCAGTACTTTGTTGAAGCAACTTTGGCGGCGATTACAGACTCGAGTATTCTTGGCACACCTGTATTTGGGGAGTTTCTCCCATTCTTCTCTGCAGATCCTCTCAAGCTCTGTCAGGTTCAATGGGAAATGTTGCTGCACAGCTATTTTCAGTTCTTTCCAGAGATGTTCGATTGGGTTCAAGAACATTCAGAGACTTGTCCCAAAGCCACTCCTGCATCTTCTTAGCTGTGTGCTTAGCGTTGTTGTCCTGTTGGAAGGTGAACCTTTGCCCCAGTCTGAAGTACTGAGTGCTCTGGAGCAGGTTTTCATCAAGGATCTCTGTACTTTTCTCCATTCATCTTTCAGTCGATTCTGACTAGTCTCCCAGTCGCTGCTGCTGAACAACATCCCCACAGCATGATGCTGCCACCACCATGCTTCACCATAGGGATGGTGCAAGGTTTTCTCCAGACGTGACGATTGGCATTCAGGCCAAAGTGTTCACTCTTGATTTCATCAGATCAGAGAATCTTGTTTCTCATGGTTTGAGAGTCCTTTAGGTGCCATTTGGCAAACTCCAAGCATCCTGTCATGTGCCTGAGGAGTGGCTTCTGTCTGGCCACTCTACCATAAAGGCCTGATTGGTAGAGTGCTGCAGAGATGTTTGTCCTTCTGGAAGGTTCTCCCATCTCTACAGAGGAACTCTAGAGCTCTGTCAGAGTGACCATCGGGTTCTTGGTCACCTCCCTCACCAAGGCCCTTCTACCCAGATTGCTCAGTTTGGCCGGGGGCTAGCTCTAGGAAGAGTCTTGGTGGTTCCAAACTTCCATTTAAGAATGATGGAGGTCACTGTGTTCTTAGGACCTTCAATGCTGCAGAAATGTTTTGGTACCCTTCCTCAGACCTGTGCCTCGACACAATCCTGTCTCGGAGCTCTACGGACAATTCCTTCAAGCTTATGGCTTGGTTTTTGCTCTGCCATGCTCTGTCATCTGTGGGAACCTATATAGACAGGTGTGTGCCTTTTCAAATCATGTCCAATAAATTTAATTTACCACAGCTGGACTCCAATCAAGTTTTAGAAACATCTCAAGAATGATCAATGGAAACAGGATGAACCTGAGCTCAACTTCGAGTCTCATAGCAAAGGGTCTGAATACTTATGTAAATAAGGTATTTCTGTTTTTTATTTAGAATAAATGTGCAAAAGTTTCTAAAAACCTGTTTTTGCTTTGTCATTATGGGGTATCGTGGAGATTTCTGAGAATTTTTTAGAATAAGGTTGTAACATAAAATGTGGGAAAAGTCAAGGGGCCTGAATACTTTCCGAAGGCACTATACACAGTATTACACAACAATTTCATAGAATTGCCTTGTGAAAATACTGACATTTTCAATTAAAGTATGGGGTTTCAGATGTAAATTAACTAGCCAATATTATAAAAATACATTGTAACTTGTATTTTAATCTGAAATGTAAATCACATTTGGCTAAATGTTTAAATATTAAATAACATTAAAAGTACTGCAGTTTATTAACATTTTTCTATTATTTTACATAGAATTGAAATGGTTACTTTCCATTATTTTAAAGAAAATCTGTCATTTTAAACAGATCTATTAATTCATGGCTTTTTTCTGTTATTTAACAAACCAATATTTCCCTCTCCTTCTGTAGAAAAACAGAATATTCTGTTAAAAAAGGGAAAATATACTGACAGTTTCATATATGGTTCATGAGAAGAAGATTTTGAGCATTAGCGTTACATTATGCAAATAATTCATTGTTAATAGTATCTTTGCTGTTTGAGATATCAATACCAAATTCAGTGTGGTTCATCTTAGGAACGACCATGATAGAGATGACAAGTTTCAATGGACACGTAAAATCTGATTTGGGATTTGTCAATAAATCTTATCTTTTCTCAAACTAAGTTACATGTACCACTTCCCGAATTTGGTGTCATTTGTTCCTGTAGTTCATGAGAAGATTTCTGAAGTATTTCTTGCATATTTTTGCATGTTAGCGTATGTGCTAATATGCATCTAACCCTCATATGCGTCCATCTTTGAATGCATCAATATGTGGCCATCTTTGAATGCATCAATGTTATTTTCTCAAACTTTAGGGATTATTGTGATGAAAGAAAGACCAAATTTGATGTACAATGAGATGTAGCATGGGCTTACATACTTAATTTGGTGTTATTTTAACACCAAAGTTGGGCACTTAGGGTTCAAGAGAATAAGTTTTTCTTTGGTTTTCACAAATTTCCAAGATGGAAGAAAATCTAACCAGACGGACCTTATGGGCCCTTGAGGAAAATTTGTTCAGTATGAGGAAAGACACCAACTTCAAAGTCTAGGTCAAATGGGCGGCGGATGTGAGGGTTTAAGTGAGACTGTTTATAACAACGCCATCTATAGGCCAATCTGTGCCACAAAAAAAAAAACAAGTTACTACTGGCCTCTCATGGGCTCTAGTTTCTTTGTGCCAAATTAGAAAAAAGTTACCAATCTATGCTTGAGTTATTTTACCTTTTTTTTATTTTTTTTTTAAGAATAACAATAGGATCCTTAACTTTTTACAGATGAATGTCAACATACAGTAGGCATGAAAGAACACTGGGTATTGAAATATACACTAAACTAGCTGCTGACTGAAACGCCTTCCCAGGAAAGTAAACACGATGAAATCACCATCAAAGATAGAACAGAAGTTGACATTAAAGAGGCATCAAAACCTTCAAAATGGGCTTACTAAAGTATATGCAGTAGCTGATTCATTGTTAAGGAATTCTTAATGCTTTCTACATGGATGAATATAATAGTAAAATGAGAATGGAATTAATGTGATTAAACAGCACTCAATGGCTCAACGTATTTTGAAGTAATGCACATGTGTCTTGTCAATGAAATCTTGCTGCTTTCTAACAATAGCTTATTGAACAAAATGGTTCAATGCAACGTCTTGTCGCAGATACAGCTTTGAGATGCGTAGCTGTACCACCTTCATAAAGGTACTAGGTACAACATCCGTTACGTGGTGTGATACATACAGTTGAAGTCAGAAGTTTACATACATTTAGGTTGGAGTCATTCAAACTAGTTTTCAACCACACCACAAATTTCTTGTTAACAAACTATAGTTTTGGCAAGTCAGTTAGGACATCTACTTTGTGCATGACACAAGTCATTTTTCCAACAATTGTTTACAGACAGATTATTTCACTAATTATTTCACTGTATCACAATTCCAGTAGGTTCCCTTTAAAAATTCCAGAAAATGATGTCATGGCTTTAGAAGCTTCTGATAGGCTAATTGACATCATTTGAGTCTATTGGAGGTGTACCTGTGGATGTATTTCAAGGCCTACCTTCAAACTCAGTTCCTATTTGCTTGACATCATGGGAAAATCAAAATAAATCAGCCAAGACCTCAGAAAAAAAATGTGGACCTCCACAAGTCTGGTTTATTCTTGGGAGCAATTTCCAAACATCTGAAGGTACCACGTTCATACTGTACAAACAATAGTACGCACGTATAAACACCATGGGACCACGCAGCCATCATACCGCTCAGGAAGGAGACGCGTTCTGTCTCCTAGAGACGAACGTACTTTGGTGCAAAAAGTGCAAATCAACCCCAGAACAACAGCAAAGGAACTTGTGAAGATGATGGAGGAAACAGGTACAAAAGTATCTATATCCACAGTAAAACAAGTCCTATATCGACAGCAAGGAGGAAGCCACTGCTCCAAAACCCAAACTACAGTTTGCAAATGCACATGGGGACAAAGATCGCACTTTTTGGAGAAATGTCCTCTGGTCTGATGAAACAAAAATATAACTGTATGGTCATAATGACCATAGTTATATTTGGAGGAAAAAGGGGAAGGCTTGCAAGCCGAAGAACACCATCGCAACCGTGAAGCACGGTGGTGGAAGCATCATGTTGTGGGGGTTCTTTGCTGCAGGAGGGACTGGTGCACTTCACAAAATAGATGGCATCATGAGGCAGGAAAATTCTGTGGATATATTGAAGCAACATCTCAAGACATCAGTCAGGAAGTTAAAGCTTGGTCGCAAATGGGTCTTCCAAATGGACAGTGACCACCAAGCATACTTCCAAAGTTGTGGCAAAATGGCTTAAGGACAACAAAGTCAATGTATTGGAGTGGCCATCACAAAGCCCTGACCTCAATCCAAAAGAACATTTGTGGGCAGAACTGAAAAAGCATTTTGAGAGAAAGGAGGCCTACAAACCTGACTCCGTTACTCCAGCTCTGTCAGGAGGAATGGGCCAACTAATTGTGGGAAGCTTGTGGAAGGCTGCCCAAAATGTTTGACCCAAGTTAAACAATTTAAAGGCAATGCTACCAAATACTAATTGAGTGTATGTAAACTTCTGACCCACTGGGAATGTGATGAAAGAAATAAAAGCTGAAATAAATCATTCTCTGTACTATTATTCTGACATTTCACATTCTTAAAATAAAGTGGTGATCCTAACTGACCTTAAACTGGGAATTTTTACTAGGACTAAATGTCAAGAATTGTGAAAAACTGAGTTTAAATGTATTTGGCTAAGGTGTATGTAAACTTCCGACTTCAACTGTAGTTAGCTATGCACCAGATCCCTTTATCAGCAAAAGAAAGTGATCCTGTGAATACAACTGAGCCCGAGTGGATATTGGTCTGATAATACAACTGATAATTTGCAAATAAATTCATTAGAAATCCTACAATGTGATTTTCTGGATTTTTTTCTCTCATTTTGTCTGTCATAGTTGAAGTGTACCTATGATGAACATTACAGGCCTCTCTCACCTTTTTAAGTGGGAGAACTTGCACAATTGGCGGTTGACTAAATACTTTTTTGCCCCACTGTACAGCAGTGAGGCTATAGAAGTAGCGAGGCTACATACAGACACCGGTTAGTCAGGCCGATTGAGGTAGTATGTACATGTAGATATGGTTAAAATGACTATGCATATATGATGAACAGAGAGTAGCAGTAGCGTTAAAGAGGGGTTGGCGGGTGGTGGGTGCGACACAATGCCGATAGCCCGGTTAGCCAATGTGCAGGAGCACTGGTTGGTCGGCCCAATTGAGGTAGTATGTACAGTGCCTTGCGAAAGTATTCGGCCCCCTTGAACTTTGCGACCTTTTGCCACATTTCAGACTTCAAACATAAAGATATAAAACTGTATTTTTTTGTGAAGAATCAACAACAAGTGGGACACAATCATGAAGTGGAACGAAATTTATTGGATATTTCAAACTTTTTTAACAAATCAAAACCAGAAAAATTGGGCGTGCAAAATTATTCAGCCCCTTTACTTTCAGTGCAGCAAACTCTCTCCAGAAGTTCAATGAGGATCTCTGAATGATCCAATGTTGACCTAAATGACTAATGATGATAAATACAATCCACCTGTGTGTAATCAAGTCTCCGTATAAATGCACCTGCACTGTGATAGTCTCAGAGGTCCGTTAAAAGCGCAGAGAGCATCATGAAGAACAAGGAACACACCAGGCAGGTCCGAGATACTGTTGTGAAGAAGTTTAAAGCCGGATTTGGATACAAAAAGATTTAAACATCCCAAGGAGCACTGTGCAAGCGATAATATTGAAATGGAAGGAGTATCAGACCACTGCAAATCTACCAAGACCTGGCCGTCCCTCTAAACTTTCAGCTCATACAAGGAGAAGACTGATCAGAGATGCAGCCAAGAGGCCCATGATCACTCTGGATGAACTGCAGAGATCTACAGCTGAGGTGGGAGACTCTGTCCATAGGACAACAATCAGTCGTATATTGCACAAATCTGGCCTTTATGGAAGAGTGGCAAGAAGAAAGCCATTTCTTAAAGATATCCATAAAAAGTGTTGTTTAAAGTTTGCCACAGGCCACCTGGGAGACACACCAAACATGTGGAAGAAGGTGCTCTGGTCAGATGAAACCAAAATTGAACTTTTTGGCAACAATGCAAAACGTTATGTTTGGCGTAAAAGCAACACAGCTGAACACACCATCCCCACTGTCAAACATGGTGGTGGCAGCATCATGGTTTGGGCCTGCTTTTCTTCAGCAGGGACAGGGAAGATGGTTAAAATTGATGGGAAGATGGATGGAGCCAAATACAGGACCATTCTGGAAGAAAACCTGATGGAGTCTGCAAAAGACCTGAGACTGGGACGGAGATTTGTCTTCCAACAAGACAATGATCCAAAACATAAAGCAAAATCTACAATAGAATGGTTCAAAAATAAACATATCCAGGTGTTAGAATGGCCAAGTCAAAGTCCAGACCTGAATCCAATCGAGAATCTGTGGAAAGAACTGAAAACTGCTGTTCACAAATGCTCTCCATCCAACCTCACTGAGCTCGAGCTGTTTTGCAAGGAGGAATGGGAAAAAATGTCAGTCTCTCGATGTGCAAAACTGATAGAGACATACCCCAAGCGACTTACAGCTGTAATTGCAGCAAAAGATGGCGCGACAAAGTATTAACTTAAGGGGGCTGAATAATTTTGCACGCCCAATTTTTCAGTTTTTGATTTGTTAAAAAAGTTTGAAATATCCAATAAATGTCGTTCCACTTCATGATTGTGTCCCACTTGTTGTTGATTCTTCACCAAAAAATACAGTTTTATATCTTTATGTTTGAAGCCTGAAATGTGGCAAAAGGTCGCAAAGTTCAAGGGGGCCGAATACTTTCGCAAGGCACTGTACATGAATGTATAGTTAAAGTGACTATGCATATATGATAAACAGAGATTAGCAGCAGCGTAAAAAGAGGGGTTGGGGAGGGGGGCACACAATGAAATAGTCCGGGTAGCCATTTGATTACCTGTTCAGGAGTCTTATGGCTTGGGAGTAAAAACTGTTGAGAAGCCTTTTTGTCCTAGACTTGGCACTCCGGTACCGCTTGCAATGCGGTAGTAGAGAGAACAGTCTATGACTTTCAGGTGCATCCTGCATCCTGTTTCCATTGTTCATCCTTGAGATGTTTCTACATCTTGACTGCATTGACTCCATTGATTGGACATGATTTGGAAAGTCACACACCTGTCTATATAAGGTCCCCCACAGATGACAGTGCATGTTAGAGCAAAAACCAAGCCATGAGGTCGAAGGAACTGTCCGTAGAGCGCCGAGACAGGATTGTGTTGAGGCACAGATCTAGGGAAGGGTACTAAAAAATGTCTGCAGCATTGAAGGCCCCCTTGAACACAGTGGCCTTCATCATTCTTAAATGGAAGAAGTTTGGAACCACCAAGACTCTTCCTAGAGCTGGCCACCTGACCAAACTGAGCAGGGCCTTGGTCAGAGAGGTGACCAAGAACCCGATGGTCACTCTGACAGAGCTCCAGAGTTCCTCTGTGAAGATGGTAGAACCTTCCAGAAAGACAACCATCTCTGCTGCACTCCACCAATCAGGCCTTTATGGTAGAGTGGCAAGACGGAAGCCACTCATCAGTAAAAGGCACGAGAGGACGCTTGGAGTATGCTAAAAGGCACCTAAAGGACTCTCAGAACATGATAAAGAAGATTCTCTAGTCTGATGAAACCAAGATTGAACTCTTTGGCCTGAATGCCAAGCGTCACATCTGGAGGAAACCTGGCACCATCCCTACAGTGAAGCATGGTGGTGGCAGCATCATGCTGTGGGAGTCAGGATCAATGGAAAGATGAAAAGAGAAAAGTACAGAGAGAACCTTGATGAAAACCTGCTCCAGGGCGCTCAGGTCCTCAGACTGGGGTGAAGGTTCACCTTCCTATAGGACAACAACCCTAAATCACACAGCCAAGACAACGCAGGAGTGGCTTCGGGACAAGTCTCTGAATGTTCTTGAGTGGCCCAGCCACAAATCCTTCTTTAACCTGACTGCTCCCCTTTATTGATGTGGATTTAACAAGTGACATCAATAATTGATCATAGCTTTCACCTTGATTCAGTCTGTCATGGAAAGAGCAGGTGTTCTTAATGTTTTGTATACTCAGTGTATATGCTATTTCAAAATGTAAAGAAGTTCAACTGTTGACAACCTACACAAGCTCACAGAAGGTGATCTGATGGGATATTTTTGCTATAAATGTGAATGTTGAAATCATGCACTGAAATGAAAATACTTTTTAAAAACAAATAAAAATTAGCACGCTACTGGAACTCCACTGAACTATGTGGGAAAAAAGGTATGGGCCGCAACAACAACAAAAAACACTGGGAAAAATTAGAGTAATATTCCTATATATTTGCTTGTTGTGGTGAATCCTTTACATAAAACTCTTGAGCAAGTTTCGAAAAGCAGAGCATCTTTACAAGAGCATTAGTGTGGAGTTGGAGGATTCGGCGCAACAGGAAGTGTCATCAGATGAAGTCTTCTTCCGTCCTCTTCCTCTCTGCATTGCCACGCATCTGCACCAAGTTCTCCACAGTGTTGGGGATCTGAGGGTGATGCTAAGTGAAATGCTCATTTTGCGTTTATGATTACCCATGGGCGATATGCACTAATGTGAGCTAATGCAATAGATTACACAGCATTGGCCCTGGGGAACAGACAGCAAACAGATGTGGTGTACTCAAAAATAAGAACAAATATCAAAGTTTAAAGTGTTCAATGTGCTGGAGACTGTCCCTTGTAATTTAGCATTGACAGAATGCACAATTATGATGTGCTTTGTCAGTCTCATCCTTTTCTCTCAGGATTCTGATTAAGGCCAGGAACAGTCAACAATAGTGTGCTATTGTATGACACAGTGCATTCGGAAACTATTCAGACCCCATTACTTTTTCTACATTTTGTTACGATACAGCCATATTCTAAAATTGATGAGATTTAACTTTTTCGCTGATCTACACACAATACCCCATAATTTCTGCATAGCTATTTCCAGGTCTCTCCAGAGATGTTAGATCGGGTTCAAGTCCAGGCACTGGCTGGGCCACTCAAGAACATTCAGAGACTTGTCCCGAAGCCTCTCCTGTGTTTTCTTGGTTGTGTGCTTAGGGTCATTGTCCTGTTGAAAGGTGAACCTTCGCCCCAGTCTGAGGTTCTGAGCATTCTGGGGCAGATTATCAAGGATCTCTGTACTTTGCTCCGTTCATCCTTCCCTCGATCCTGACTAGAATGCCAGTCCCTGCCGCTGAAAAACATCCCCACAGCACGATGCAAGGTTTCCTCCAGACATGACGTTTGGCATTCAGGCCAAAGAGTTCAATCTTGGTTTCATCAGACCAGAGAATCTTTTGTCTCAAGGTCAAGGTCTTTATGTAACTTTTGCAAACTGCAAGTGGGCTGTCATGTGCCTTTGACTGAGGAGTGGCTTCCGTCTTGCTACTCTACCATAAAGTCCTGATTGGTGGAGTGCTGGGGAGATCGTTATCCTTCTGGAAGGTTCTCTTATCTCCACAGACAAACTCTAGAGCTCTGTCAGAGTGACCATCGGGTTCCTGGTCACCTCTCTCCCGATTGCTCAGTTTGGCTGGGCGGCCAGCTCTAGGAAGTCTAGATGGTTCCAAACTTTTTCCTCTTAAGAATGGAGGCCACTGAGTTATTGGGGGACCTTTTAATGCTGCAGACATTTTTTGGTACCCTTCCCCAGATCTGTGCCTCGATACAATCATGTCTCTAAGCTCTACGGACAATTCCTCGACCTCAGGACTTGATTTTTACTCTGATATGCACTGTTAACTGTGGGACCCTATATAGAAAGGTCTGTGCTTTTCCAAATCATGTCCAATCAATTGAATTTACCACAGGTGGTCTCCAATCAAGGATGATCAATGGAAACAGGATGCACCTGAGCTCAATTGAGTCTTATAGCAAAGGGTCTGACTACTTATGTAAATAAGGTGTTTATTTTTTAATAGAATTGTGTGTAGATGAAAAACATGTATTTAATCAATTTTGGAATAAGACTAACAAAATGTGGAAAAAGTCAAGGGGTCTGAATTCTTTCCGAATGCAATGTGTTACCATAGGAATACAGTGCCAATTTACACAGATATGGACAGTTTAAGTTTAGTGATGGCCAAAAACATGTGTCTTGCTTGTCCCTTTTATTACAAAATGCCAACCTGCATCAACACAAAATACTTAGGAAATGCTCATTATCAACAATATAAACCTGACAGAGACAAACCAAAGATGTGCAACTAAGCATTCCTGCTCCAGTCTACCAGAATGCATCACCACAGCACAGAACCTCTACCTGCCTCTGTTGCTGGACTCTTTGTATACACTGCCCTCTGGTGTTCACCTACAGTTTTCCAGACATTGAATGAAGCAAAGTACAGGCTTGTGGACTAAGATGTAACTGAAAATATAGCAATTTCTCAATACTTTACACAAGTTTCTTAATTGTGCAAAGATGAAACGAAAGCACTATTCTCATTACTGAAATTGAATACATTTTCAAAAATGTCTAAATTATTTGCACATAAATTGCAGTGACATTTTACCAGAATGTTTCATTTCTGCTAAGAGTGAAGGTCTGAGTGAATTGGGTCCCTCCACTCTCATTTACAACAACTGCCACAATTGCACTTGATATAAGTCAAAAGACCATGAAAACAAATGGAGATCACAACATTGAAAAGTACAAACTGAAAAAACAAAAACCAAAGCAGAAGCTTGTATGACATGGCCACAATTTATTCGGCTTACGTAAGCCAAAACGGGGAAATCAAATAAAGTACAGTATAGGCAGACATAGCATTGTTGCATTAGTAATTTCAACCAAACAAGTCCAGAATCTGTCACAAGAACTACTGAATACATGAACCAAACTTAAAATGTTAACAACTTAACCCCATGCTAATAATGACAGCAGGACAGGGGAAATCAGTACATTTTGGCTCCTCGTCTATTGCCAGTGATCAGACATGACAACTATTTTAGATTGACAAGTTGTTTCAAAGGTTATATAAACACAGGAAGGTGATAGGCCTATAGTAACACTTGAAAAGCCACCTGTAGACTTTTTCAAAGTGAAAAAAAAAATAAAACACTACTTGCTATGCCCCACGTCATTAACTATTATATTGTAATTGTCGTACAAATCTTAAATGGTATATTTAACATTTTACATGTAAAAACCAAAACAACTGTAACATAAATAAATAAAATGCCCCCAAAAAAATGATAACAGCAAAAATATGAAATAACAGAAGTCTGATGTATCCACATTGCTTGAAATTAATCGCAGCGCTTCCTAGATAATGTGCATTACATTTGTAATAGTTAATGCAAAAAATTTAATTGAGTTGTATCAGAGCCCAAATCGAGGTCTGAAACCTGAGACTGTTTTTCTTCTTCTTCACAGTGTACAATGTTTTAAGCTATTCCTTCAGTGAGCCTTCCACTATGCTCTTCCTGACTTACATACAGTACCAACAAATAGTAGACCAGAGCTTCAGAGAAACCAGTGACAAAGCAGGCAACCAAGTTAACAAAACCTGTTGCAAAAGACTCAGTAACAATCAAAATCCTGCATAACATGAGCATACTTTTTTTTTTCCTACACAAAAAAGTAGAATCCCTCAAGAATTCTGTTGATATTTGGTCCATGTTCTAGAAGAGTTGGTTTTGAGGAATCTATAGAAGGAAAAGAACGAGCAGCCTTCTTATGTACATTTCACAGAATATCTGGTAATAGGCTTCAGGCCCTGGTCATAATGTCTATCCAGGGAAACTACTACCGAGTGGCACATCAGACGTTCTACTCTTAACTCTCCCCAAAAAATGCATTGGCTCAATAGTAGACATGATAGCTACAGCAGCTTCATATCATCACAGAAACAACTGACGACTTGAGCGTCAACAGTCTCTAAACTGACTTTGAGGTAACATATGTCAACATACAGCTTGTTTTGTAAACAAAGACGTCAAGCTGTATGCCAGATAAAACCCTACATCAGTGCTTTGACAGATACATAGCCCTTTGATTGCTGACATACAATCAGACAGAGCAGCATATTAACAACAAAAAAAAAAGGTCATTTATCCTCTGAACACTTAAAATAAATGTCTAGTGCAACCATACCAATATGATATTCAAACAGTCGTTCTTCAATACATAGAAACTGTAAACTCGGTCGGCATTGGATCGAGGTGTATCAACAGATCACAGTTGGGCTGAGTTAAGCCTTCCCCACCAGGTAAGCTCTCAAAAGAAGATGGTGGCAGCAGGGAGTTCTCAGGGTACTTCAAACCTACGGAAGGCGATAAAATATATTCTATTCATCCGAACACAAAACTTAAGACGGGCATAGTTACTTACGCGGCCGGTGAAGTCAACCAAAATAATAGCCTACCATTAGAACAGCTAAGTACTTTTGTCAGGGGGTCCACTGTGTTCACTACTGATGGGTCTGGAATAGGCTCTCCTCTGTAGCATACTAGCTGGGTAGGGTGATGGCCTACTCCCTAGGAAGAGGAGAAGGACAATCTTAGAAGTAGCCCCAAAGTAATAGTTTGATATAAATCTTAAGTGACAATATGAACATAGCCATTCAACTCAAAGGAACCCTGTGACATTTTCAACTACATTAACATGGTATGAATGAATTTCACATGTATAGAAAATATTAAGATTTTAGCTCATACCTCTTGGGTTGGTCAGCACTCCATGACTGGGGTTAGCCACGGTGGGGTGGTAGAGGGAGGCCAGGTCACTGGGGCTGTAGGAGCGGAGGATGTTGATCATATTCCAGTCAGTCTCCATGCTGCTGCTGCTTGCAGAGGCTGGAGGATTGGACGCTTTGACCGGGGCATAGGCCTGAGGCCTGTTGTTAGAGAGAGAGGTTCCTTGTGACGAAAATGAGTTTTTCACTTGGGGTCTCCCGGAGTTCAGCAGTCTGTTGTATTCGGTCCTAAAGCTAGACGTCTCTACAGTGTCCGTTTCCCTTCCGGGAAGCCCTGAGTACCTTGGTCTCTTGCTGGAGGGTTCACCACCAAAGTCCATCGGGGGCAGACTACCGAACCGGCTGGAGAGGCACAGCTTAGCAGTGTCGGAGGGCCATACCACGCCGTTCCAATTTCTGCCTGGGCCACTTCTTACACTCTGTCCGCTCGCCCCTCTGCTGTCCGATGGGCTCTGCCTTGGTCTGTCCACTACAGACCTGTTATCTTTTGTACCTTTGGTGTTGGATTGTTCAGCTGGCTCTGTAAACCTGGACTGGCCCTGACTGGTGCGATGCTCAATCATCATCCTGTACCGCCGAGTGTCCAGGGCTGTCTCCCTCTGTGGTGGTTCGCTGGTCTGGGACTGTTTGGGCCCATGAGGAGAGGCGGTAGGGTGGGTCTTCTCGGCAGATTTTCCAGGAGGCTGTGGAGTTGGGGATTTGGTCCGCCGAGGGTGTCTTCTGTCAATAGGAGGCAGTGGGAGGACATCTTTTCCCTCTAGGGCAGGGGGGCAGCCAGTGTAACGCTTCTGTTTAAGACTTCTGTTCTTCTTGATCATTTCCAACTTCTCCTTGTGAACCAGCTTCTTGTGCATGAGCAGGACCTCTGGGTACAGAGTGCTAAAGGCACAGGACGAACAGACATTTGAAATCAATGCGTTCCTTGGTATTAGGGTGGCAGAGATGGAAAGTGACACTTTTAAGGACAAATTTAATGGAGCCTCAAAGCACTTGTCTATCTCCTTTCCTTCCATCTTCGGGTTAATAAGTACAGGGAATTTTATGTGCGCATCATCAGCAGAAGAGGAGTAAGCAGCCGTAGTAATCAATTTCCCATACTCTGCATTCACTTGAGCAAGCGGGCCGTCAAGCTTGCCACCAATGTTATTAAATCTATCCTCTGGTTTTACATTGGCACAAGGTTTGGTTGCTAGTTTGACATTGGGAGTCTGCCATAGTTTGGACCTGTTGGGGACCCGTTTATCTTCTCTGTTTCTGGGGAATTCTTTCAAAATGGGAGATGGCCCAGACACCACAGGCTTATTAGGGATGTCAGTGTATGGTTTGTCCTTGTGACGTCGATCCAAGTGATATCTCAGTGAGGTCTTCTGGGCTGCAGCATAGTCACAGTATATACATTTGTATGGCTTTTCACCTGAAAATACATTTAAATACATTAGCATATGTATGGACCAAACAACAGCAAATAGTCTTCAGATTGCTAAAATGCTGAAATAATTTCATTCAGCACACAAGCAAGCCAATCCAACTTCATGTTAACCTTAGAGCCAAATACAGGCTATACATCTCAACTTGCAATTGTGCAGCCTATTTCTTAATCATAATCAGGCTTCCCAGTATTATATAAGGTTTACCTGTATGTGTCCTGAGGTGAATGTTGAGGTAATAGCTGGAACGGAAGGTCTTGCCACAATAACTACATTCCCTGGAGGACACAAGATGTTTCACCTTCATTCGATCAAAGCCATCTTCACTTTTATCTGTGGAGGAAGCAAAAACAGGAGATTAGTCATGTGAAGAAACCAAATAGCCTACTTACAAAAACTTGTGAAGCAAGTGCATTTGCATAGTCGACAAATGAACAGCAGAGGGAGCCATTGTAAACAAATGGCAATTTCAATAAATGAACCTTTGCGTAACATTAAGTTGATGCATACCTGAATAGAAAGCATATCCCGGTGCTCCCACCTCTAACCCGTCTTCAGACCCCTCCTCTCTGGGGGACCCTGCTCTGGAGAGCTTTCCATCAATGGAGGCGGTGGGGCTCTCCCCCTCGCCCCTCTCCCTCTTGTGCACCCTGGAGTGGAGAACAAGCTGGTGGTACGTCCTGAACGCCCTCCCGCAGTCCTCGCAGCGGGTCGGCTTATCATTTCGACTTGACTTCTGATCAGGCTCCGGTGATGGAGTCTCGTCTGTAGTCTGTCTGGATTTCAGATCTCCATCGATGTTTTCCTTAACCCGCTTGTCGTCACCTCCTTGGCCTTCTGACCAGATGTGTGTCAGTTCCTTATCTGAGCCAGAGTCCTCGTTGTCGGAGCTGTTGTTTTGGCTCAGGCCTACGTCTTTAGCAACACTTGGACCAACTGCTACCTTTCCCTTGGTGGCAAGTTGCCAGGCCTGGTAAGTATTGAAAGGGTCTAGTTGGGCTATCCACTTGGAAGATCTCTCTGGTGTCGTACTACTTTTCTCAGATATGGGGCGAAGGTTGAGGCCCCGTAAAAAACCTTCTTGAATGAGGGAATCTTCCCGTCTATCATTTTCTCTGTCTTCATCAGCCTCGGATTCTTTACGATGTACTTTACTGTGTTCCACCAAACTGTCTTTATCGGGGAAAAAGAATCCACAGGTAAAGCACATTTTGTAAGGCGTGATTACAGGCTCTGAGACTTGGTCTTGGATGACTTCATTGATAATAATTGGACCATCCAGGTTCTGCTGGGCCTTTGTCTTATGGAACCTGATATGGTTCCTGAGAAACCAGGGTTCCTTGAACCGCCGGCCACAAAGGTTACAGTGAAAAGTGAAACAGTCCTTGTGTGTCCGCATGTGGCTCTCCAGCTCGCTGGCGTCCTCTGTGGTCCGATCACACACAACACAGCTAAACACCTCCACCTCCTTTACAGATGGCAAGCTGGGTTTGGACCTGGCCCTTTCACCTGGGATCAAGTACTCTGCCTCCACACACAAAACGGCAGGTTCAAACAACGTTGTGGGGTGCTGGGTCAGGACGTGTGGGCCCAGGTCATCTTGGTGTGTGAAAGTCTGGTCACAAAACATGCAGTCCAGGGCTTCTAGCAGGCTTTCCTCAGGCTGAGGCGCCGCCTTGTCAACGATGTTACAGTGAGGGGTCATGCTGGAGCCAGCCCCTGGCGTGCTAGCACCACTACTAATGTTTAGACTGTCTTGTCCAAGTCCATCTGGACTTTCCACATATGGCAACAACAGGTGAGTTGGCATTTCCTCCTCAAAAGTTGTGCAAATGATCTATATATTTGAGTATTTCCTTGGGCAAGGAGTTACTGGATGAAGTTGCTGAATATCATTGTGGAAGACCGGCGAAGTTAGGTCTTAAGTAGATTCCTGTAGAAAAAACAGGGGAAAACTAGTTGATATCATCATGGCAAGGTGAATTGGCCTAAGAATGCTAAAAGGCACCAAGATGACTCAAATAAAACAGAAGTTGAGTTCTCATATTGAAACTAGATATGAGACTATATACATTTCCTAGTATTATAAACTAGTGTGAAGAATGAATAATTTTGCTGCACATGGCTATTCGACAGTTTGCTATTACTGCAAAGATATGAAACATGACTGAAAAAGCCTTGGCTTGGTTATATATTTTTAGCAGTTGGATAAAATGTGGAATAACTGGATAAACTAGTTCATACAAGATGAGATATTTATAATGACGACATTGCATAAAGAGTTGGATAGTATCTACAAAAAGCTGCTAAATTTATTTGGAATCAATTCATTTCAAAACGTTCCTATTTTGGTTTCCACTTCTGAGTAAATGTATTCTGACCTAGCAGAATATGTTCATTCTTTGTTCAACAAGCCAGTGTTGGCAATCAGTTAAAGTTGTACACAGTTTCATAAGGAAGTTACAAGGAAGTTACAAGTGTCATCCTCCATGATGAGAAAACACGCAACCTAAAAATATGAGGCTTCTCTCTATGAACCACCACAGTCAGCCTCCTATTTTTTTTTAAATAAATAAGATAGTTATTTATAGTCGTATTTAATCAAACAGGTCCCCAATTTGTTCTCGAGCGATTATTGTTATGCAACGTGCTAAAACAAATGATGCACTGGTCGAGTTAATCCAACGGTTATGAATCTGTAATGCATGCCAAATTTAATGGCTAATAGGTGAAGTTTTATAGCTATAGTTATTCATGTCACACACAAAAAGATAAAATCGTGCATATCATGGATTTTCTATTGGAGACACATTTGCTATTATTCAATAACACAGACAAAAGTTAACACTTTCGTAACTCGGTGTGCTAGCTATGCGGCTAAGCTACATCCTGCTTACTAGCACTAGCTAGTTAAATTAACGTCTGCTAACCACCCAGATAATTTGAAGCATTGGGACAGCGGTTTCCTATCAAACATTGCAACATTCAGCCAGTTGGATGAAATAGCTGGCTAACGTTACCTAGCTAAACACGCTAGTTCCTAATTTAGCAGGAGCAAAGTCAAAGACATCGCTAACTATTTCTGGACTCAGACATAGCTAATAAAACAGTCATCCAAATTAACCATCATTTGAGTTCACCTTCAGAAATACTTAAAATAGCTAGCAATCAATACTGGTACACTGATTGTTGTTTGTTTCGGATAAAACTGTAACACGAAAACTCACCAAAATCTACCAATTCGGGCTTTCCAGGTAAACTTTCGATTAATCGAAAATAGTTATCCAGCTAATTGTGACATAAACTGCGTGTTATGTCCTCTCGCCAAACGATGTTCAAGAATAGTAGCTACTATAGTCACCTTGCTGCAAATGTTTTGTCGGTCATATTGTTCTTTTTCGACGCTTGCATCTTCACTGTGCAGCTGTTGAATTCTGAAGCGCGTTCTTAACGAATCCGGTAGCGCGTGCACGTCACAGCCCAAAAAGCGAGACAGGGACAGTCACGTGATCGAAACTTTTGATTAAGTAAATTATTCTAATCGAAAGAATAAACGAAAGTTTAATATGCTATTTCGCAAGGTCTCCGCTGCCTTGTGGGACGCACAAATGGGACGCACAAAAACGTATCTCTTATGAAAGCAAGGTTACAGAATGTCTGTAGATATATTAGGCCTGTCCTACAAAAGACGAGAACAAATGTAATCATTGCAATGGCGTGTGTGTCACGGGATGATTAGTCAACTATTGATTTGGTCTGAGAGAGGATAGGCCTAGATAAGATAATTAATTGGCTAGTGTGACTCTATTCTGTATAAGACAGATGTATGGGCTAGTACACATTTGATTGTATCCTACATCATTTCCATTTGAGACAGCCTCAGTTAGTTAGCAACTATGCCTAAATAAATTAGCAATGTTTTAGCAACTTTCAACGCCATGTTGACTACCTTTTACACTCCACTTCCATTGCAACAGAACAGAGCACCATTTGGGGAGGGGGGGGATGGGGACCTAAAACTCAGCTACGTGTGGGATTATGTACTATGCAGGAGCAGGTCATTGTGCTTTTCAAGCATTGAATGATAGCCCTTGTGACATTAGTTTGAATGTTTAGCTCAAAGGAATAAGTGGTTTATAATTAAGCAATAAGGCCAGAGTGGTAAATGGCCAAAATAGTGGTAAATGGTCAAAATACCACAGCTACGGGCTGTTCTTATGCATGATGCAATATGGAGTGCCTGGATACAGCCCTTATCCGTGGTATATTGGCCATATACCACAGACCCCCGAGGTGCCTTATTGCTATTATAAACTGGTTACCAACATAAATATAACAGTAAACAAGTATTTTTTTCATCATACTAGTGGTATATTGTCTGATATACCACAGCTTTCAACCAATCAGCCAGCATCCAGGATCCAAACAAACCAGTTTATCATCCATAACATGCCACAGCCTACTACAGTACAACCAATAAATATACCTACGGGATCTACCGAATGGAAAATTATATGAATATCCATTCAAGCTATAAAAAGTGGATGAATGTATTTACTCCAAGAGAGTGTAAAGTTGAGCACAGTACTTTATTCTTTCTTAGTACAGCTGATCACCTTTCCTCTTCTTTTCATCAGAGTACTTGCATGTCAAAGCAACAGCTTCTCCCTTCCCCCACACCAGCTCCTCTGACAGCTGGCAGTAGTATAGATCTCACTGTGGTTCTTCTCTCAATCATTATGCCATTGACTACTCCAAAAAAATCTATTCACAATTTGCTTTTTTTCACATAAATGATGTACTAATCCTACTTTACCTCATGAATAGGTAAACTCGCCCTTTTTTGATTTTGTGAGGGCTCAAGAAAGTCAGGAAACCTAACTAATAACAATCATATTGTCTTTGGATGTTGGATGTTAACCCCACCCCACCCAAACCCTCCTCCTTCTACTATCATAGATAAACAACATTTGAGTGATTAAGGTTCTATGTTACAGTTTTGTTAGTTTCAGATACTTTGACTTGATTAATGATTAATGAACAAAGATATTTAGACCTTTTACTTGCTTTCCTGGTTAGAAACACATATTAAATCAAACAATTATAAATATATAATAAAACAATTATATGAATTATAGGATCTCTATGTTTTACATTGGCATGATACTGTCCACAAAATAGACATTGAGATGAACATTTTCAATGAAGAAAGCATTCATCACACCCTCCTAAACCATTAGAATTTTTTTTCTCCCTATTCTGAATGGTTTAAGGAATACATCACAGTGCAGTAGTCATTGGGAGAGAAACCCATCCCCAGCTGTCAAGGGTGATGAAGAACAGTGAACAAATCCACATCGACCGCTGTCAGCAGGCATTTGCCAAAACATCTCCAGCAACTGGCTGGAACATTGCCATGGATCTCCACCCAGCCTGTATGATGAACACAGAAAGAAGACAGAACACACGTTGGGTGATAGTGTGGAGAACAACCACAGTCAATTGGGACATGTCCAAACTCCAGCTGTTGTCTACAGAGCCCGTTAAGTCCCCAGGAAATGTACTCTGAGTGACACCATTTTGATGTCTCAAAAGTCCACCAGGCTTGTGTCAGAAACTTTAATTTAGGCTACGTAACACAGCTATGTCAGAATGAAAACCTGTTGAGGAAAAAAAAATCCACAGAGCAGTCATTTCATGCCACATGAATATTGTGTCTTAACAGCCAAATAGATTTTAGATTACGTTTTTTATTTTTTTTATCACTGTTTCATGTGATCATTGCTTTGTCTATCTGACCTATGCAAATGTCTTGATCTGAACATATGGCCAAGGAGGGTAATTCTATTCTATCCTTCACCAACAGGTTGCTTATTGTTGAATGAAGTGTCAATACTGTACCTTTTTTTACTTTAGTTGTATGAAACAACATTAGGGAGTTGCTTGCTCTTTTTTAGCCTTTTTTTATATCCTTGTTGAATCCTGAGTTCCTGTCATACAAATAAGTCTAGAATGTTAATCAAAGGCACCACGTCACGTGACACGCACTGTGTCCTCCCGCTCATTCCCATTGTTCCCTAGCCACAAAGGCTTTGTGAAAACCTAGCAATCTGGAAAGGCAGTATTATCTCTGAGAATCCTTCAACGGTCTCAACATGAAATAGCGTTTGGTCCTGGTGCAAAACTTGGCGCTTACGAGTTGTATTGTCCAATGATCCTAACAGAAAAGATATACCAAGCATAAAAAGTTGCTCTCTTTAGTCAATCATTTAGGGAACACAATAGAGCACACTGTCTGCTTCTGACTTGAGTTGCAAAACATCCAATTGGCAAAATTAAAGAAATTATAAACATTGTTTTAATCTACAGACATTTAGATTAGAATAGACTAGGATAACCTCAATTTTCCATTTATTGTTATATTTCAACTCATTGGTACAATTTTGGAGCTAATATCAGCCTCTATTTGACAAAATAAGAAAACAAAACTAATTGAATTGTAGACTTGGTGAGAGAGGTGTGCATAGAAAAACCTTTAGCATATTAGCAAAACAAAGAATGATTTTGTATTCAGTTCACAGCACGTATATGTGATGGAGGGATGGGTGCATGGGTGAGGTCCCGCTAACAGGCTATGCATGTAGAATTGTTTTTGTCTGCATGTGCCAGGAGCAGCTGACTGCATTGTTCCCTTCCAGGCTCAGGGATCAGCTTCCTTTATGATCATACCGATGCCGGATCTTAATTTGATCACCCTGTTGCAGGAGAACTTTACTGCACTGCGGGAAATGTAAAACTTGTAGTGTATTTGAGGTTTAAAAAGGCTTCTGAAGTTTGTACATTTCCCATAGGAAAATAGATCAACCCCTACAAAAAAAACTCCATTAATTAAAATCCACATAATAATTCCAATGTCTTGTTGTTGCGGGATTATTGTCCTTGTTTAGCAAATTGTCTCAAATGAAGATCCTACATCTGTAGTGTTGCTCCATCTGAAAGACACTGATAATACTGTAAATAATCCCTCTGCTTACCCAAACAGTCATGATCAGTTCTCTATAGCTGTTTTCATCATACATTTTAAGCCTATCAGAAGGATAATTATATTTACAGCATAAGGTACGAGAGTTGTAGTTCGATATTCTAAACTGGTCAAGATGAGTCATATTAGTTGTATTTTAGGGCTCCTGAGTGGCGCAGTGGTCTGAGGCACTGCACCTCAGTGCTAGAGGCATCACTACTGACCCTGGTTCAATTCCAGGCTGTATCACAACTGGCTGTGATTGGGAGTCCCATAGGGCGACGTGCAATTGGCCCAGCATCTTCCGGGTTAGGGTTTGGCTGTGGTAGGCCGTCATTGTAAATAAGGATTTGTTCTTAACTGACTTGCCTAGTTAAATAAAGTTTGAATAAAAAATAGTAATCTGCTCGTTAGAGAATAGTTTTATTGTGTTGACTGCCCTCTTGTGGCAGAAATGTTAATGTATTAATGGATTGGCTGTTCGGAAATACAATTATTATTTCCTGTATTGCTGTAAACACCCCAAACACATTATGAATGCTATGTATTTTATCTTCATGGAAATACAGACCTTGAATTGATCACTTTAGATCTTCAAAGACAGAAAAAAATGCCATATGGTATATGTCAAAGAGGATGCATCCCATAGATTTACACTATTAAATATTGGGGAAATTATCACACATAAGGTCAACAGCAATCTAAACAAATTTGTTAGCCATGTCCTCCCAGTTCCCTCAAACCAGGAAGATCAGTGACTCAACTCAAAAGACTGTGACAATACCACACCCTCCAGTGCCATACTAGGGCTCCCGAGTGGCGCAGCGGTCTAAGACACTGCATCTCAGTGCTATAGGCGACACTACAGACCCTGGTTTGATCCCGGGCTGTACCACAACCGGCCGTGATTGGGAGTCCCATAGGGTGATGCACAATTGGCCCAGCGTCATCTGGGTTTGGTTTGGGTAGGCAGTCATTGTAAAATAAGAATTTGTTCGTAACTGATTAACTAGTTAAGTAAACAATAAAATAAAAAAAACTCTATAGAGCAACTCTGTGCATCTAAGTCTGAAAATGATACATCCACATTATAATAAATAATATATGCCATTTAGCACACTTATCCAAAGTGACTTACAGTCATGTACATACAGGCATGCAATGGCCTGCTGATATAAACTCTTGACAATACAGTATATTAGCAATCGATATTGCTATTAACCTTCTATTAGGAGGCCTGGGAATAAGTTGTGTCTTCTTTGGTCCTTGTAATGTGATCCCCCATGCCTCCCTGTAGACATGCTGCTGCAGAGCAGCGCTGCACAGCCATGACACACATTAGTGTTGACAGTAGGCCTCCCCAGTTCCCATAGGCCTCCCAGGCAGCCCACTGCTCCCTTGACTTGGCCCTCCTACCCCCCTTGGGTCTTCTGGGCTGTGTGCTGCATTCATTCACACACTCACACTTATTGTCCTGTGATGAACTGAAGCAGCATGTTCGTAGATCAACTCCTCTGAGGAATATTTACAGGAATTATTTTGCTTCAATCTTCCTATTCTACACTATTTAATAGTTAGGTGTTTATCAACATCAGCCTTTCTGCTTACTGTAGAAGCACCTCAACAATGATAGAGTGTAAGAGCATTCCACCTGTACAGTATAGTGGAATAATGATTTACTACACTCTCTGACAAAAGGGCTCTTTGGCTATCCCCATATGAGAACCATTTTTGGTTCCATGTAGAACTCTTTTTTGGTTCCTGGTAGAACTCTTTCAGATTCCATGTAGAAGCCTCTGTGGAAAGGGTTTTACATTGAACTCAAAAGGGTTACACCCCCACAGATAGTGTGTTGAAGAAGGCGCAACAGCAACTCTTCAACCTCAGGAGGCTGAATAAATGTGTCTTGGCCCCTAAAACCCTTACAAACTTTTGCATATGCACAATTGACAGCATCCTGTCGGGCTGTATCACCGCCTGATATGGCAACTGCACCGCCCGCATGCTCCCCAGAGGGTGGTGCAGTCTGCCCAATGGATCACCGGGGGCAAACTACCTGCCCTCCAGGACACCTACAGCACCCGATGTCACAGGAAGGCCAAAAAGATCATCAAGGACAACAACCACCCAAGCCACTGCCTGTTCAAGGCGAACAGGCAGTGGTCAGTACAGATGCATTAAAGCTGGGACCAAGAGACTGAAAAATAGCTTCTATCTTAAGGCCATCAAACTGTTAAATAGCCATCACTAGCTGGCTTCCACCCGGTTACGCAACCCTATATACATAGACTTGGAATCGTTGGCCACTTTAATAATGGAAGCCTAGTCACGTTAATAATGTTTAAATAATGTTTACATATTGCTTTACCTTGCACCTTAGAGGCTGGGACAAGCTGAAAGCATGTATATCCTACCAACGGGACATTAGAAACTGTAATATCTTATGCTTCACCGAGTCGTGACTGAACGACGATATTAAGAACATACAGCTGGCGGGTTATACACTCCATCGACAAGACGGATCAGCAGCCTCTGGTAAGACACGGGGCGGGGGCCTATGCATATAAGTGAACAACAGCTGGTGCACGATATCTAAGGAAGTCTCGAGGTTTTGCTTGCCTGAGGTAGAGTATCTCATGACATGCTGTAGACCACACTATCTACCTAGAGAGTTTTCATCTGTATTTTTTGTAGCTGTCTACATACCACCACAGACCGATGCTGGCACTAAAACCACGCTCAAGAGCTTTATACTGCCGTAAGGCGGCACTCCTAGTGGCCGGGGACTTTAATGCAGGGAAACTTAAATCAGTTTTACCTCATTTCTATCAGCATGTTAAATGTGCAACCAGAAGAAGAAAAAAATTCTAGACCACCTTTATGCCACACTCAGAGACGTGTACAAAGCTCTCCCTCGCCCTCCATTTGGCAAATCTGACCATAATTCTACCCTCCTGATTCCTGCTTACATTAAAGCAGGTAGCACCAGTGACTCGGTCTATAAAAAAAGTTGTCAGATGAAGCAGATGCTGAACTACAGGACTGCTTTGCTAGCACAGGCTGGAATATGTACCGGGATTCTTCCAATGGCATTGAGGAGTACACCACATCAGTCACTGGCTTTATCAATAAGTGCATCGAGGACGTCGTCCCCACAGTGACTGTACGTACATACCCCAACCAGAAGCCATGGATCACAGGCAACATTCGCACTGAGCTAAAGGGTAAAGCTGCCACTTTCAAGGAGCGGGATTCTAACCCGAAAGTTTATAAGAAATCCTGTTATGCCCTCCGACTTACGATCAATCAAGCAAAGCGTAAATGCAGGACTAAGTCGAGTCGTGCTACACCTGCTCCAACGCTCGTCGGATGTGATCGGCTATGAAAAGCCAACTGACATTTACTCCTGAGGTGCTGACCTGTTGCACCCTTGACATCCACTCTGATTATTATTATTTGACTCTGCTGGTCAACTATGAACATTTGAACATCTTGACGATGTTCTGTTCTAATCTCCATTCGGCACAGCCAGAAGATGACTGGCCACCCCTCATAGCCTGGTTCCTCTCTATGTTTCTTCTTCTAGGTTCTGGCCTTTCTTGGTAGTTTTTCCTAGCCACCGTGCTTCTACACCTGCATTGCTTGCTGTTTGGGGTTTTAAGCTGGGTTTCTGTACAGCACTTTGAGATATCAGCTGATGTAAGAAGGGCTTTATAAATACATTTGATTTGATGTGGCAGGGCTTGAAAACTATTACAGACTACAAAGGGAAGCACAGGTGACACGAGCCTACCAGACGAGCTAAATAACTTAGTAACAAGTAACACTGAAACATGCATGAGAGCACCAGCAGTTCTGGACAACTGTGTAATCACGCTCTCCGCAGCCAATGTGAGTAAGACTTTTAAACAGGTCAACTTTTAACAGGACGTGTACTCCGAGCATGCGCTGACCAACTGGCAAGTGTTCTCACTGACATTTTCAACCTCTCCCTGTCTGAGTCTGTCATACCAACATGTTTCAAGCAGATCACCATAGTTCCTGTGCCCAAGAACACTAAAGTAACCTGCCTAAATGACTATCGACCTGTAGCACTCACATCTGTAGCCATGAAATGCTTTGAAAGGCTGGTCATGGCTCATATTAACACCATTATTCCAGAAAACCTAGACCCACTCCAATTTGCATACCCTCACCAACAGATCCACAGATGATGTAATCTCTATTGCACTCCACTCTGCCCTTTCACACCTGGACAAAAGGAACACCTATGTGAGAATGCTATTCATTGACTACAGCTCAGCGTTCAACACCATAGTACCCTCAAAGCACATCAGTAAGCTAAGGACCCTGGGACTAAACACCTCCCCCTGCAACTGGATCCTGGACTTCCTGACGGGCCGCCCCCTGGTGGTAAGGGTAGGCAACAATACATCCACCACGCTGATCCTCAAAACGTGGACCCCTCAGGGGTGGGTGCTCAGCCCCCTTATGCACTCATTGGTCACTCATGACTGAACAGCCAGGCATGACTCCAACACACATCATTAAGTTTGCTGATGACACAACAGTGGTAGGCCTGATCACCGACAACGATGAGACAGCCTATAGGGAGGAGGTCAGAGACCTGACCGTGTGGTGCAAGGACAACAACCTCTCCCTCAATGTGATCAAGACAAGGAGATGATTGTGGACTACAGGAAAAGGAGGACTGAGCAAGAGGCTCCAAAATAGCTTCTACCCCCAAGCAATAAGGCTCCTGAACAGCTAATCAAATGGCTACCCAGACTATTTGCATTGCCCCCCCAGAACAGTGCTGCTACTCTCTGTTATTATCCATGCATAGTCACTTCTACCTACATGTACATATTACCTCAATTACCTCGACACCGGTGCCCCCACACATTGGCATTGACTCTGTACCGGTACCCCATGTATATAGCTCCACTATTGTTATTTACTCCTGTTCTTTAATTATTTGTTATTCATATCTCTTAGTTTTTTTTAGGTATTTTCTTAAAACTGCATTGTTGGTTAAGGGCTTGTAAGTAAGCATTTCACTGTAACCTGTTGTATTTGGCGCATGTGACAAATCAAATTTGATTTGATTTGCTGCCCTATATACATAGACTTGGCCACTTTAATAATGGAACACTAGTCACTTTAATAAAGTTTAAAAATTGTTTACAAACTGCTTTACTCATCTCATATGTATATACTGTATTCCATTCCACTGTATTTTAGTCAGTGCCACTTCGACATTGCTCAATCTAATATTTATATATTTCTTATTTCCACTCTTTTACTTTTAGATTCGTGTGAATTGTTTTAGATACTACTGCCCTGTTAGATACTATTGCACCGTTGGAGCTAGGAACACAAGCATTTCGCTACACCCGCAATAAAATCTGCTTAATATGTGTATGTGACCAATACAATTTGATTTGATTTGATCTGGAACCCCACATTTTTGTTGAATGGTTCTCCTACGGGAACAGCTGAATTAGCCTTTTAGGTTCTAGATAACATCATGTTCTCAAAGAGTATATTCATAAATGAGTATGAGTGTGTACAGTGTGTACTGCCGCAAAGGTGGAGTCACGGTAAGTTCCGATACATCCGTTTTATGCATTATCAAAAAGTCGCCCACTCCCACACAGCCGTCTGTGTCGTTTGAGGTCGTAAGTCAAAGCACATTTAGAAAACAGCTTCTGTATTTCTCCTGGTCCATCATGTGCTACCTTTTACCACTTCTCTTCTGGAAATAATAGGAATTAACTCCGTTCTCTCAGACATATTAGTAGGATATTGTTACTGCCAAAGCAAAAATGTGATATTGCCTCGTAAAATTGAAATAATCCGCAGGGAAAAGGACAGACAATGGGAACAAATAAAATGTCTAGTCCGGTACTACCATACCCGTAGCTTCCCTCACATCTATCTCTCTCTCTCTCCCCCCCTCTCTCTCTCCCTTTTCCCTTCCACTTCGTGGCAATTTCTTTGATGCACAATTTGAAGCGATCACAGCTATTACAGGGGGCAATGCAAGAACAGTGCTTCAGATAACAAAGGAGCGGTGTGAGTTGTGCCTTCAGGGACGGCGACTCATCACTTAATGGTGGATGATCTCAGACACAGCTATCTAAAACGCATTCCTCCACAGACAGAGGACTCCATGATGGGGCACTTTAAAAAGATTAGAGAGTCACTTCTCTATCACAGGCAGGCTTACAGTCCTTCAGATCAGCTGCTAATATCATTTGCCTGTGAGGATTTTTCCTACACAATCTCTCAGGCTCTCACATAACAATAATACCTGACCAATGACACAACAATCAGAGCCGTTGCTTGGGTGATTAGCAAGGGTGCCGTTCAGTGTGTTTCCAAGTTGTATGTATTCAATGAGGTGTGGCCTTCAAACATACTGTAAGACAGACAGCTTGGCTTCTTACTTCAGTCATGCGAGATAAACTTGTTGGGTCATGTCTTTTTCAGTTATTGCAACACTTGGTAATCCTGTCTGATGATAACATGAGCAATAATTTAAGTTAACCCTAAATACTTTGATTCTTATTTCCTCCCTGATCAATTTTTGGCCTAAATTGACACATAGAAAAAAACAAGGAAAGAAATACTGTACACATGTATTCTCTTTAAACAGTTACAGAAAAAGTCCTTTAATAAGACACATGTGATGTTATGGTACCATATATTTGTGAAGGGTTGGCACAGGAAATTATCTATTTGCAGATTCTATATATAGTAAATAGATGCAGAAATAAACAGACACGATCCCCAAAATTATAACAGTTTCCATACAGGTACACATACAGTATGTTAAACAGTTCAATCACATGAAAACAAACCACCATTTTTAGGAAAACCCTTAGGAAAATGTAAATCAGCTTTGATTCGTGACTATGCAGTATTAGCTCTATAGACTACCAGGTGATATGTGCAGCCCAACAAACGTAACGATTGTGATGTCCCCCTGTGTATGATTATAATAATGAATGGTATATCATATTATATATCATATATTTGATATTTATCATCAATGATATGGTTGCATCCATGTACAGTTCCTGCCAAGTTAAAAAGAACATTGTAACGTGCACGTGTTAATCATTAATCAAAACATAATCAACATTTCCCCCACTCCTCCAATATATTCCATTAGTACTGCTTTATCTCAAGCTGAGCTTTATGCATCTATTCTACAAACCATCCTATGAACTTATCTGAAACCGTCGAATGCACTTCACAAGTTATTTCAGACTAATTCTATTTTTACACCATGTGGGGAAAAAAAATGAAGCAAAACGTTACATATCGCATTACGTCATTAGGTGCATTGATCTGTCAAAGCAAGGGTAAATGATGCATAATTTATAGAAAGAGAGGTTAAGTTTAACAGCACAGGCAACAGAAAATGGATGTTTCTCCCAGTACAAGTCACTAACAACACCTCTTTCTACCTATCAAGCCTTTCAACCAAACATGTATTTTACCTCCTTGACAAAGAACAACTCTCTGAAATACTCCACAATGACTAGACCAGACCAGTTACAGCCTCTGTCCCTCAACGAACTTGCTCTTACCACCATCCCTTCAATAGTGCGAACAGATGATAAAAAATGACGTATCTAACAAATCAAAAGTTGATTTCCAGATTATTCTGGGGAGGGCAAATAAGGGATGTTTCCTTTTTATTTGGTCTTCTCTGGTTCTGTTTGTACTCCTGCATCTGACTGGCGTTTCCCCTGCAAGGAAAGGAAAGGTTTTTTTCACTTATCAATGTAGAACGTTATATGAGAATCTACATTTGATTTTTCTCACATGACTTTTCCATAAGCAATATCTCTCGACATTTCATTGTAAAGAATGGCTCACAGTCATAATAAATTGCTGAGGCCATCTAGTGGTGGCACATTTGATTAAGAGCGGAATTGCCAATTCAGCCCACCAGGTTTTTGAAGAACAAGTGGATGGAGTTCCTCTTCTCCAGCCTCTTAGGGAGGACGGGGGAATTGTCCCCACCCTCGGAGGGTCCTGATGCTGGCTTGCTGTCCACAGCAGGGATCTCTGGGGCCTTTGGTTCTTCCTTGGCCACACTTGGGCCAGCTATTGCGTCTGCAGCTGGTGCTGGGGCTTCCTTTTTTGGCTCAGAAGCCTGATTAAATTACGACAAATAATCAAAAGATACATTTCTGAGTGTAATTTGTATCATGTAATGTTAATCGTAAAGCCATTCCTCGATCAAAAGTTGTATTATGACGTTGCACTCCTTTCTCTCACCAGGTAAAGCTGAGCCCACACATTAATACATTAACTAGCACAATGCAAGAGCACAATTGACGCAAAGAAATAACGACTAGATTAATGGGAGCATTGTTCTGGTTGGTAAATATATAATTTATAGAAATTAGAAATGGAAAAACTATCACTAGTCTAACCAGCTGTTTTTGGATCATGTGTATTCAACAGATATTAATTGATCTACCAGATAATGTACATTATTTGTGCAGGGTATTTCAATATGGTAGTACCAGCATAAGCTGAACTCAGTGAGATCACTCTTGTTAATTTCACACTGGCTCTCAGGAATGGTAATTTACCCCTTTGAAAGGTTTCTTGAGGAGTCGGACTCCACTTGTTGAAGCCGTCTGGACTTTTGAAGCCATTTGGTTTAGCAGGTCCTCAAATTCACACCATTCCGTTATTGTTTATCACATTTGCACATTTTCCTGTCTTTCCAATATAACTAGCATGTGTAGTTCCCGTTGAGAACCAAAGTGGGATGTAAGTAAAATATCTGCCTTACCTTGGGCTTGAAAAAAGAAAAGGAGGCTTTGGCTACAGCCGGTTTCTTCCCCTCTTTCGGTGCAGGTGCCGGTGGTGGTTCTGGTTTGGCAGAGGCCTCCAGAGTAGCCGTCTTTGAGGCGTCTATCTCCTATATCGAAACAGCAGAATAAAATTTTTTAGTTATGAGCCCTTCTCAGGAATAAGGTGTGTATAAAGGCACACAAAACCCTAATCAGCCACCTGGTGGAACCAGAAAAGAACCCACCAAACAGAGAAGAAAGAAGAAAGACACAAGGGGGGTGAAAAGCTATACTCTGGAACCAAAACTGGTACTGTAAAAGAGATGTGATGTACTTTGCCCCTGAGGGGCACCCTATTGATGAGACTAATTATAACTGATAGTGTGAATACCAAATTTGACCATGCAACCCGACCGAAAGAGAAAAAGACGGCACAGGGTGGATGGAGTATGCCAAGAGAGCACTTCTACCTGTACAGCAACAACTGGCTGTGGCTCCACTGCTTCCACTGTCTGTGGAGGGCAGAATGATGTTGATCTGAACATGTGCCGTATAACACACTATCTAGGCTTTATACTGAATGGGCAACATGGCAAGGCACAGGTAGGTTTGTAAAAGCACAGTTCACCACACAAATAAATACACAATACACATTCGCACACACACAGTCAGGATTGGAAAACAGAGTCAAATTCAGTTTCTGAAATCAATATTCGGTCTGCTGTTATATACATTGTTACTTTGGGCTCAAATGACTGAATTAGATCTGGTTGGATTTCTGATGTTGTGGGATACTGTTAATGTTCACGGATGATGAATGAATGCAGACCTAAGCTCATTCTCCACAAGCCATGCCTCAGTCTAGCTGATTGCGGTGCTATCATAGGTGTGTTTACTCCACATTGAGAAAAACATCAGCAATGAAACTCACAATATGTCATTTGAAGTATGAAGATAGGTCTACATTTACACGAATGCTCTGAGGGACTGCTCTGTTTGGTCTCTGTACTGATGTTCCGCACAAGAGAAAAGGCAGCAGTCTGTATGATATAGCTAGTAGATAGTGTACCCACAAGATGCAATGATTTTAATACAGTTATATGAAATGATGGATGTCACAGTGAGCTTAACTCTGTTAGTTTCAAAATGGCTGAATGTTGTATTGTCATTTACCACTGCAGGAGGCTTGGCAGGTGCACTGGCTCCACTTGTTGATTTAACCTTGATTTTAGACTTGAAGCCTAGCAATGCCTCAAATTCAGATCAAACTGTTATAATCTGACACAGACATTCATACATTATATTATTCTCTTTTACAGAAAGATCAATTTGCCAAATAATCATTTTAAGTGCCTTGCAGTGCCTGTATTGGCTTACCTTTCTGCTGAAAAGTCTGCTGAACGGGCTGTCAGATTTCGACTTGGTGGCCTCTGGTTCTTTGGCAGCATCCTTTGGTTCTTTTTTTGGTGCGTTTGTCACAGGTTGGGCTGCTATTTCTGCTTTAACCTCCATCTTAGGTGGTGCTGGGGCTGGAGGTGGGGGTGGTGGGAATGACATTCCTCCTTTGGCTGCTGCTGGAGCATCCACTACTTGTGCAGCCTATTCGAGCCAGAGGCACAACGGAAAAGGAAGCAAAATAGGAACAGTTGATCACCGAGGTCACAAAACATGATTTATGTATTTATTTATTTATGCATTCATTCAGTACTCACTGTAGTTTTTGCTGTTGGTTGGGCCTCTTTCTGTGACTGTTTTGTGACAACAACAAACAATAGTTAGTGCTGGTAATAAGGAGAATAATCAACATTCTGTTTCTGCTAAGAGATCATGTACCTTCTGTCTAAACAGGTTGATTAGAGGACCTGAAGAGGCATCTTTTGCAACTAATCTGTCGTGGACAGACTACGTAAACAATCGAACTCCTGAACAAATTAAGCAAGGTTTTAGTTCTGGTTTAACCAAGGTTATTTGCAACAGGCTCCACAGCTGGGTAAGACGCCCCTTGGCCTGCACAGCTATTCACAGCTGTGGCCTTCAACAGAAGATGGATGCCAGTCATGGCAGACTGCTGACACTACTAAATACTTGTTTAATAAGGCTCAAGAATCATTGGTCTGTTTAACTCAGCCTGTATTTGACATTTTTGGTATTCAATAGGATGAATTTATGCTTTTTTTCTGCAGCATTCAATAACAGTTACAATCACAGTCATCCAAAAGCCTCTCACTGTAGGTTAATATGTTGCAACTGTAGATGCAAGTGTAGATGTTAACGACGGCCATGTTGAGTGAGGCCTCATGTTACCAAAGGGATGAAAATGATAAGAGTTAAGAGTGAGATGTGTTTCACTTGTTATTTTTTCACCTTTGTTGGTGCAAGCAATGAGAAAGATGTTCTCTTTCTGCTGAAGGTAAAGTAAGGCAAGAAAAGCGGCCCTTATTATTTTAGATGACTTTACCAAAGGTAAATAATTGTATAGCATTAAATATACACTGAACAAAAATATAAACGCAACATGTAAAGTGTTGGTCCCATGTTTCATTAGTTGAAATTAAAGATCCCAGAAATGTTCCATACACACAAAAAGCTTATTTATCTGAGATTTTTTGCACAAATTTGTTGGCATCTCTGTTAGTGAGCATTTCTCCTTTGCCAAGATAATCCATCCACCTGATAGTTGCGGCAAATCAAGAAGCAGATTAAACAGCATGATCATTACACTGGTGCATCTTGTACTGGGGACAATAAAAGCCCAATCTAAAAAATATGTCACACAACACAACGGCACAGATGCAATTGGCATACTACTGCAGGAATGTCCACCAGAGCTGTTGACAGATCATTTTATGTTAATTTCTCTACCATAAGCCACCTCCAACGTTGATTTAGAGAATTTGGCAGTACGTGCAATCGGATTCACAACCGCAGACCACCTGTATGGCGTCGTGTGGGCGAGTGGTTTGCTGATGTCAACATTGTGAACAGAGTGCCCCATGGTGGCGTTGGGGCTATGGTATGGGCAGGCATAATACAATAGCATATCGATGGCAATTTGAATGCACAAAAAGGAGAATAACAAAGTGCTGGGGCTATGTTAACTCTTCATGAGCGAGATCTCTGACAGCACTATAACGTCTAAAATATACTTTGATTTTATTTAGTTGATTAGGAGCATAATCAAGCATTACAGGCCAAATGTTTTGCTATTCAGAGGCATATTTGGAATTATAACAGCATTATGAATTTTCCTTTTCAATACCAAATAAATGATAGTTCTTCAAGAGTGTTCGTAGTGGTTTCACAATGAATTTTTACAAAGTCTTGAAATAATTTGGCAAAGGTTACAGATTTATGAAGCAATGTCACTAATTTACATGAACTAATTTTAAATGTACTATAAAACAACCATTAGGCAATCACATATTTTGTGCATATCTATTCACTTAAGGACCTTACTATTAAAACTCTTCAATTTTTTAAACAACACAAATCCTCTTTAAACATCCACAAAAGGCCTATTGTGAGGCCCATTTGAAGGTATCTGTGACCAACAGATGCATATCTGTATTCCAAGTAATGTGAAATCCATAGATAAGGGCCTCATTTATTCATTTCAATTGACTGATTTCCTCATATGAACTGTAGTTCAGTAAAATCAAAATCAATCGTTGCATGTTGCCTTTAAATATTTTTGGTTCAGTATAGAATACAGCATACCATACTATAGGATCTCTGTGCATAATTGTATCTGTATTGAAAGTGATTCAGTGCTTTTGCATAATGTATTATGTTTCAAATAAAAATACATGCTTACTTGGTCTTTTGTAACATCAGGGGTGGCAGTTCCTTGCTTGTTTTTTTTGGTAGGAGTCACCTTGGTAAAACACAGACATATATATATATTGAGTCACGAGTGTCTGCGTACAATCTTGGAAGTCAGTCAAAATTGTGAGCTACCCGTTGTTTCCTACGAAAAGATCTAGCGCTTAAGTGTATGTTGATGTTGAATTTCTTTCTTTCAAATGAAATGCAATGCATACAGAAGATGACAGCAATGTTTATTTGGATAAGAGAGTTACTGTCACAGGGTACAGTGAAATGACTATTTTCCTAAATGTCTTTAAGTTAGTCATATAGCCATTGACGTCTACGGTTGTCCAACTGATGGCACACAAAGAAGCCCTTGGCAAAGCACATACAGTACATGCTCTCTCATTGTGACAGCCATTGTGCTCTGGAGATGGCGTAGGCCTTCCCTCGCTCTATCTTCATGCATTTCAACTTCCAATGACACAGGCCTCCCTTGTGAGCTCACACGATTGGCTGAACAAAAGACCACCACATTCCCGCATGTTCAAAGGATTTGATTAGCATGGCGCTGGGCCTATGTTCACTCTATATGGAGGCATAATTCCAAAAGAAGGCATGATGAAGAGAAACGACAATAGCTGCCTGTGTAATCATTCCTTCAAGATGTGGTCTCTCTTTCTTAGAGACACCCTCATTGCCCTTAGGCTGACGCTACACATATTTATCACACACAATGAGCGAGATCACTGACAGCACTCTGCAGTCTAAAAACACAATGGCATCACTGATGGAGCCCGCGTTCTCATTTAGTTGATTCGGAGCATAATCAAGCATTACAGGCCAAACGTTTTGCCATTCAAAAAACATATTTGGAATTCTGATAGCATTATACGAATCTTCCTTTTCAATACAAAATAAATGATGGTTCTTCAATTAGTGTTCGTCGCGGTTTCACAATGGATTTTTTTTTTTACAAAGGCTTGAAATATTTTGGCAAAGGTTACAGATTTATGAGGCAAGGTCACTCACTCATTTACACAAACTCCTTTTAAATGTATTATAAAAACAACCATTAGGCAATCACATATGTTGTGCATATCTATTCACTTATGGACGTTACCATTAAAACAACTCTTCAATCTTTAAACAACACAAATCAAAATCAATTGAATTTTTTTTTTGACTTACTAGTGTTTTAAAGAAGTTCATAACTGGATTATCTTCTGTTTGACTCTCACCCTCCTGGTTTTCCTCGAGGTGATTGCTTTCCTCGCCAATTCCGGGGCCTTTGACCTCCTCTGCCTCTGGACTAAGTTTGGGAGGCTTCACTAATGTCCTCCTTTACCTCATCAAGTGGCTCCTATAGACAACCACAAATAATTATCCCTCAGAAATGTGAATGTGTTGGAGCACTGGAGCTGATGTGCAAGCAATGAGTCTGTTCGATGCAGCATTGAGATCGGAGCACAATTCCAACCATGCCTCTGCCTACTTGGGGCACGATCAACAATCACCCTTTTATTATAGCCTGTCCCCCCCCCCCCCCCCCCACACACACACACTCATTGATATTCAGCAATGTTGGAGACTTCTGTCTCTCTTTTCTCTGAGAAATGACAGCAAACTCAAATATCCTGTTTTGTGGTATTCTAAGAAAACCCTCCATTCTTATCCAACAATATATACATTTCATTGAATATTTCTTACATTACTATGACTTAGTTTAAATGAAACAATGCTCCTTCATCATCTGGGCTTCACTCCAGTCATTGAACAAGACTATCTACTCAACAGGAACATGAGTTGACTCTATCTAATATGTCAACACATCCCACCCTCTTAACATAAACTCCCAAGACAGATCTTTACATTAGGAAAATATTCAATGAGAATAATTGAGTGGAATTTGAATGTAAGTTTCACGTGCACTAGCACAGTGAAATGCCTTACTTGCTTGCTCTTTCCCGACAATGCGGTAGTACTATAAAAAATAAATACAAAAAGTCAAGTAGAACAAAAAAACACATGAGAAATAGAAATAACAACACAAGAAAGTGGGTAAGCTATATACAGGGTCAGTTCCTGGGTCAGTGCCAATACCATTTTTACAATGTGCAGGGATACTGGAGTGGTACGGTTAGATGTGTATAGGATTAAGGTGACTACGCATCAGGATTTAGGCTAAACAGTGTAGCAGCAACGCATATGATGATGGCATGTGAGTGTGTGTAGTCAGTGCTTGTTGTGTGTGTGTGTGTGTGTGTGTGTGTGTGTGTGTGTATGTGTGTGTGTGTGTGTGTGTGTGTGTCAGTGTGAGTGTGTGTAGAGTTTGCATAGAGACTAGAGAATAGAGAAAAAAATCAATAAAATAGAAGGGTCAATGCAGATAGTCCATGTAGCCATTTGTTTTTAGCTATTTATCAGTCTTATGGCTTGGGGATAGAAGCTGTTCAGGAGACTTTTGGTGTCGGACTTGATTCTCCAGTATCGTTGCCATGCGGAAGCGGAGAGAATGTTTATGTACATCGGGCAGATACACAGCAAACTCTGCAGTGTTAAATGTAACACTGGTCCAGTTTATATATGGGTCTACACTTGTCAGTGTTAAATTAACACAATGTTTAGTGTAAAGCCTGACTTGCATATTTCCCAGAGTGCATTGCTTTTCAAGTGAATTATAGAGCTACCACACATGACTGTATTTTTTAGTGACAGGCATGGTTGTTGTAATAATCCATTTTCAGTCCTGTGGCCTTCACCAAGTGAGATCCTGATTGAATATGTTAGCATTAAAATGTCATTCTTTAACACGATACAACAAGTATTTAATAAGGCCTTATTTTGAGGGCCTAGTTTGACCCTAGTACAGTGGCCCTGAACTCAAGGTTTTCAGGCCTGCAATTCACATTATGATGGCTTGCAAAGTGATTTGTAATTCCTATTGCACTCCAGCAAGAGTGGAGATATATTTTTATTTTACATGTATGTTTTAGTCATTTAGCAGACGCTCTTATCCAGAGCGATTTACAGGTGCAATTAGGATTAAGTGCCTTGCTCAAGGTCACATCGACTGATTTTTCACCTTGTCGGCTCGGGATTCATGTATGGGGTTCATGTGCAGGGAAAAATGTATGTTATTTAAATTTGAGTAGAATAAGATATGATAGATAACAATTTAACAAATCAACATGCAATAGAGCATGCTGGGAAATATGATAATGATGGGCATGGTTTTTGCTGAATTAACACCAACACTGGGGTTAATTTACACCAATGAGTGTTAATTTAAAACTTACAGAGTTCATTTAATAACACCTGAATGAACACTATAAATGTTACACTGAAAAATCAACACCAGGTAACACTGAACAATTTACTGTGTACAAGTAAAACATTAACACGATTAATTGAAAAATAAACCAGACTTTGAATGAGACTTTTAAACATTTTAATTGCAAAGATCATAGGTAAGATAAAATATACTGAAAACAACAAAAATATAAAGCCCAACATGCAACAATTTCAAAGATTTTACTGTTACAGTTCATACAAGGAAATCAGTCAATTGAAATAAATGAACTAGGCCCTAATCTATGGATTTCATGACTAGGAATACAGATATGCATCTGTTGGTCACAGATACCTTTCAAAAAAGGTATGCGTATGGATTGGAAACCAGTCAGTATCTGGTGTGGGCATCATTTGCCTCACACATCTCCTTCGCATGGAGTTTATCTGGCTATTGATTGTGGTCTGTGGAATGTTGTTGATCCAGATCGTCCCAAGCATGCTCAATGGGTTACATGTCTGGTGAGTATGCAGGCCATAGAAGAACTGGAAGATTTGCAGATTTCAGGAATTGTGTACATCTCCTTGCGCATTATCATGCTGGAACATGATGTGATGGTGGCAGATGAATGGCACGACAATGGCCCCCAGGATTTCATCACGGTGTCTCTGTGCATAGAAATTTCCATCAATGAAATACAATTGTGTTCGTTGTCCGTAGTTTATGCCTGCTCATACCATAACCCCACCGCCACCATGGGACATTCTGTTCAAAACGTTGACAAGAGCAAACCACTCACCCACATGATGCCATACACCCTGTCTGCCATTTGCCCTGTACAGTTGAAACCAGGATTCATCGGTGAAGAGCACACTTCTCCAGCGTGCCAGTGGCCATCGAAGGTGAGCATTTTCCCACTGAAGTCGGTTACAACGCCAAACTGCAGTCAGGTCAAGACCCTGAGGAGGACGACGAGACCCGGGGGAGAACGACAAGCACGCAGATGAGCTTCCCCGAGACGGTTTCTGTGCAGACAGTTTGTGCAGCAATACTTTTGTTGTGCAAACCCACAGTTTCATCAGCTGTGGCTGATCTCAGATGATCCTGCAGGTGAAGAAGCCAGATGTGGAGATCCTGGGCTGGCGTGGTTACACATGGTCTGCGGTTGAGAGGCCGGTTGGATGTACTGTCAAATTCTCAAAAACAACGTTGGAGAATGCTTACGGTGGAGAAATGAACATTCAATTCTCTGGCAACAGCTCTGGTGGACATTCCTGCAGTCAAAATGACAATTGCTCGCTCCCTCAAAACATGAGACATCTGTGGCATTGTGTTGTGTGACAAATCTGCACATTTTAGAGTGGCCTTTAATTGCCCCCAGCACAACATGCATCTGTGTAATGATCATGCTGTTTAATCAGCTTCTTGATATGCCACACCTGTCTGGTGGATGGATTATCTTGGAAAAGGAGAAATCCTCACTTAAAGGGATGTAAACAAAACATACCATAGCCCCAACGCCGCCATGGGGCACTCTGTTCACAATGTTGACATCAGCAAACCACTCGCCCACACAATGCCGTACAGGTGGTCTGCGGTTGCGAGTACTGCCAAATTCTCTAAACAAATTTGTGCACAAAATCTGAGAGAAATAAGCTTTTTGGGCATTTGGAACATTTCTGGGATCTTTTATTTCAGCTCATGAAACATGGGACCAACACTTTACATGTTGAGTTTATATTTTTGTTCAGTATAATAAACCATACAATCATATAACCATGTCAGATTAGTAAAACAATTATAATACTAGTACTGCAATCAGTCTCCTTTTGTAGGTATTCACAGTGTCAAATAATTTATTCATGGAATCTAGATTCTTTGAAGAGGATCCTGCTCCTCAGCTGTAAATTACTCCATATCCAATGCTGTTTCAGCAGAAGTCTCATCCTCGCATTTCAAATCCCCTCTCTGCCTCAGACTGACCTGAATTGTAATGTTAATAGTGCCGCAGCCCTCTGCAGACATCTCAATACAGACACGGACAGGGCTATATACTGATTCTTTAATGATTTTCATACATGCGGATTGCAGCTGGCCGAGTAACCTCGATGATGAGTCGCCTGTTTCTTTCCGTTCATCGTTCTTCTTGTTTTTCTCAGTCGTCTCTTTAGCACTGGATTCAAGTTCTTCTGACTCTATAGCAGCTACATCTTCAAGAACATCTGCAATTTCTTCCAGCTCTTCTAGTTCTTCAGCGATTGCTGAGTCTACAGCAGCTTCATTTTCAAGAGCATCTGCAATTTCTTCCAGCTCTTCTAGTTCTTCAGCGATTGCTGAGTATATAGCAGCTTCATTTTCAAGAACATCTGTAATTTCTTCCAGCTCTTCTAGTTCTGCAGCGATTGCTGAGTCTACAGCAGCTTCATTTTCAAGAGCATCTGCGATTTCTTCCAGCTCTTCTAGTTCTTCAGCGATTGCTGAGTATATAGCAGCTTCATTTTCAAGAACATATGCAATTTCTCCCAGCTCTTCTTTGGGTAAGGGGCTCTTCTCCACAGTTGTATCCTCTGTGGGTTCTTCACCAAAGACCGGTTCTGTTGTTTCCTCTTCAGGTGGGCTGACACTTTCCTCTGTAGGCTGCTCTTCAGAGCTTTCAGTGGTGATTTGAATGCTGTCTGCTGTAAGAAAATCCAGCAGTGATGAAAGTTCAGACTCTGCCTCCGGAAATGAGAATCTGACTGCCAGTTGTTTTGGAAACAAATGTGCAGCCATCAAGACTTCGCTTGCCTCCTTTGAATCAACAAGAATTTTTGTTAGATTTGTAATGTGTTTTGTTAAACACTGGAAAGTGAAGAATGACGTGTTGATGTTCTCACAACAGATGCAATATCATTGTAAGTTAATGTTAACAATTCAAAGTACAAATCACTTTACAGTGGCTATATCCGTAGTTAGCTACATTGGAATAACCAAAATCATTTAGATGTAGATATATGAACATCTCAAGTTAGGAGTTGATGATCATTAATCAATGATCACTACACTGAGTAAAGTTGAAATGGAACTTATTCCAACCCAATTTGAAGGCTACTGATTAGATACTTACAGCGTGGATCCCATCGGTCACCGTTACAGAGACTTCCGGGGAACTCTTACTCTCCTCCACAGTTTTCTCCTTTATGGGCTCCTCCTTTTCAGGGGCTGGATCAGGGTTGGGTTGAGGTGTAGCTTTCTTCTTGAAGAGGTTGTCAAATACATTCACTCTTTCTTTTGAACTCTCCTTGGGCTCCTTCTTTTGGTGGTTTGGTTCCGGTTCTGGTATGGTTTTCGTCTTAGCAGTCTCTGCTTCCGCTTCTGGAACATTCTCAATGACAGGCTCCTGTTCCACCACGACAGGCGCACAACCACTGCCGTTAGCCTCCACTATACCTGGCTCTTTAGCGGGAGGCCGTGAGGAAGGCTGACTGTTCTGCTCCACAGCTGCTTCACTGGTATCTGCAAAACATAGGTTACTTGGTGTGACAGGAAATAGAAAGTTATTTGCTATGATTCATCATTTGTACACAAGCATCAGGTTGGTCATACCTGGCTATGATCGATCTATCGGATGTCTGGCAACATACAATTTTGAAGAAAATGGGAGTATGTGTGGTAAATAGCATGCAACTTCACCAAATGTGTTTTCTATTGATACTACCCTTATGACTGATCAATGCAGTGCTAAGGTCATTACCCTAAATGCAATGCAAGCAAAACCTTCCCTTGCTCTGTATGTAAAACTAACGTGCTACTAGAGACATATAGACTAGTCGTGTGAAACAAACACAACCTGTTCTAGAAACAGTGGCTTTAGTGTCTCACTTGCTGATATCAAATAATATTTTTTGGGGTGCTTATATTTGTCCTGTCACACACAGGTGTGTAATGGACGTATGCTGCTTCATATCCCAACTCCCTCTGAGCAATTAGGTTTAAGTGCCTTGCTCAAGGGCACAGCGACAGATTTTTTACCTTGTCAGCTCGAACTAGCACCTTTGGGTTACTGGCCCAACGCTCTACCCTTGAGGTTCCCTGCCACCCCTTGACAACCAATATCAATATTATAGCGTTTGGAGAAAATACATATGGACTTGGCCTGAAAATCCTTGTACCTGACTGTTGATCCAGTGAGACAATATACACATAGATAGATCAAACATCTGTTCATCCTCTATGTTCAAGGCTACGCCTAGAGTTGACATTGAACACCACCCAGTAGCACTGACAGACTGCTGTATTTACAGAGAATTAAGAGAGACTTGTAAATTGATCCAGACTAATCCAACAATTCAAGATTGATTACAAGTGACATACTGTCACTGTCATATCATCCCATTGGAGCTGTAAATGAATAACTAGCATTATAGACCGAGGTGTTGCAACCAGTTGGGCCCAAAGTTTAGGGTATTGATCATGGGGTAACAATCAGGTGACAACAGGATAAATGGCTACCAAACCACTCAAAGCCATATATTAGTGGATGTAATAATGGCCTTGTGTACTGGGCACGTACCACTATTCTCCAGGCCATCGTACAAGATGCTTACAGCATGGTTATTCACTTCTCCTTCCGGGTGCTTGTCCAGAGCCTGCTCGGACTATAAGAAGAAGGATTGTTGATATCAGTTTCTCTTGCCATCATTGTTTTCATTATTTTCAGCACATCACTTACTCATTTTTGTACAGAGCATCAATTATATAGTTTAAGATGTATGTGTACTTGTAATATCCCTACTAAATGACTGTCTGTATCTTTAAACTGCTAACATTAGACAGTAAACACTTCCAGGGGTGGACTGGGACCAGAAACCTGCCATTGTTAAAACACTGTTCCATTTCATCCACTTGAGGTCCCAATACCAACCGACTTTTTCCTCCAAACCCCCACACTGGCCCATTATTAGCCAAATCATCATCATTTTGCTCAAATTAAACTTAAGTTAGACAGGCCCACTAGGCAAAAAATGGACCAGCTCATCTGGTATTTGCCCAAAATGCCAGATGCCTATTCTAGCCTTCTTGCCCCTGTATTCCAACATTCAAAGTAAGACAAGCATGCTGTAAAGTTAGGCTTTTCTCATCAATACCTTGTCTTTGGTATGTCCTTTGTTTTTGGAATGCTCATTGCCCATCTTGATCACAGACGAAACCCTTCAGAAGAAACTGTTTGTCAGTGTTTGTGCATTTGTTCCTAAGGTTAATGCTGTGATGAGATACTCCATTCTTGCATCAAAATACTATACAGTAGCTTCCAAATAGCTTCCAACAACAGCGTGAGATGAATTCAAATGTTATGATGTATACCAATAAAATAGGCTACTCATCTTGAATAAATGAATAACATTTGAAGCAAAGCTAATAGAGACAACATAAGAAGAATAGCACACTGTATGTTCACATTAAATGGCCATAGAGAAGCAACAATGAACCAATGACAATCGGTCAAACAAAGCTAAAAGTATGAGGCTGTCTTACCTTATGCCAACTCCTTTGGTGAGTTTACTACAGTCTCTCTGTAGTATTCCAGCTACTGCTGGGAGCAAATTGGAGATTGACTTACTGCTTTGCAAACTGCTAAACTAAGTATATATAGATAAGAGTTTAGCCTGTTCTTAAAGGGGTGGGGCTATCTCTTACTAATAAAAAAAAAAGGGATCTATTTGAATGCCAAACACACAACTACAACAATAACACTCTGTCGACTGTCAGAGCATCTCTGATGCTCATGAATTCTGTCTGGAAATTTTCAAATGAGAACATGATGATAAGCTTTGCTTTAATCAGACAGATTTTGATGACATTGCTGGAAACCTCAAGGAGCCCATTAGAAACTGCAGAGTGTGGTAAACTCATGACTAATGGGTTAGGATACAACAGGATGTGAACGTAGGATATGTGAAACCATTGGAAGCATTGCTTGTTTGCTTGGCGGGGCAGTAGTCCAAATAACTGACACATGCTAACTACTTACTTTCACATTAAGCTGTTATACAGCTTAAACATAGCTTTCTTTGACAGTGTTTTATTTAGGTTACTGGATTCAGTTGCTTCATATGACAGAAAGAATAGTTCATGACCAAAATGATCATGAACAAAACAAGTTTAAAATAAACCGACAATTAAATGACAGCTTACCACCAAAGAAGTCTAATGATAATGTAAAGTTGTTTTTCTTATTTTGGCCTGAAAGCTGGATTCATTTTTAAGATCATTGACATAACATGACCAAAAGTATGTGAACACCTGCTCAACAAACATCTCATTCCAAAATCGTGGGCATTTATATGGTGTTGGTCCCCCCCCCTTTGCTGCTATAACAGCCTCCACTCTTCTGGGAAGGATTTCCACTAGAATGTTGGAACATTGCTGCCGGGACTTGCTTCCATTCAGCCATAAGAGCATTAGTGAGGTTGGGCACTGATGTTGGGTGATTAGGCCTGGCTCGCAGTTGGCATTCCAATTTATCCCAAAGGTGTTCGATGGAGTTGAGGTCAGGGCTCTGTGCAGGCCTGTCAAGCTCTTCCACATTCATCTCGACAAGTCATTTCCGGATGGATCTCGCTTTGTGCACGGGGGCATTGTCATGCTGAAACAGGAAAGGGCCTTCCCCAAACTGTTGCCACAAAGTTGGAAGCACAGAATTGTATAGAATGTCATTGTATGCGGTAATGTTAAGATTTCCCTTCACTAGAACTAAAGGGTCTAGCCCGAACCATGAAAAACAGCCCCAGACACATTATTCCTCCTCCACCAAACTTTATAGTTGGTACTATGCATTCGGGCAGGTAGCGTTCTCTTGGCATCCGCTAAACACAAATTCATCCCTTCGGATTGCCAGATGGTGAAGTGTGATTCATCACTCCAAAGAAAGCGCTTCCAGTGCTCCAGAGTCCAATGGCGGCGAGCTTGACACCACTCCAGCCGAACCTTGGCATGGTGATGTTAGGCTTCTGTGCGGCTGCTCGGCCATGGAAACTCCCGACAAAGAGTTATTGTGCCGACATTGCTTCGGGAAGTAGTTTGGAACTCGGTAGTGGGTTTTGCACTCGGTGGTTCCGTTCTGTGTCGACAGTGTTGCTCCTAGATGTTTCCACTCCACAATAATAGCACTTACAGTTGACCGGGGCAGCTCTAGCAGGGCTGAAATTTTACAAACTGACTTGTTGGAAAGGTGGCATCCAATGACGAAGCCACATTGAAAGTCACTGAGCTCTTCAGTAAGGCCATTCAACTGCCAATGTTTGTCTATGGAGATTGCATAGCTGTGTGCTCGAATTGATACACCTGTCAGTAACGGGTGTGGCTGAAATACCTGAATACAGTAATTTGAAGGGGTGTCTACGTGCTTTTGTGTCACATCTGCTCCTGCTACGCCCTCTGGTGTTCATCCGGGAACTTCTTGACCTGCAGGTACTCCCCCTGTACACTCTCTCCCTCTCCCTGTGATTGTGTGGTTGGAGACAGGTGTGCTGGAGTCAGAGCAGATCCCTACCAGCTGCAACTCGTTCCATAATCAAGACCTCTACAAATACTCAGTCCTGCCACTTCCACTCTGCCAGATTGTAATATCTGTTCAGTCAGTTCATGATTATTCAAGATCCTGTTACGCTGCTGTGCCTGTTTCCCTGCCTGACACCATTTATCCTCTCATTGCAGTTACCTCTCTGGCTCCTGTCTCCTGTTCCACATCTCACCACCCAACTAACTTGCTCTAGGTTTTACTCACCACCACCACCTTGGATTCCTCTCAGGACCTGTTCACCCTATTCTACTCAGCTAACTCCAACCCGAATCTGCACTCCATATCTGTCTGTGTAACAATAAATACTTTGTATCATTCATCTCTTTTTCCTCATCTGAGTCTGCTCTTGGGTTCCCCTGTGTCGCTCCGCTTAACACTTTTGTATATATAGTGTATATAATGAACCTAACAGAGGAGCACTGTTAATCAAGACACAAAGGGCTGCATAACCTAATCAATGTGGATCATCGTCCATGGACTTGCCACCATAAGGCAATTGTTTCGCGTTCATAGATCAATTGGAAGTTGATAACAGGCAATCAAAACAGAGGTGCTGCTCCAGAAAATAGCAATTGATCCAGACAGGAGTGAAATCAAAACATTTTAGACAAAACCAATATCAGCATCAATTAAGTTTGTGTTTTAGTGGCCCAATCAAGTGGGAAAAATATATGATCAGTGATACTCATTATCAATGCCAAGCTGACTAGATACAGCTGTAGGCTATAGTTCAAAATGACTAACTAATGACAAATGAATCATTTTCTGTCTGTCCCGGAGTGTGAATTAAGCTGAAGGGTCCCAAACCAAACTAAAAATAATGAATATTCTCTTCAGAAGCTGATGGTACAATTTCGAGGGACTCATAGCCTGTGAGCTACTTTCTTTCAGCTGTGAGTGAGTGGCCGGAACAATACACAGACTGTCCCTCATTGAATTCCATGGAGACATGCCAAATCACTCCTGCTACTGTAGCCGAAGCATGCAGGCAGGGCCATTCTTTGCAAACGTAACCTCAAGAATGGACTTTGTGATTATTTACACAATAATTATGGTCTGAAATTGTTTTATTACCCTATGTATGCTGTTTTAGCCCTTTTATGCTTGTTAATTTTGTGCAAAAACATTACCGTTCAAAAGTTTGGGGTCACTTAGAAATGTCCTTGTCTTTTGAAAGAAAAGCAATTTTTTTTGTCCATTAAAATAACATAAAATTGATCAGAAATACAGTGTAGACATTGTTCATTTTGTAAATGACAATTGTAGCTGGAAACGGCAGATTTTTTATGGAATATCCACATAGGCGTACAGAGGCCCATTATCAGCATTTGTGGGTTCGATTAACGGCTCAAAATGGCCAGAAACAAATAACTTTTTTCTGAAACTCATCAGTCTATTCTTGTTCTGAAAAATTAAGGCTATTCCATGCGAGAAATTGCCAAGAAACTGAAGATCTCGTACAACGCTGTGTACTACTCCCTTCACAGAACAGCGCAAACTGTCTCTAACCAGAATAGAAAGAGGAGTAGGAGGCCCCAGAGCACAACTGAGCAAGAGGACAAGTACATTAGCGTCTAGCTTGAGAAACAGAAGCCTCACAAGTCCTCAACTGGTAGCTTCATTAAATAGTACCCGCAAAACACCAGTCTCAACGTCAACAGTAAAGAGGCGACTCTGCTGGCCTTCTAGGCAGAGTTCCTCTGTCCAGTGTCTGTGTTCTTTTGCCCATCTTAATATTTTCTTTACATTTATTTTAATTTTTATTGCCAGTCTGAGATTTGGATTTTTCTTTGCAACTCTGCAAAAATGTGCTTTTTTTTCAAAAACAATGACATTTCTAAGTGACCCCAAACTTTTGAACGGTAGTGAATCCTGATTCCATTTTGTTCAAGCTTATTTGACACTAGTCTTTGAATCCAGTGTATGCTTGACTGTTTGAGTTTGAGAAATGCCCCAGCCTGATGCGGATCCGCTGTTCCAAGTTGTCAAACGAGGGTTCTTGGTCATGAAAATCCTTGAAAAGTCATGGAATTTTATTATTGTGTTTTCCTTTTTAAAGGTATTATCGAAAACCTAAAGAAGTATAAGAATCGTCTCTCTGTGTGTGCTGGGCATCATCTGCGTGTGTGTGCGAGTAGGCAGTTGACCGAGGAGAGATAGACATTTCAGCAACAGAACTAGCCATGCTACATGCTATCTCACTAGTTCACTTCTTAGCTGTAGGCCAAAGCATTAATGTCGTTGACTCGTTGTCGCCATTCTACCAGCACTGTTGAGAAATTAATCTGACTCCGTTATTTGAAAGCTGGGATTCCCCTCTATTAAATAGTAGGCTATGTAATTCCGACAACTTAAAACATATTCTAAGAATAGCCTAATTTACAGAGAGCTTCCATGCTGTACATAGATCTCCCCTGAAACATGTACAGTATATTTTAGCCTTGTAGGGTTATCGATAAACAGGTCTTAGTTAGCTACCTTGCTTTGAAGTAGCCTGCAGTACCTTATCCATGTTATCCCTGATTCATTGAATGAGGCAAACATTCTATAATGATAAAAGTCTTTGGTTGCAATGTTTTATATCAAGGGTGGCAACCATCCTCAAGGGTTGGAACCCGGGTGTGCAACCTTTTTTTGAGCACTGCTCTAAGACACCACATTGTAGCCCGAACCTGAGCTGCTCAATAGGACCTTGATAGGCAGACTAGGGTGTGTTTCAGGGCTGGATCAAAAGCCTGCACAGCCAGTAGCTTACCAGATGGAGGTCTGACCACATGTGTTTTATACAGTAGCCTAACAGTGCAGTTATTTTACATTGTGGGGAGTTAATTTCCTTGATCAAGGGCACAACGGCAAGCGATAGTAGGCCTTCATGGGATCATAGACAAGCAGCCTTCTAGTGTCATTACCACATTTATACAGACTTTTCAATGTAGGCTACATAGAGACGCCACTAATTATTGGTCATGGAAATTTGGTTAAAAGTCATGGGAAGTCATGGGAAGAGTCATGAAATTCCATCTGTCCAAATGTGTATGAACCCTTAACAGTGAATAATAAGAGGTTTCTATAGCATAATGTCATTCTGGAATTTCTGTGAACATAGTCTAATGGACCAACTTGAAAAAAGACAGCTCCTGCACCTTTTTCATCCCAAGTCAAGCACTGATTTCAATTAAACGTTTCAAGGACAATTGCATGAAATTCATTATTTTGTTGTTGTTGTGGAGACAGTAATATTAGTCATCTCCAAAGATTATACTTTAAGAAAAATGTTTTTAGATATTTGTACATTTTTTATTTGTATGTTTAGCACACATATAATAATTTAAAAGTATGCATTAAAATGTCTACAATAGAATGCATGTGGCAAAAACAAATGTAGACATTAATAAATGCATTTCTATATCTTTGAAAATATTTTTTAGATCAGGGGGCTGAGTGCCAAGATGGAGGCACGGTGGCTGTTAGTAATCTTTTGTATATATAAATGATTGCATAGAAACAAATTTAAGAAGGAATTCTATGCATTTACCATCTTTGGGATGTTCATAGTAGAGAATTATGACCTTGTGCTATTTGCTCACTAAACAGACATTACCATATGTGCATTGTCTAAATAATGTGTACCTTGTACATCTTTGTTAAATAAATCTGAGTAAGTTGCCCATAGCTGCCTTTCGACAACTCATATATTCTGCCAATATTTGAACTTGGGAGCAGTTCTGTTTGTTCTGAATATTTACAGAGCAAATGTTTTGGTTTCTCCAATCACGCGTAGAGTTATTGTAGGCAAATTTGGGAATGCATTGACATACCCCAGTGTGTCAGGTAGGCATATGAGCAGCGAGGTAGAAACTCTTAGGTCTAGGACAATTTTTGGTATCAGCACAATATTCCATTTGAGCTTAGTGTTGACATGGGTTGGCAGGTCTAGCTAAAAATGTACATATCACTGACCACTCAACACCTGCCCAAAAAGGCCTGAAAACTAGCCCATTTTTTTATAGCAGCAAGAGAGGAGTTGCCAGACTTATACATTAAACCTTTTTCTGATAACGTTATTGAGACAATTAAGAAGGAAATCGATGTAACTTGTAAAGACCTTAGAAGAAAATGTGTGTTTTCATCAAAATAATAATTATTGCGAGCTGTGACCTGACATAAAGGAATTTGATAAAAAGATAATTTGCTCTTATATGATGAAGGAAGTTATAAGGGTATGGTAACAGCTAAGGGCTGTTCTTAAGCATGACGCAAAGCGGAGTGCCTGGATACAGCCGTTAGCCATGGTATATTGGCCATATACCACAAACCTCCATGGTGCCTTTATTATAAACTGGGTGGGGGGGGGGGGGGGTAGTATATGGTCAATATACCAAGGCTAAGAGCTGTTCTTAGGCACGACACTATGCAGAGTCCCTGGATACAGCCCTTAGCCGTGGTATATTTTTTGGCCATATACCACAAACCCCCGAGGTGCCTTATTGCTATGATAAACTTTTACCATGGTAATAAGAGCAGTAAAAATCTATGTTTTGTCATACCCTTGGTGTACAGTCTGATATACCACAGCTGTCAGCCAATCAGCATTCAGGGCTCGAACCACCCAGTTTATAATGGTAAATAAATCCCTTTTGCTCATGTGCATAACTATAGATACATCTGACAGGAGAGTTTGAGTGATGGAAGTTGGACAGAGGATCTCGAAATCTCTGAGCAAGAAACACTTGGACAAACTTTTTTAAAAATCATGTTTGGCTATTTTCTGGCAATTGTATTATTAAGACTACCAACAGTTATGGGCTCCCGAGTGGCGCAGAGGTCTAAGGCACTACATCTCAGTGTTAGAGGCGTCACTACAGTCCCTGGTTTGAATCCAGGCTGTATCACATCCGGCCGTGATTGGGAATCCCATAGGGTGGGTCACAATTTGCCCAGCATCGTCAGGGTTTGGCAGGGGTAGGACGTCATTGTAAATAAGAATTTGTTCTTAACTGATTTGCCTAGTTAAATAAAGGTAAAATAAAAATATTGCCCATTTGTGAGATTGACTTTTCATTTCAATCGGCATAGACTCTGGGTTTATGATTGTAATTCAACTTTCCCATGGTTTGTAGGCAAGATGTATATAAGCTGAATGAAAGATTTAGCAGCTTTGCTTAGTTCAAATTGACAAACTCATTTATTTCCAGATGAATAGCGAGGTGATTTCGAGGTAAGAAGTGCTTGTGTTTCACAATAGCCTGCTGGAAAAGACTACTGAGGACAGGGTTCATAATTTCAATCACGGAAATAAATATTAATAATATGTATATGAACTGAATATGATTGTCAACAACAGCCAGTCTTTAAAATGGTTTTACCTGTAGCCTAATCTGACTGATTGTTACCAACAACTGATCGGCAATTGCAATAGAGCTTTGATAACTTCTAACTGAATTAACTAAACATGTCCATTAATAAATTGCTTAATAGCACAAGGCTACAACAACAAACTGAAGCTATAGGCTATTTTTAAAATATGTTTGCCAGCTCCAGGTAGGCTACACAAGTGGTACAAATGGATTTGCAATTACTTCAGTGATATAGTCATTTCAACATATTTATTGTATCAAATGGTATTCTAGTAGCCTACAATGGCATAAAAATTAATTGTCTACTTGGTGGAAATGTATAATTATCCACATTTAATGTCAGTTTCATTGAGGACTTTTCCCCATAACAGAAGCACCCGAGGGAGTTCCGTAACTTCAATTTCAAATTTCGACTCGCGCAGCCCCAAGACCCAAGAACTGAGCATGCATAAAAAACTTGATACTGTTTTCCATTAGCAAAGTCGACATTAGAATGGCGTTTAAACCACCTCCAAGCGAATGTATCTAATAAACTGAGTTTACATGCGAGGTGCAATTTAGAAGTAGCCCAAAAACCCGCGACCAGTACCATTTTACCTGCGATATTTCAAAGTAGCCCAATTTGACAGAAGACCTTGGACATGGTAACCTTGTGTGTATCGGTATCAAACATAAGGCCCACATGTGTTTTAGGTAAAAAGCAACATTAGGAAAAAAACTCGATAAAAAAACCCTAACTCGATATACTTTAAAATGACTAAAGCCAAATTGAAGTTAAATGGACCTAGATTCATACAGTTCCTTGATAATAATCACCAAAATGAAAGTAAGACAGTCAGGGAACATCGAACATTTCCAAAACAATGGATAAGGGGACTATTATTTGCAAATTTTGACACAGAGGAAATAATATAACCCGTTTTCAGTGGAGCCCTCCGGACCGCTTTGAATCGTGAATTTAGCCCCCGGGGCGGGAAAAATGAATTTGACACCCCTGGCTTAATGAGTATAATTTACGTATTTGAAGCGCTGAATATAGTAAATCCGCTAGGTGGTGGTAATGAGCATGTATGATTCCTACCACCACTAAATTGCATCTGAAGAAGTCGAGTTTTTCTAAATCAATAGCAAGATGGCAGCCACCATGAAGAAGACAGTTGTAAGCTAAAATCAGTTTTAATAATTCACTCCAATCTCCATACAGGCGCCACACCACTGTCATTCGTGTAGTAATTATCTAAGACACGTATTCTACAATTTAGTTTGTAAATACATAAATTCACTGCCTGATTTTGTTTTTATTCGTGCTCTACTCGTGCGTTGTTTGGATCACAGCTAGCGAGCTAGCTGGCCAGCTAATGGTAGCAAGTTTAGGGTAGTTTAGCTACTAACGTTAGCTGGTTATCAACAAACTACTCTTAACATCTATCCGTGATTTCCTTATTGAACGTGTAGCTACCATGGTGTTAGTTTAATGATAGCTAGTGCAATTTGAGGAGCGCGTTGCCAGCTATTTTGTTGCTACACTCTAGTTTTAATGTAATTTATATGGCTAAAGCTCTCGTATTGGGCTGAGACCTCTGAAGTCCTAGCCATTCTGGGGCACGTTTAGCAGGACGGAACTTTTGACTATGTAGATCAAACATGCCTCTGGCATGTAGAATAAGAAATAATATCGTCTCTATTCATGGGATTTATATCTGCAACTTTCGAGAACGTTTGGCAACTGAACATGGTCTGGCTCGTTATCCACTTTTCGTATCCCTTATTCAGGCGTTGTATAACTAGTACTTTGGCTAAATAGTGTTGTCAAATATGGTTTAGAGACCATGTTGTATTGTTCTGTTTTAAAACATTTAGCTAATTATTTGGTTAGCTATGCAGTTAGCCAAGCAGCTTTGACTATAGCTATATAGGCTCATTTTGGACAATCTCTATTGACTTCCCCTTTACAGGCAGTTGAAGATGTCAATGTCACATTTGAGGACCAGAAGAAGATCAATACATTTGCCAGAAACACGAATCGAATGACAGAATTCAAAGATGAAATAGAGGCAAAAAAGGTAAGGGTTAATTATTGATGAGGAAAATCTGAATAATTAGATTTTCTTTACTTGTTTCTTCTTATTGTAGTACATCATGTAGTCACTACTGTTATATTATATAACCAACTATAACCTCTCTTCTCAGAAATCTCTACAGAATCTGCAGGATGCCAGTGATGACCTGATGATGGCTGAGGATGACACACTGCTCGTCCCGTATCAGATTGGCGACGTCTTCATCAGTCACACCCAGGAAGAGACCCAAGAGATGTTGGAAGCTGCAAAGGTATTGTTATTATGATTTAGTAAGGCAATGTCCACATTATTCTGACATTTTAGAATGTAATAATATGTTGAATGCCAAAGCATAATGCTATTGGGAAGGCCTAAAAAAAAGCCTTGATCTTAAAGGGCTAATCAGCAGTAGAAACGATAAAGAGGTCGCCCCACCCCTGGTTCAGTAAAAAGCTGAGGGATGGGTCTGGAGAAATGTAACCACTCAAATTTCATAGACATTGCTATGGATGTAAGGACTGATCATCCATGATATGTTAACCATGTTTTGAGGCTATATAGTGTTTGTTTAAAAAAACAAAACTAGTTTTTCTGGTTCTGATGGGGAACAACAGTTGAACTAAGCTCATGAGGTATTTCTAAGTTATTTTCTTGAAGAATCAATGGGTACATATCATTAGTTTATACGTTTAAAAAAAAATTATGTAGCAACTGCTGATTGCCATTTTAAAGTGGTAATGCATACTTCTTTTTTTTAATGCTTTTTGCATGCTTTTTACAACAATTCTATTAAAAATTGAGTTCCATGAAATTCACAATTAAGTGCTTGAAAAAGTAATTAAAAGTCCTTGAATTTGACCCGCCACTGTCTGAACCCCGTATTATATGACTTGTGTAGAAGGTAGGGGTGTAGGTCTACCTTGGAAATCGGGATGCCTACTCCTAGGCAAACGCGGATGGGTTATTTAACGTTGCATGGGTTTTTTAACGTTCCAATTTTAACGTTGCATAATGAAGCCAAAGGCCGGGATATCAAGGCATTATGCTTTACCCTATTACTGAGAATGCAACCTGAATAATTCTAACCATTCTGATTTATTAACATGCATTGTTTGTATCCACAGGAACAACTGCAGCAGGAAATCAAAGACCTAGAAGGGAAGGTGTCGGCAATACAGCAGGTGTTAGGTGATCTGAAGGTCCAGCTTTATGCCAAGTTTGGGAACAACATCAACCTAGAGGCAGATGAAAGCTGAGTGCTTTCTAATGTGCAGACTTTAGCCTTAGATCTGTTTTTTGCTGTTTAGCGTGACACTGAATCAATGATTATGATTATAGGAGTTGGCAAGATGCCACAAACAGTACTGGGATCAGGCTAAGAGGGCAACTCTCTTTACACATGGACTTTTCATGCAGCTCACATATTATCCAATCCACACAGTGCCGACAGGATGCTTGCCAAACCAACATGTAACCAACATGTTTGTCCTTTTCTCAATATCAACATGATTTTTCTCAGCAATGGTTTACAATGGTGTATTGTCTTATTTTGTGTGAATGTATCCCACTTTACCTTGTTAAGACTCTTTTTTTTTTTTTTATCCTCTCCCCTATGGACTGACACAAAATACATCATTGTACAGTAGATGGCCATAAAGAAAAACCACCCAAGGAAATATATTTGGGGTGTTGGAGCTGAAGAAACTGTGGAGTTTGTTTACTTGGATCTCCATTAGCTTTTGCAGAAGCATTAGGTACTCTTCCTTGGGTCCACACACAAAATGACAAGTAACAAAATACTGATAGACAAGGACATACATTTTAACTAAAAAACAACAATACAAACAGAACTGTTTGTGGTTGAAGAAAAGAAGGGAGCAGAGGCAGCCACTGTTAAGACCCCAACATGTAGGCAACTGTATGTGTGTACCCCAAAATGTATCTTAAAGGTGCAATCTATAGTGTAATTTCTTGTTAGAAAATACCTTGCAGGACTGACGAAAGGAGTCTGCGAGTGTACTGGGCATTTGTCTTAAATGGAACCACGTTTAATTTTGTGTGAGTTTATGTTTGGAGGGTGGCTGGGTGGGTGTATAATGCGACTGTTTAGCAACCTAAAATGTTGCGTGTTCGAATCTCGTCACTGACAACTTTAGCATTTGTACAAGGTAGCAACTTTTTTAGCTATGTTGCAACTACTTAGCATGTTAGCTAAGCCTTTTAGCTAACCCTTTAACCTAACTCCTAATCCTAACACAGCTAACGTTAGCCAGCTATCTAACGTTAGCCACAACAAATTAGAATTCATAAAATTGCAGATTCTTAACATGTCATACAAAATGGATGGACATCCATTAATTAATAAATACCATATGGAAGGTAACATATACTAATTGGAGTGTCTTGGATTTACGTACAGAATAATACGAAATGCTCTGAGACCAGGCACAATAAGGAAATAATGGATGCCAGACAGATGCAGAGGGAAAGTGTGCTGGTGCTGCAGTTACATGAACCCCACTGAAGGGGGCAACAGGAGAATGCTTGGTGTCACTGTCTGAGTCCACTCTAATATTCAGCCTCAAATATTACTTTTGTCTGGTGGAATCTTCACAAGCAAAAACCTTTTGTGAAACGTGAAATTAAAATTTGACAGAGTGTTGAAGTCCGGTAAAATCCTTCCAGACAGTACAGATTTTGATAGTATCTACACAAGGGAATCAAAGCTGGGAACGAGAGACTGAAAAACAGCTTCTATATCAAGGCCATTAGACTGTTAAATAGCCATCACTAGCCCGGCTATCACTCTGTTACTCAACCCTGCTACAACCTATATACTTTAATGTTTACATACGGCTCTACTCATTTCATATGTATATACTATATTCAATTCTACTGTATTTTAGGCAATGCCACTCCGACATTGCTCGTCTTAATATTTATATATTTCTTAACTCCATTCTTTTACTTGAGATGTGTGTATTGTTAGATATTACTGCACTGTTGGAGCTAGGAACACAATCATTCTGCTACACCCTGCTAAATATGTGTATGTGACCAATAAGATTTGAATAAACTAAGATCTGAAATGCATCCAATCCATGTACTGCAGCCCCATACACAAAATAATACACAGACCTCATTAATGTGTGCCCTGAAGTGTGGACTGCTTGTGCTAATAAAATATCAGATAAATAAATGTAGGGTTTGAAGTTGTGGCAGACACCTCTGGAGGATCGAGATCTCAATTAACAAGTTCCTCTGCCCCCCAGGCTTCCTGTTCAGGCATTCACTGGTAAGATTAAGAGAACCACACACACAGAAACACACACACACACACAGGCTTGGCTTTATGCACAGCTTGTTAAACCCTGGCTCATGGAAATCGGAAATCACTGGACTTATTTCCCAGATGGCCTTGTGTGTTCTCTTTTCCTTCTTCTCCTCCTCCCCCCTTCCTCTCTTTGTCTCTTTCTGTCATTCTCCCTCTGCACTTTTAATAATTAGCTCAGTGAAGAGGAGATGCAGATCTGTGTCTCTATGCAGATCTTTATAACACTGAGCTGTGTTCAGGCAGAGAGACAGTTTTTACATCGTGTGATGTGACTTCCATTCAACCAGGTATTGAAATTAAATGATACCCATAGCAAATTTGTAGGCTATTAGTTAACTACTGGGACCTGATTACCATATACACCCACCCCCTCATGATACACTACCCTTGATGCTAGAGTTAGTCAGAGGCTTTAGGTAATTTTGTCCACAAAATCAATTTGTTGTTATTCATTTAATTTATGGTGTCAGTTTCTAGGGTAACTGAGCGCTATTGATTTACATTGTAACTGCAGAAACCCTCCAGGTGTTTCTGTGTCTCTATTACTAGTACACGCGCTACATAGTATTCGCCGTATACTTTTTTAAATTAAAATTTACACCAAACAACTTTTTGTTATAAGTGAAAGACATGTCACTGTGCCTTGATTCCTTCAAAATGCAATCTCAATTATAGAAAGAACTATCCGAGACAGTCAGCTCAATAATTAAAGGGCAAGAGTGAACTGCTCCCTGTCAGGCTCCAGACACAGAGGGGATTGCGGTGGTTCAGATTTAGAACAGTAGGCCATCACATTCACAGCACCTTAACTGGCTATCAATCCCCTAGTGTCCTTTCACTGTACTTAGCCCACCAACACACAATGTGAAAGTATATGAGATGAATACTAGATTGTACTGTAAGCATTTTTTTCTGTTCATTGAGCCATATAGATATTGTATCCATCTATTCGGTTTGGCTCACCTCGTCATTTTACGGATCAGGGAAGTATTGTGAAATTCCGAATGGTAACAGTGTCTGTCTGTTTTATGCATAGCCGCGGGAAGTAGGGGTGCTGAGGGTGCTTAGCGGACTGATATAGCCATTTGCAGTGTGGGCAAACCCCACGCGTCGAAGATAAAAATATTTAAGTGCCTTTGAACAGGGTATGGTAGTTGGTGCCAGGAGCACCGGTTTGTGTCAAGAACTGCAACGCTGCTGGGTTTTTCATGCTCAACAATTTCCTATGTGTATCAAGAATGATCCACCACCAATAGACCATCCAGCCAAATTGACATAACTTGTGGGAAGCATTGGAGTCAACATGGGCCAGCATCCCTGTGGAATGCTTTTTACACCTTGTGGAGTTCATGCCTCTGACAAATTGAGACTATTCTGAGGGCAAAAGGGGATGCAACTCAATATTAGTAAGGTGTCCTTAATGTTGTGTATACTGCATGTTACTTTATTAATATATTCCATTGTGAGGGGTACTGTATCATGTAGTTTAGTATTATTGTACACTGAGTATACAAAACATTAAGAACACGTGCTCTTTCCATGACATGGACTGATCAGGTGAATCCAGGTGGAAGCCATGATCCCTTATTGATGTCACTTGTTACATCCACTTCAATCCGTGTAGATGAAGGGGAGGAGACAGATTAAATAAATCTTTTAAAGTATTAAGACAATTGAGACATCATGGATTGTGTATGTGTGTCATTCAGAGGGTGAATGGGCAAGACAAATTATTTTAGTGCCTTTGAACGAGGTATGGTAGTAGGTGCCAGGCATACCGGTTTGTGTCAAGAACTGCAACGCTGCTGGCTTTTTTCACGCGAGACAGTTTCCCGTGTGTATCAAGAATGATCCACCACCCACAGGACATCCAGACCACTTGACACAACTGTGGGAAGCATTGTATTCAAAATGGTACCAGCATCCATGTGAAACGCTTCAACACCTTGTAGAGTCCATGCACCAACGACCTGAGGCTGTTCTGAGGGCAAAAGGAGGGGGTGCAACTCAATATTAGGAAGGTGTTTCTAATGTTTGGTATACTATAGTGCGTATTCATAACTGTAGTGATCTTGAAAGTCCGTTTATTTTCAGCTGTATGGATAGACCTCACACAAACATATACAATTGTTTGTATAAATGTATGAATCAGTGCATGCAGAGCTTCTGATTAGAGATGACAAATCCTTGATTTGAAAGTACATTACTTCATGGCTTTTGTGTGATAAAAATACATACTGTACTGCACTGCAGTAGTTGACATGAGAGAGGGCTAGGATCCATGGTTTTGACAGCTCAATCACAACAGATTATGGCGCATGACAAGTAAGTGACAGCAAGAGGATTTAGGAAGTTAGGAACATTCTAAACCTAAAGTACAACAGAGCAAGAAGCAGTTTAGAGAGAGGTTCAGCAGAGTTAGTGAGCATGGGGATCAATGTTGTTCATCATCAGTGTGAATACTATATGCAGTATCCCAAAGTGCACCCTATTATTGGCCTATATAACCCCAAAGAGCTGGTCAAACTAGTGCACTACACAGGAAATAAGGTGCCATTTGGGATGTAGATAATGTTGTGCACTGATTCAGGATGAAGCAAATGTCGCTCAAAGTCCATATGGAGCATCAGCTTAAGAATTTTTTATTGCCTGATGTGAATTAATTTAAAGGTAAATACATTTCCATCACTTCCTGTGGTCTGGGAGTCAGGTTTGCCCCTTTGACATTAGCTTCCATTGTGATGTGATCTTCACTGTCATCGGCTTTTTATGTAGAGTGATATTAGAGCTTGATGTTCCTAGCAGGTATATAGTCTTTATGACATTTATTTCACTAGCCCATGACAATAAGATCACTATGGTGGTTTATATCAGCATAATAGGTTGAAAGACTACATGTGTGTACACTCTAAAAATGTGGGGTTCAACAAGGGTTCTTCTAAGATCCTCAAAGTTATTTGAAGAACCTTAGTGTTCTTGGCACTAAAAATTACAAAGGTTCTTCCAAGAACCCCATAGGAGGTGGGGTTCATTGAGGAACCTCCATAGTTGGTGAGGGTTCTTGCAGTAACTTAACTGCCCAACTGAAACATTTGAACTTTAAAGGACAGCAGGTGCAGGCACTTAACTGAAAAATGTTAAGATCTTTACATCAGTTTTGTTCATGATGGCTGGTTTTTCAACGGGTGCTGTGTTCACCCGTGCGTAATATTTACTGTTGTTTTTTTGGTCAAGTGCATTTGTTTACCTTGTGCCTTTATTTTTTCAGTAAAGTACGTTGCTCACTCATTTTGCTCTCCTGCGCCTGACTTCATGCACCAGCTACACTCACCTTCTGACAAAAGACCTTGTTTTATACTAACACATCCAATATTTTTTTGAAACCATTTTTTTAGTACACAAAATGCTTTTTCACGTTAGTGATGGAAAACTTCTATCTTCTCAAAAAAGGGCCCCAAATAGAGGTCTCAGTGAGGGTGGCGTTATGGAACGTCCTTTAGTGATGAAAAGCTTTGAAACGTATTTAGAGTGGAGGTCCCCAGAGACATATAACCGATATACAGTATATTCAATCTATACATGATACAGCTCTGGGGATGGCCTATCATAATATTCAGTACTCTAAAATAAGATCAGTACAGAGTTAATGCAATTATGAGTCACTTGACTTTACCAATTAATTAAGAGATTTTATTCCATTCCCCTCCTCAATTCTACTGGTGTTGCTCACTCCAGCCTGAGGTTGATATTGCACCTGGCGAGATTATATTTTATACTGTGACTTTACAATTTCCCTTAACAACACTTCTGGATGTGTTTCCTGATCATTTAATTGGTTTTAACACTCCAGTGGAGTCGGGATTGGCAAATGTGATATAGATGTGCGCCAAGACTGTCACTCTGCCAGTAAGTTTTCTATTAAATCATTTTAATAGGCCCACTAGGTCACCCCATTGTGACTAGCCCACTATGATCCAAAAAAAGTGCACCCGGAGTGCATTATGAGAGGGAGAAACTTGACTGAACTGTAACGACAGTTTATCAAAACATATGACAGTTTTCGTGCTGTACGTCTCGACGTGGAGAATTTCATGAATTACGTTGTGCTGTTCTCGATTCAACTGCAGATGTTCCTGAGAACCACATAAATGCATCTAGTGTGCCTAGATCTCTGGCACATACATTAGGCCATTGGGCTCTCTCTTGGGGAAAGAGTGGACAACTTGACTTATGAAAAAGTTATGAAAAATGTGCTTCCACAAAGCAATAGGTACTTGATGTTTACATAGGTGTCCTGGGACCATTTGTCAATAGTAGGCTATTCTTAGAGAGAGATTTCCCTCTGCTAGTCTAGAGTAGAACAATATGAAGTTACATGAACTAAAAGGGACAGTTACAGTGTAGCAGGTATTTCAACAGACATCATAGGTTGAAGCCCTCAATGTAAAGAAGTGCATTACATTAATGTTCTCAGATGAATCATACGCCAACTCCAAGAAGAGAAAACATGGGTGGAATGTGTTTTCCTGCGAAGTGTCAGAACCTCTCTGTGGCTAGGAGTGAAGGCCATCTCACAACATGGGAACTAGTACTCCATTATCTTGAAGGCCATCAAACCCCTCAGAAAACAGGAAATAGCTGAAATAATCAGCCAGAAAGAAACATTGCTTGACCAAGAACAATTGACACGCCATGTTTCAAGTGGCATATTCGGGAGACTGAGTGAAAGGACCAGCAACTTGAAGATACTGTATGTTTTGATAGTGGCAGTACAAGTCATTGGGGGAGTATGTGTTCTGCACTCTAATCTTCTTAGCAAGTTATATTTAGTAGCATATGGGTTTGGCCATGAAAATGTCTCTCACTGAGGAATATGAAAGATGAACATCCCTCAGATGATCAAATGAAAAGAGGAACATGTTTGGCTTACAGTAGTGCATGCCATTTATCAGGGGGGTAATAACAAGATTGTATGTCAATTTCATATGCAGTTTCCTTATACCTTTAGGCTATAATATGCATTTTCATATATTTCTAATTTTAATTTGTTAAACCGAAGACGACAATGTGACAATACTAAAAGGATGTGTGGCCTCAATATTGCTGAACATCTGACAAAATGATACAACAGCTGCTACCTCAATTGCTTTTCTAATTATAATTTCTGTATATTAAAAACTGAGGGACACTGTCTTAATTGGCTTAAATTGCTTCACGCTTTCTACTGAGTCATACCTGAAAACGTTGTTTTACAGTGAACATCACAGATTTTATGTCAAGCTAATCATTCTCAGAACACAGTCAGAAAGAAAAAGTTCAAAACAAAATATAATTGCTCCATAACCACACTGTAATAGAAAACTGTAATTTATGTGGTAATTTTAGGTATTATCAACAGTAAAAAAAAACATTGAAACCATTTACTGCAGAATACTGTGCATTATGGTGCATTGTTGGAAAATGGCTGTATTTCGAATGGTACTGTAATTCCACCACTCGGAATACAGTACGGTAACGTATCTTTAGAGTGCCGAAAACCTTTTGACCACTAGTTGGTGCATGGTATTGTTGTTTCTGGCTCATTAACATAACATTTTGTGAGGTGTGCCTTGTAAGAGGCTATGCTATGAGTGAGAATGCACTACCAATTGAACTCCTATGTGGATATAGTGCCCCATCATTTTAAATGTATAGGGGACAGATTGGAATAGCAGCTAGTCTTAAATCTTAAATGGTTGAGCATTTTTCCATGTCCTTTTGGTCTGTTTTGCCTTGTAGTCAGTGCCAGTTTGGAAGCCTTTATTAAGTCTTCTTGAAGTGCAAGTGAAATAAAAAACAAAATATTCATTAACACTGTATACTGTAATGTGTAAACACTTAGAAGCCAACCTGCTTGCACCAATCCCATGCAATTACAGTAAGATACTGTGAAATACTAACACCTCTCCTCAACAAATGTCATTAATTCATACATTTATTCATTCATTCTGATTACAGTAGCATTTCATTATTATTATTTTTACAGTATAATACAGTTCATTTTACAGCTTTGATACCGTATTCATATTACAGCAGGTGTACTTTAATTAAATACAGAATATTAAATATTAAATACAGAATATTAGTTGTCAACGAGCTGCCTGTAAACTACTGTCAAATTCGCGTTAACCCCTTTCCAGTGCAAGGGAGAAGACACGAGTGGCGGTCGGTGCCGTTTAAGATGAGGGAGGACTATAGTTGTTTTTAGGAGCATGGCCTTATTTCTATATTCTATTCACCCAGTTCAATGTAGCATCGATAGGTTTAGGCTACTACATGATACTCAAATTTTCCTTAAACCCATCATGAGGTTGCTACAACCTAGCCTATGAATGAAAGTTTACAACGTGGGAAAGATTTGGGGTGACAGACACATTCAACACCGCTTTGCACACCCTTGCCTGCAGCTAGCTAATTAATGAATACACCCCTGATCACACGCAAACAGTTCACTTTCATAGCCACATACAAACGGCTCATTGTATTCATTCTCGCATCTACACACCTACGCACAACTACAACGCCCTTTCCCTTCAATCATGGACTTCAATGCACAACACGTCGGCTGACTGTGGCCATGCGAAATACCTTTCCAAGCCAAGTCAACATAGCTAATAGAACCAATGTGTTAGTAAACCCACCACAATCATGCATTACAGTGTATAGTCAGAAGGAAGTTTAGTAGTTACACCGGCGGGCCCCGGTGGCAATAAATAGTCAAACCAAAAGTTTACCTTGACTTACCTCCAGTGTTGGATTGTCATAAGCAGCTAGCTAACATAGCATCCTTCTGTTTGAGCTGGGAGTTTGAGTAGGCAAAACTAGATAGCTGCATTTGCTAGCTAAGTAAGTGAAAGTGAAAAAAATATCACTCTCTTGCTCTTGCTCTTGCTCCTCCTTCATTTTTTAAGAAATTAATTAGTTCTATCTAAACTGTTAAACTATTTTATTTTTCTCTTTGAGTCAACTACTCACCACATTTTATGCACTGCAGCGTTAGCTAGCTGTAGCTTATGCTTTCAGTACTAGATTCATTCTCTGATCCTTTGATTGGGTGGACAACATGTCAGTTCATGCTGCAGGAGCTCTAATAGGTTGGAGGACGTTCTCCGGAAGTTGTCATAATTACTGTCTAAGTCTATGGAAGGGGGTGAGAACCCTTAGCCTCCTAGGTTTTGTATTGAATTCAATGTACCCTGAAGAGGCCGGAAGCTAGCTGTTCTCCAGCTGGACTGTGGCTGGACACTACAGCTGGACACTACAGAGTGCTGTTGAGGCTACTGTAGACCTTCATTGCAAAACAGGGTGTTTTAATAAATTATTTTGTGAATATATTTAGAATATATATATATATTTTTCACTTTTTTTAATTTTTTTTTATTTATTTATTTTTTTGAATTTTACCCCTTTTTCTCCCCAATTTCGTAGTATCCAATTGTTGTAGTAGCTACTATCTTGTCTCATCGCTACAACTCCCGTACAGGCTCGGGAGAGACGAAGGTTGAAAGTCATGCGTCCTCCGATACACAACCAACCAAGCCGCTGCTTAACACAGCGCACATCCAACCCGGAAGCCAGCCGCACCAATGCGCCGGAGGAAACACCGTGCACCTGGCCACCTTGGCTAGCGTACATTGCGCCCAGCCCGCCACAGGAGTCACTGGTGCGCGATGAGACAAGGACAACCCAAGCCAAGGGAACCGTCCACCTCTTACTGCAAATGAGTTACCGACCAAGCCCTCCCTAACCCGGGCGACGCTAGGCCAATTGTGCGTCGCCCCACGGACCTCCCGGTCGCGGCCGGTTACGACAGAGCCTGGGCGCGAACCCAGGACTCTGATGGCACAGCTGGCGCTGCAGTACAGCGCCCTTAACCACTGCGCCACCCGGGAGGCCCCTTCACTTTTTATTTACATGAAATTCATTGAGGAGGATGGTCCCCCCCTTCCTCCTCTGAGAAGCCTCCACTGGAAGACACCATTACTGTACAGCAATATACAGTATACAACTGTAAGTTGTTCAACAGTAATCAAAACTTTATTTCGAACTGTCAAACATAGCCTATATAGGCTAGCAAGGATTTAATTTGCAACCAATGTAGCCACTTTCTCACAAAATGCCACATTATGGGTCTGCAGTCTTAATAAAATGTATTATCGTAGTAAATGTATTGTCAGATGGAATCATTTGATGTAAGGAAACATTTAATAATGAAATCTTCCCTTACTAAAACCAATTTTGCGACGCAATTTAGCATATCCTTTTTAAACCACTTCCAATCTCCATCAGAGCTTTATTTTAAAAAGGCACTCTGACATTAATGGAAAATAAATACCTTACAATAACGGAGCCAATCTTCTCTAGCAAGCTAGCAGCATTAGACTGCTTCTTTAGACTCATTTGCAGTAAGAGGTGGACGGTTCCCTTGGCTTGGGTTGCATTAGCATCAGTGATGGAGGGAAAATCAAGGAAGAAAAAATATTTTAGGTTGGTTTGTGTTCAGAGTAGGGTTGGAGACAGGGTCAGGGAGCATTTGCATATCCAGGTGTTTCCAGTTGCTTTTAGTAATAATACTTCTGCCTTGTGTGGAATGTAGCCTATTCCCTTTAGTATACTGAACACTCAAAAGCGAGGGCTTCCACTCTTCATTTAACAGAAAATGCTTTTGTTTATCACAGTAGGAGCCAGACTTTCCCCAGAAATAATTCCCCCAACTTGCACTAATTCAGTTATGCACAGTTAACTTCATAATTTATTTTAGCATCGCATTAGAGTTTGTTGTTCTATGCATTTAAGAAGTGTTACTCTATTCATAACATCTGTTTCTGACTTTAGACGAGTGTGAGAAAAAAACTGAACACATGAATTGTCCTTTTTCTGTTTCTGAGTTTTATATTGGCTTGTTTAGTGTTCCGTTAATCTCAAGGGTTCCCAAATGATCCTTGAATTGATGTCCTATTTTTTATTATGACTTAGACCTACTTGTTGTAAACGTTTCAGTAACACTTCACTTGGATAGTCCCAACTACTGTATCCACTAACCCTATAATCTTAACCCTTATCCTAACCCTAAACTTAACACATACCCCAGCCCTAACCTTAACCCTTACTCTAACCCTAACTGTAACCTTAGCAAGCATGTGCTTATCAACAGATACTTTGTTGATAGTATGACCATCTGTAGATCATTTAAATGGGACTATCCAAATAAAGCTTGACCAAAATGTAATCTATTTTCCATGATTTCTCAATAAACTGAAAAAGAGAACCTATTTATTTTAAGTGTGTATATATATAGATATATACATATTCAAGTGATTTTCTGAAATGACTGACTTGATCAAATACTGTATACAATTTAATCAGATTATTCTGATCAGGTCATAGAAGATCTGGTCATTTGGGATAGCACATCTTTGGCGTCATGCTAGAATTAGTTTCTAAATGAATCTGATCTACCTGTCTTTACTCTGTTGGACACCTGCCTGAGAGGCTAAACTGATTGCTATTCATCCCATTGAAGTTAGGTTAAACACTTCTTAAGTGGCTGTATTGTGATATGTGGGTCGTTCAAACAATTCGGTGCCCTTAAAGAAGTGGAACTTAAAAACAATCATTTTGATTTCACCTAATTTTAACATCTTGTCATAAAGAGCATATGTCATATTTTTCCATCTCAAGAGGTTAAATAAATAAAAAAAATATATAGCAAGTGCTTATAAATTTATCAGTCCCAGGAAATCCCACAGTGAAAAAGCTGAAATTCACTAATTTCATTCATCTGTGTAACATAGACACAGTGAGTCAAGAAGAAAGTGCAGTTAGTGAGTTTAATAATGAAGAACATGAACTATACAAAAGCTGTTTATCGTTGTCTCTGATTGGGGATCATATTTAGGCAGCCCTTTCCCCTTTGTGCTTTGTGGGATCTTGACTATGTATACTATGTAGACTATGTGCCTGTGAGCACTATTGTTGCGTCATGTTTCGTTTTGCGATTTATTGTAATCTTTGAGTTTCACTTCCTAATAAAGAGAATGGAACCATACCACGCTGCATCTTGGTCCACTCATTATAACGATCGTGATAGAATATCCCACCACAAACGGACCAAGCAGCGTGGCCAGGAGGAGCAGACATCCTGGACATGGGAGGATATCTTGGACGGTAAGGGATCCTGGACGTGGGAGGAGATCCTGTCAGGAAAGGATCGCCTTCCATGGGAGCAGACAGAGGCAGTCAAAGAGGAACAATGACAACACCAGGGTTCGCGGCCACGATGGAAGCCCGAGAGGCAGCCTCAAAAAGTTTTTTTGGGGGGGGCACACGGGGTGGTACACAGGGTGGTTGGCGGAGCCAGGGTTTGAACCGTGGGGAGCGTGTGACCGGTTAGGCACCATGTTTTGCGGTAATACGCACTGTGTCTCCAGTGCGCATTCACAGCCCGGTGCGTTCTGTGCCAGCTCCTCACACTTGTTGTGCTAAAGTGGGTATCTGTCCAGGACGGGTTGTGCCGGCTCAGCGCGCCTGGTCTCCAGTGCGCCTCTTCGGTCCAGGATATCCTGTGCCGACTCTACGCGCTGTATCCAGTGCGCCTTCACAGCCCAGTGCGTCCTGTGCCAGCATCTCGCACTTGCCGTGCGAAGGTGGTCATTTGTCCGGAGCCCCCTGCAAAGATCCCCGTACCAGAGCCGCCATTGAAGATGAGGTATCCGCGAGCGGAGTGGGTACTTCGCCCCGCACCGGAGCCGCCCCCAACTGTAGATGCCCACCCGGACCCTCCTCTATTGAGTTAGGTTTGCGGTCGTAGTCAGCACCTTTGGGGGGGTACTGTCACGAACTGACAATAGAGAGCTTTTTATTCTCTATGTTGGTTTGGTCGGGGTGTGACTAGGGTGAGTCATCTAGGTAATTATATTTCTATGTTGGCCTGGTATGGTTCCCAATACAAGGCAGCTGTTTATCGTTGTCTCTGATTGGGGATCATATTTAGGCAGCCCTTTCCCCTTTGTGCTTTGTGGGATCTTGACTATGTATACTATGTAGACTATGTGCCTGTGAGCACTATTGTTGCTTCACATTACGTTTTGCGATTTATTGTTTTCTTTGAGTTTCACTTCCTAATAAAGAGAATGGAACCATACCACGCTGCATCTTGGTCCACTCATTATAACGATCGTGACAAGTACACATGTATAAACACCATGGGACCACGCCGCTGCCATACCGCTCAGGAAGGAGACGCTTTCTGTCTCCTAGAGATGAATGTACTTTGGTGCGAAAAGTGCAAATCAATTGCAGAACAACAGCAAAGGACCTTGGGAAGATGCTGGAGGAAACAGGTACAAAAGTATCTATAGCCACAGTAAAACAAGTCCTATATCGACATAACCTGAAAGGCCGCTCAGCACGGCACAAGCCACTGCTCCAAAACCGCCATAAAAAAGCCAGACTACAGTGTGCAACTGCACATGGGAACAAAGATCAGTCAAGGTATTGGAGTGGCCATCACAAAGCCCTGACCTCAATCCTATAGAAAATGTGTGTGCAGAACTGAAAAAGCATGTGCAAGCAAGGAGGGCTACAAACCTGACACCAGCTCTGTCAGGAGGAATGGGCCAAAATTCACCCAACTTATTGTGAGAAGCTTGTGGAAGGCTACCCGAAATGTTTGACCCAAGTTTAACAATTTAAAGGCAATGCTAACAAATGCTAATTGAGTCTATGTAAACTTCTGACCCACTGGGAATGTGATGAAATAAATAAAAGCTGAAATAAATCACTCTCTACTATTATTTCACATTCTTAAAAAAAAGTGGTGATCCTAACTGACCTAAAACAGGGAATTTGTACTAGGATTACTGAGTTTAAATGTATTTGGCTAAGGTTTATGTAAACTTTTGCATCAACTGTATTTCAATGTGTTCCTTCTCTTTCCTTGTATGTATTTTAACTCAACTCGGGCATTGTATATCTACACAGGCATTATAATGTATCTCTCTGTTGTTCTCTGAGCTTCCAGAGAGCTTTCTTCTCCCTCTCATTGCATTGTAGTGTGTCAGAGGAGCTGAAATCCTATGGAGAACACCTTTTCTGAGAAACATCACTTGTTAATATAACACACCACCATCCAGGGGCTGGTAAACCTCCCAGCCACGTCCCCTGTCAACAATTAACCTTAAACAATAGGAGCCACTTCTAATGAAAAACAGACATGATCATTCACAGCTTTGTCTACACTGCAAAACCTTACTACAATCTCCAGACTCTAGCAACTCTGAGCATATTTGTGGCTAGGTGGTGGTTAGGTAGAGGTTGGGCAGCATCTTTTTAAGTGAGATAGATGGAGTTTTAGTTTCAGGATGCTGCTGACGTCTCATTTCCTGCCCTGGCCATCCCCTAGGGAGCCCCGGGATGAGCCTGCATGAGCTGCAATATGGTTTCTCTCAAAAACCTTTAGTTGCTTTATTTTCAACCCAATATGAACAAACACTACTAATTTATGTTGTACTGCAGACTTGGCACGAGGCTTTCATTGAGTGATTTCATTCAACCCAACAAATGTCTGAAGACATAAACTAAACTAAACGTAGATTCTATGTGTGTACAGATCCCTGTATTCCTGACCTATACAGTATAACTGTGGGTTGCAGAGGTGGATGCTGGAGGGTTATAAAATATTTGTGTGATGGAGCTTCAGTAATTAGACATTGATGATGTCAACTTCTGCATGATGATCAAGGCCCAATTAATTAGTCACTTGGTTGAGCAACCTAAAAAAGCATCCCCCCGAACTAATTGTTTCAGTGGTCATCATGGGGGAACATGTTTAAATGTTGTCAGGGAACCAAGATTTTAGTTTCTGTACACAAGGCAAAGCCATTAGGCTACTTCTAAATAACTACTAGAAAATGTCTGATGTGCGTTGTCTTCTTCCCTTTCTCTTAGTAGATGGTGGCAATTCTGTTGTCCTTTATTGGAGATGAGAACATCTGCAGCATTTAAGTGTGATAATAATCATATTTTCACTGAGTCTCATCTTGATAATGGCAGGTTTGTATGATGATAAAATGTCAGAAATGGAGGGATGCTTTTTTACTGTGGTTTTCTCTGGTTCCAGACATGCAGTACTCCACATACGTAATCTCTCAAAGGCAAGATTATGTGGAAAAAGAACACAAGCTGTAATTTAGTCCACAGATTCATACTCCCTACTCCAGCAAACAGTGGAAATCCTGATTGCATTCGTTGACGTTGCCATTAGGTCCCTTAAGGGTATTGGCCCGACTTTATCCCTCTGAGATTTGAGAATGTTCTAAGAACGTTGTCTGATGGTCACAAGGGACTGTTCTCTTTGGGGACCTTTGTCTAGTTCCTTGTTTGTTCCCAGGATGTCAGGACCTTTTAAGGACGTCCATTTGACTAGTTCTTAGGTCGTTGCTTGACAGTCCCAAGGGAATGTTCTCTGGGGGTCCTTTTTCTAGTTCCCTTTTTGTCCTGGGGACGTCCCTGAGGACGTTTTTAGGACATTCTTGGGACGTTTTGTCATGATTCCCTGGAGGTTTCCCCTAGTTCCTGGTTGGTCACGGAGACGTTTTAGGATGTTCTTGGGACATTATGTCATGGTACCCTGGAGCTCTCCTGGACATTCTTGAAGGTATTTGTCACGTGATTGTCCCAGGTGTCCCAAAGTAGTGAAGACATCAAAACTTTGAAATAACACATGGAATCATGCAGTAACCAAAAGAAGTGTTAAACAAATCAAAATATATTTCATATTTGAGATTCTTCAAAGTAGCCACCCTTTGCCTTGATGACACCTTTGCCCATTCTTGGCATTGTCTCAACCAGCTTCATGAGGTAGTCACCTGGAATGCATTTCAATTAACAGTTGTGCCTTGTTAAAAGTTAATTTGTGGAATTTATTTCCTTCTTAATGTGTTTGAGCAAATCAGTTGTGTTGTGACAAGGTAGGGGTGGTATACAGAAGATAGCCCTATTTGGTAAAATACCAACTCGATTTTATGGCAAGAACAGCTTAAATAAGCAAAGAGAAACGACAGTCCATCATTACTTGAAGACATGAAGGTCAGTCAATTGGGAAAATTTCAATCGCAAAGACCATCAAGAGTAGGTCATTGACGAATACGAATTTGTGAACGGCCATGTTAAATAAAGGTTAAATTAAAAAATTTAAAATAAATAAATAAAAGTGCTATGATGAAACTGGCTCTCATGAGGACCGCCACAGGAAAGGAAGACCCAGAGTTACCTCTGCTGCAGAGGATGAGTTTATTAGAATTACCAGCCTCAGAAATTGCAGGACAAATAAACGTTTCACAGAGTTCAAGTAACATACACATCTCAAAATCAACTGTTCAGAAGAGACTGTGAATCAGGGCTCCATGGTCAAATTAGTTGCAAGATGGCGCCGACAGAGATGGTCGCCTCGCTTCAGGTCCTTAGAAAACTATGCAGGAGAGGCAGACGGAGCGGCCTATTGGTCAGACTTAGAAGGCGAGCACACCATCCTCCACTTCCGAGCATATTACTCGCCAATGTCCAATCTCGAGACAACAAGGTGGACGACATTAGAGCACGAGTTGCCTTCCAGAGAGACACGGAAACATGGCTCACTCCGGATATGTTGTCAGAGTCAGTACAGCCACCTGGTTACTTCATGCTTCACACCGACAGAAAAAAACATATCTTTGGTAAGAAGAAGGGTGGGGGTGTATGCCTTACGATTAACAATTCATGGTGTAATCATAACAACATACAGGAACTCATGTCCCTATGTTCATCTGACCTAGAATTCCGACCACATTATCTTCGTAGAGAATTCTCTTTGATTATAGTCACAGCCATGTATATCCCCCCCCAAGCAGATAATGCGACGGCCCTGAAAGAACTTCACTGGACTCTATGTAAACTGGAAACCTTATGTCCTGAGGCTGCATTTATTGTAGCTGGGGGTTTAAACAAAGCTAATCTGAGAACAATTCTTCCTAAATTCTATCAGCATATCAAATGTGAGACATGATTTGGTAGCACTCTGGATCACTGGTACTCTAACTTCCGCAAAGCATACAAAGCCCTCCCCCGTCCTCCATTCGGCAAATCTGATCATGACTCCATTTTATTGCTCCCCTGCTATAGGCAAAAACTCAAACAGGAAACGCCCGTGCTCGGGTCCATCCAACGCTGGTCTGACCAATCGGATTCCAAGCTTCAAGTTTGCTTCGATCACGTGGACTGGGATATGTTCCGCATAGCCTCTGACAGTAATATTGATGTATACTCTGGCTCGGTGAGCGAGTTTATTAGCAAGTGCATCGAAGATGTGGTACCCGCTGTGACTATTAAAACAATTCCTAACCAGAAACAATGGATTGATGGCAGCATTTGCGCAAAACTGAAAGCGCGAACCACAGCTTTTAAACATGATAAGGCGACTGTAAACATGACCGAATACAAACAGTGTAGCTATTCCCTCCGTCAGGCAATCAAACAAGTGTCAGTATAGAGTCAAAGTAGAGTCGAAATTCAACGGCTCAAACACGAGACGTATGTGGCAGGGTCTACAGTCAATCACGGATTACAAAAGATAAACAGCCCGGCCATGGACACCGACATCTTGCTCCCAGACAAATTAAACAACTTCTTTGCTCGCTTTGAGGACAATACAGTGCGACTGACACGGCCCACTACCAAAGCCTGTGGGCTCTCCTTCGCTGTGGCCAACGTGAGTAAAACATTAAAACTTGTTAACCCTCGCAAGGCCGCCGGACCACATGGCATCCTTAGCCGCATCCTCAGAGCATGCGCAGTCCAGCTGGCTGGTGTGTTTACGGACATATTCAACCAATCCCTATCCCAGTCTGCTGTTCCCACATGCTTCAAGAGGGCCACCATTGTTCCTGTTCCCAAGAAAGCGAAGGTAACGGATCTAAATCTCAACTGATCTCAACTTCTATTGGTTCCCACATGCTGCTCATGGCATTCTTCCAGTCCTTTCACAGACACAGCAAACGGTTGTCTACTGCCTTACAGACTGCTAACCGCTGGACCGGTTCAATTTCACATTGATACAGTGCGATCCATATACACTGTTGGCCAGAGAACTGATCTCTGTGCCTGTCTGCCTGCCTGCTCCCCGCCTGCTCTCCGCCTGCTCCTCGCCTGGTCTGTCTCTCCCATTCTTGTACAGGTGTCCTCGCCACTCGCTCTCTCCCCAGATCTTTGCTCGCCTACATCATACACATACATCGCCAACTTTTTATTGATCAGCGGTTGGACTATTTGATTAGTGATGTTTAGGGAAATAAACAAACATGATGCTGTTGTTCATTTTGCTGGTGTCTACCCTTGGCTTTTACAATGTTGGTGATACTTTTAGAGCCCGTTGCACTGTGAATGTGGAAATATATAATTGTTTCTCCCTCGAGTATTGCGCTTGCTTCGGAAATGCATGTGAGAACTCTGCACATTTCTCGAGAACAATATGGGAGAAATCGGGCTCTTGCGCTTACATGTCAGGACTTACACATCTCCTGAAATATGTGGCGTTAAAGACTCTGGTGAATATGGAGTCTCGTTCAAGTGCTGTATGTAAATCCAAATGTTGTAACACTCGATCTAGACTTGTCATTATCTTGCTGCTTCTATTGTCTGGAAATGTTCAGTCTAACACAGGTCCTGACATTTTTACCCCTGCCGAATTAAGTAGTCAGAGTGGCCTGAAGTTTTTGTATATGAATGTGAGAAGTCTTCTGCCGAAGCTTGATTTTGTGAATATATGGATAAAAACTGCTGACCCTGATGTGTTTATGCTTTCTGAAACCTGGCTTAAAATATTTTATTACAGACAAACATTTTGGCATAAATGGTTACAATGTTTTTCGTACAGATCATAAATCTAAGGGTGGTGGTGTTGCTGTATACATAAAAGATAAGTTCTCGGTGGTCATTCAGACTTCTGTTACTAAACCTAAGCAATTTGAATATCTGTGTTTGAACCTAAACCTCGGCTCGTCTTTAAATATTGTTGTATCTTGTTGTTATATGTTATAGACCTCCATCTGCTACTGTTGGCTCTCTGGATTGTATTTTTGAATTGTTATCACAGAATGTCAATTCTGAGTTTGTCCTGATGGGTGATCTGAATCAGGACTGGTTAACATCTAGTTCTGATCAACTCAAAGTTCTATGCAATACCTATAATCTCAATCAGATTGTCAACAGTGTAACGAGGTTGAAAATAAAATGTCCTCTGAAATCCCCTTTGATTGATTTGATCTTAACCAAATACTCCTCATCGTTTTAATGCTTCTGGTATTTTTGCAAATGATGTAAGTGATCTCTGTGCTATTGCCTGTGTGAGAGATGGTAAAATTTCTAAGAAATCTCCACGTGTCATTCCGAAAATAATCTGGAAGCGGTTTGATGTTCAAGGTTTTTTACATGATGTATCTAGCATTAAATGGAATAGAATGGAATTAATCCCTGATGTTGAACTAGCCTTTTCTTACTTCCACAACACATTCCAGGATGTATGCAATAGGCATGGCCCTTCAGGATTAAGGGCAGAGAGAACCCTTGGTTTACTAGGGAATTTACAAAAATCATAAGGGAACGAAATGCTATGTGGGCTAAAGCAAGAGGGACTGGTTTAGCAGATGATTGGATGGCTGTTAAAAGTCTTTGAAATATGGGTGTGGCTATGATCCGTAAATTGAAAGCAGACCACTACCTGAAATCTACTTCACATAATTTAAATAATCCATCCAAATTTTGGCAAGTAGTGAAGGGTTTGGAGTGCAAAAAAGATACACAACTTCCCAAACAATTGTTGGTAAACACACAGATTGTAACTGAGAGAACCTCTATTCTGAAAGCCTTGAATCAGCATTTTTTAGATGCAGGCAGTTTATTTGAAAAAGGTATAATTGAGCCCCCTGTGAATTTACCTGACACCCCTGTGCACTCCTTCAACCAGGTTCTCCTTTTCGTCCTTCTCTGTTTCAGAAGTGTGTAAAGCAATGAAAGAAATTGATGGGGGAAAAAATCCCCTGGCCCTGATGAACTAGACCCCCCCCTTCCTACACTTAGCTGCAGACATCATTGCTCCCCTCTTAACATGTATTTTTAACTTTTTTAGCTTGATGTTAAGGAAATCACTAAGTTATGGAAATCTGCTTTTGTACTGCCTCTCCTGAAAAGGTGGAGATCCTTCACTACTTGATAACTATCGACCCATATCAAAAAGTACTGGAGTTCTTAGTTAGTAGGCAGCTAAAGACCTACTTCCAAGAAAACAACGTCTTAAATGGAATGCAATCAGGTTTTAGGTCTGGCCACATCACTGTTTCAGCAACATTGAAGGTTTTAAATGACATCCACAGTGCTCTTGATAAGAAGTTACATTGTGTTTTTAATGATTTGTCGAAGGCTTTTGACACTGTGTACCATGCTGTGTTAGTGCAAAGGTTAAAATGTTGTGGAATTACTGGTCATGCTCTAGATTGGTTTATAAATTACCTATCAAATCTTACACAATATGTAATGGCAGATGGTTGTACATTTGAGTCTATAGAGGTGTGCTCAGGTGTTCCGCAAGGTTCTATTTTGGGCCCACTGTTGTTCATGTTGTAACAGCGGATGTTCATTTTTATGCAGATGATACTGGAGTCCTTAGTTAGTAGGCAGCTGAGAATAGGTTTTTCTTTTGAGGCCAGGATGGAGCTGGTACGATGTACATTACTGGCGGTTTTAGATTTGAGTGATGTTATGCAGGCCTCAGTCACTACCCTGAGAGCACTTGATTCAGTGTATCATGTAGCCGTCGGGTTCATTACAAATCAAAAACGTCTAACACATCTAACACATAATTGTGATCTCTACAGTGCTGTTGGCTGGTCGTCATTGACCTTGCGTAGGCTTAAACACTGGTATACACTGATTTATAAGGCCAAATTGGGTAAAAATGCAATTGTATCTCTGTTCTTTTTTAGTCAGGTCGGTAAATAAATATCAATTTTGGTCCCATTCTCATTAGCTCCTGACAGTACCAAAACTTAGAACAGGTCTTGGTAGGAATAGTTTTAGTTACTTAGCTCCATGGTCCTGGAATTCTCTCCTGAACAATTTAAAATTTGATGATCTAGTTTCGTTGGTGGAGTTTAAACACTTGATCAATGTGTATATAATAGAAGAGTGTAATTGTCTTTAGGCCAGCTGTTTTTAGTTGAGACTTTAGTGTTTTTAACGTAACATGTTTTTGTTGTACTGTATGTGTGTTTATAGTTTTGCTTAATGTTATGTTAGTGTATGTAAGTTGTTTTGTCTGAAATGTTCTTCTCCCTGCTGCTATTGGACCAGGTCTCTCTTGGAAAAGAGATGTTATCTCAATGAGAAAAACCTGTGTAAATAAAGGGGGAAAAGAATAATGATAATTTTAAAAAAAGACTATCACCCCATTGCACTCACCTCTGTCATGATGATGTGCTTTGAGAGACTAGTCAAGGATCATATCACCTCCACCCTACCTGGTACTCTAGACCCACTCCAATTTCCTTACCGTCCCAATAGGTACACTGACGATGCAATCGCCATCACACTGCACACTGCACACTGCACACTGCCCTATCTCATCTGGACAAGCGGAATACCTATGTAAGAATGCTGTTCATTGACTGCAGCTCAGCATTTAACACCATAGTACCCTCCAAACTCGTCATTAAGCTCGAGACCCTGTGTCTCAACCCCGCCCTGTGCAACTGGGTCATGGACTTTCTAAAGGGTCGCCCCCAGGTGGTGAAGGTAGGAAACAACATCTCCACCCCGCTGATCCTCAACACTGGGGCCCCACAAGGGTGTGTTCTCAGCCCTCTCCTGTACTCCCTGTTCAACCATGACTGCGTGGCCATGCACGCTTCCAACTCAATTGTCAAGTTTGCAGATGACACTACAGTGGTAGGCTTGATTACCAACAACGACGAGACGGCCTACAGGGAGAAGGTGAGGGCCCTCGGAGTGTGGTGTCAGGAAAATAACCTCTCACTCAACGTCAACAAAACAAAGAAGATGATCGTGGACTTCAGGAAACAGCAGAGGGAGCACCACCCCATCCACATTGACGGTGTCACACCCTGACCATAGTTTACTTTGTATATTTCTATGTTTTGGTTGGTCAGGGTGTGATCTGAGTGGGCATTCTATGTTACATGTCTAGTTTGTCCAGTTCTATGTTCGGCCTGATATGGTTCTCAATCAGAGGCAGGTGTTCGTCATTGTCTCTGATTGGGAACCATATTTAGGTAGCCTGGGTTTCACTGTGTGTTTGTGGGTGATTGTTCCTGTCTATGTGTTTTCACCAGATAGGCTGTTCAGGTTTTCGTTACGTTCATCAAGTTCTTTATTTTGGAGTGTTTGTATTGATTCGTGTTTTACGTTTGTTCATTAAAACATGGATCGCAATCTACACGCTGCATTTTGGTCCGACTCTCCTTCTCATATAGAAAACCGTGACAGAATCACCCACCACCAACGGACCAAGCAGCGTGTCAACAGGCAGCAACAGCAGCGAAAAGAGGAGATACATAGTAAGGATTTCTGGACATGGGAGGAAATCCTCGACGGGAGAGGACCCTGGGCTAAACCAGGGGAGTGTAGCCGCACCAAGGTGCAGCAGGAGAAGGAACAGAGGCAGCAGCAGCAGGAGCAGCTGCAGTGGGAGAGGCTGCACCACCTGGAGAAATGGACATGGGAGGAGGAACTGGACGGTAAAGGACCCTGGGCTCAGCTTGGAGAATATCGCCGCCCAAGGAAGAACTGGAGGCGGCGAAAGCTGAGAGGCGCAGATATGAGGAGGCAGCACGACGTAGCGGATGGAAGCCTGAGAGGCAGCCCCAAAAATTTCTTGGGGGGGGGCTAACAGGGAGTATGGCTACGCCAGGTAGGAGACTTGGGCTGACTCCCTGTGCTTACCGGGGGGCTAGAGAGACCGGACAGGCACCGTGTTATGCAGTGGTGCGCACGGTGTCTCCAGTGCGGGTGCATAGCCCGGTGCGGTATATTCCAGCTCCGCGTGTCGGCCGGGCTAGATTGAGCGTCGAGCCTAATGCCATGAAGCCGGCTCTACGCAGCTGGTCCCCAGTGCGTCTCCTTGGGCCGGCTTACATGGCACCAGCCTTGCGCTCGGTGTCTCCGGTTCGCCTGCATAGCCCAGTGCGGGCTATTCCACCTCGCCGCACTGGCAGGGCGACCGTGAGCATTCAACCAGGTAAGGTTGGGCAGGCTCGGTGCTCAAGAGCTCCAGTGCGCCTGCACGGTCCGGTCTACCCAGTACCACCTCCACACCCCAGCCCTCCGGTAGCAGCTCCCCGCACCAGGCTTCCTGTGCGTGTCCTCGGCCCAGTACCACCAGTGCCAGCACCACGCATCAGGCCTACAGTGCGCCTCGCCTGTCCAGCGCTGCCAGAGCCTTCCTCCTCTTCAGCGCTGTCGGAGTCTCCCGCCTGTTTAGCGCTGTCAGAGCTTTCCGCCTCTACAGCGCTGCCGGAGTCTCCCGCCTGTTCGGAACTGCCAGTCTGCAAGGAGCTGCCAGTCTGCAAGGAGCTGCCAGTCTGCAAGGAGCTGCCAGTCTGCAAGGAGCTGCCAGTCTGCATGGAGCTGCCAGTCTGCAAGGAGTTGCCAGTCTGCAAGGAGCTGCCAGTCTGCAAGGAGCCGCCAGAGCTGCCAGTCTGCAGGATGCCGCCAAAGCTGCCAGTTTGCAAGGAGCCGCCAGAGCTGCCAGTCTGCAAGGAGCCGCCAGAGCTGCCAGTTAGCATGGAGCAGCCAGGGCCGCCAGTCAGCATGGAGCAGCCAGGGCCGCCAGTCAGCATGGAGCAGCCAGGGCCGCCAGTCAGCATGGAGCAGCCAGGGCCGCCAGTCAGCATGGAGCAGCCAGGGCCGCCAGTCAGCATGGAGCAGCCAGAGCAGCCAGTCAGCATGGAGCAGCCAGTCAGCATGGAGCAGCCAGAGCTGTCAGTCAGCATGGAGCAGCCAGAGCTGCCAGTCAGCATGGAGCAGTCAGAGCTGTCAGTCAGCATGGAGCAGCCAGTCAGCATGGAGCAGCCAGAGCTGCCAGTCAGCATGGGGCAGCCAGTCAGCATGGAGCAGCCAGAGCTGCCAGTCAACCAGACTCTTCCAGATCTGCCAGTCGACCAGACTCTTCCAGATCTGCCAGTCGACCAGACTCTTCCAGATCTGCCAGTCGACCAGACTCTTCCAGATCTGCCAGTCGACCAGACTCTTCCAGATCTGCCAGTCGACCAGACTCTTCCAGATCTGCCAGTCGACCAGACTCTTCCAGATCGGCCAGTCGACCAGACTCTTCCAGACCTGCCAGTCGACCAGACTCTTCCAGATTCTCCAGTCAGCCAGGATCTGCTAGATCCAACTACCTGCCTGGGCTTCCTCTCAGTGCTGAGCTTCCTCTCAGTGCTGAGCTTCCTCTCAGTGCTAAGCTACCCATCTGTCCCGAGCTACCTCTGTCCCGAGCTGCCCCTCTGTCCCGAGCTGTCATTTAGGAGGGTAACCTATCTAGGGACGCTAAGGAGGTGGACTAAAACTATTATGGAGTGGGGTCCACGTCCAGCGCCAGAGCCGCCACCGCGGACAGATGCCCACCCAGACCCTCCCCTATAGGTTCAGGTTTTGCGGCCGGAGTCCGCACCTTGGGGGGGGGGGGGTACTGTCACACCCTGACCATAGTTTACTTTGTATATTTCTATGTTTTGGTTGGTCAGGGTGTGATCTGAGTGGGCATTCTATGTTACATGTCTAGTTTGTCCAGTTCTATGTTCGGCCTGATATGGTTCTCAATCAGAGGCAGGTGTTCGTCATTGTCTCTGATTGGGAACCATATTTAGGTAGCCTGGGTTTCACTGTGTGTTTGTGGGTGATTGTTCCTGTCTATGTGTTTTCACCAGATAGGCTGTTCAGGTTTTCGTTACGTTCATCACGTTCTTTATTTTGGAGTGTTTGTATTGATTCGTGTTTTACGTTTGTTCATTAAAACATGGATCGCAATCTACACGCTGCATTTTGGTCCGACTCTCCTTCTCATATAGAAAACCGTTACAGACGGGACGGTAGTGGAGAAGGTGGAAAGTGGCTACCGCAGCAATATGCCATCCCATCTGGTTTGCGCTTACTGGGACTATCATTTGTTTTTCAACAGGACAATTGACCCAACACACCTCCAGGATGTGTAAGGGCTATTTGACCAAGAAGGAGAGTGATGGAGTGCTGCATCAGTTGACCTGGCCTCTATAATCACCCGACCTCAACCCAATAGAGATTGTTTGGGATGAGTTGGACCGCAGAGTGAAGGAAAATCAGCCAACAAGTGCTCAGCATATGTGGGAACTCCTTCAAGACGGTTGGAAAAGCATTCCTCATGAAGCTGGTTGAGAGAATATAAAGTGTGTACAAAGCTGTCATCAAGGCAAAGGGTAGCTACTTTGAAGAATCTCAAATATAAAATGTTTGGTTACTACATGATTCCATGTGTTTTTTCGTAGTTTTGATGTCTTCACTATTATTCTACGTACAATGTAGAAAATAGTGAAAATAAAGAAAACCCTTGAATGAGTAGGCGTGTCCAACCGTTTGACTGGTACTGTGCTTTGTATCCCTCATTTACTCAAGTGTTTCCATTATTTGACAGTTACCTCTAAACTGGCAACAGTTGAGAGCATCATGAGGACAGTGGTAGCTAACATCAAGGAGGAGTTACAAAGGGAGTTGTTAGCAGTCATAGAATTGCTACAACACAGCCACACCACCATCTACACTAAAGGCGGCAAAAGTCGTATCCGGCCCGCCGGGCACTTCAATCCGGCCCGCGAGACATAAAAATATACATATAAACAAGAATGGTGTTCATATGAGGACACCACGGAAGAAGCCACTGCTGTCAAAAACATTGCTGCACATCTGAAGTTCGCAAAAGAGCATCTGGATGTTCCTCAAAATATTCTGTGGACAGATTAAACTAAAGTTGAGTTGTTTGGAAGGAAGACAACACTATGCGTGGAGAAAAAAAAGGCACAGCACACCAAAATCAAAACCTTATCGCAGCTGTAAAGTATGGTGGAGGGAGCATCATGGTTTGGAGCTGCTTTGCTGCCTCAGGACCTGGACAGCTTGCTATCATCAATGGGAAAATGAATTAAAGTTTATCAAGGCATTTTGCAGGAAAATGTAAGGCTATCTGTCCACCCATTGAAGCTCAACAGAAGTTGGGTGATGCAACAGGACAACCACTCAAGCACAGAAGTAAATCAACAACAGAATGGCTTCAACAGAAGAAAATATGCCTTCTGGAGTAGCCCAGTCAGAGTCCTTACCTCAACCCGATTGAGATGCTGTGGCATGACCTCAAGTGAGTGGTTCACACCAGACCTCCCAAGAATATTGCTGAACTGATACAGTTTTCTAAAGAGGAATGGTCTAAAATTACTCCTGACTGTTGTGCACATCTCACCACCCTGCTACCCTGTTCTGGACTCACCACCACTCCCTTAGATTCCCCTCCGGACCTGTTTGCCCTGTACCAACTCAGCACACTCCAACTTCAGCCTCCACATCTGGTTTCCTACAACTCATCCACGCTTCCCCGGATCTGCACTCCATATCTCCCTGTGTTACAATAAATACCTTAGTTCATTCATCTCTGTTTCCTCGTCTGAGTCTGCTCTTGGGTTCCCCTGTGCTGCTCCGCGTAGCAGTATCCTTCCTAAGGTACAGTATTTGCTTCATACAGTTTTTAATAACTTCACAAAATGGAAATCAATATGACATTAGTTTTCTACTTCTACTCATCGACCACTTCCCACATTTGGATGTTAGGAATATTGTTCCAAGATTTTTGTCCGTTAGAATATTAAGCTGGCAAAAGTCTTCTGGGGACAAAGACCTGTCAATCTCAGTACTAGGGAGCCAGAGAGTCCTCTGCTGCATAAAATGTATGACCGGTGCCAGGACAGAAGAGCTTGCATTGGGCTGAGCGGAAGCTTCCCTTCCATAGTGGTGGGAGGGCCAAGAGACCAGAGGTGGCAGAATGCAGTGCTTGGGTTGGGATGTAGGGTTTGAGCATAGCCTGAGGGTAGCGAGGGGCAGTTCCTCTTGTTGCTCAGTAGACAAGTACCATGGTCTTGTAGTGGATGCGAGCTTTGTCTGGAAGCCATTGGAGTTTTCAAAGGAGCGGGTTGAAAGCAGCTTGTGTTGCCATTAAATGCACACACAACTAACATCAACAAATTACATGAGTCTTTCATGGTTGAGGAGAAATTGACGACTCTACTCGTCTTTTTCAGAAACGTGTGTTGAAAATGCCTAACTAGTATAATACATTTCAAACAGACATACAGTGCCATCAGAAAGTACTCACACCCCTTGACTTTTTCAAAATGTTGTGGTACAGACAGAATTTAAAATAGATGCAATTGAAATGTTTGTCACTGCCCTACACACAATACCACATAATGTCAAAGTGAAAAATAATGTTTTTGAATTGTTTACAATTTAATTAAAAATGAAGAACTGAAATGTCTTGAGTCAATAAGTATTCAACCCCTTTGTTATGGCAAGCCTGTGTGCAATAATAGTGTTTAACATGATTTTTGAATGACTGCCTCATCGCTATCCCCCCCACATACACATATACACATCTGTAAGGCCCCTCAGGTGAGCAGTGAATTTCAACCACAAAGACAAGAGAGGTTTTTCAATGCCTCACAAATAATGGTAGATAGATTAAAAAAATAAAGACACTGAATATCCCTTTTGAGCATGGTGAAGTTAATGATTACACTTTGGATGGTGTATCAATACACCCAGTCCCTACAAAGATGCAGGCATCCTTCCTAACTCTGCTGCCGGAGAGGAAGGAACCGCTCAGAGATTTCGCCATGAGGCCAATGGTGACTAAAACAGTTTAATGGCTGTGATAGGAGAAGACTGAGGACGTATCAACAACATTGTAGTTACTCCACAATACAAACCTAATTGACACAGTGAAAAGAAAGAAGCCTATACATAATGAAACATATTCCAAAACATGCATCCTGTTTGGAACAAGGCAATAGTGCAAAAAAAATGTGATAAAGCAATTAACTTTCTGTCCTGAATACGGTTCTGTTTGTGGCAAATCCAATACAACACCTTACTGAGTACCACTCTTCATATTTTCAAGCATAGTGGTGTCAGCATCATGTTATGGGTATGTTTATAATCGTTAAGGACTCCGGAGTATTTCAGGATAAAAAAAGAAACGGAATGCAGTTAAGCACAGGCAAAATCCTAGAGGAAAACCTGGTGCAGTCTACTTTCCACCGAACACTGGGAGATGAACTCACCTTTCAGCAGGACAATAACCTAAAACATAAGGCCAAATCTACACTGGTGTTTCTTACCAAGAAGACAGTGAATGTTCCCGAGTGGCAAAGTTACAATTAGACTTAAATCTGCTTGAATATCTGTGGCAAGACTTGAAAATGGTTGTCTAGTTTGAAGAATTTTAGAAAATAATAATGGGCAAATATTGTGAAATCCAGGTGTGCAAAGTTGTAATTGCTTCCAACATATTTTGACTCAGGTGGGAATACTGCAGTAAATGAGAAAGTTCTGTATTTAATTTTAAATAAAATTTGCAAACATTTCTAAAAACAGTTTCACTTTGTCTTTATGGGGTATTGCGTGTAGATGAGTGAGAATTTCTTTGTTTTAATCATTTTGAATTCGTGCTGTAATACAAAATGTGGAATACGTCAAGCGGTGTGAATACTTTCTGAAGGCACTGTACATACCCCACTAGCTACTATGGGTTTGTTCACGGTACCCAAACCAAAAACAGATTTAATACAGCTGAAGTTGGAAGTTTACATACACCTTAGCCAGGGTAGCCTAGGGGCAGCAGGGTAGCCTAGTGGTTAAAGCGTTGGACTAGTAAGCAAAATGGTTGCAAGTTCATATCCCCAAGCTGACGAGGTACAAATCTGTCATTCTGCCCCTGACCAGGCAGTTAACCCACTGTTCCTAGGCTGTCATTGAAAATAATAATTTGTTCTTAACTGACTTGCCTAGTTAAATAAATTTAAACTCAGGTTTTCACAATTCCTGACATTTAATCCTAGTAAACATCACCGTCTTTGGTCAGTTAGGATCAACACTTTATTTTAAGAATGTGAAATGTCAGAATAATAGTAGAGAGAATGATTTATTCATCACATTCACTCAATTAGAATTTGGTAGCATTGCCTTTAAATTGTTTAACTTGGGTCAAACATTTCGGCTAGCCTTCCACAAGCTTCCCACAATAAGTTGGGTGAATTTTGGCCCATTCCTCCTGACAGAGCTGGTGTAACTGAGTCAGGTTTGTAGGCCTCCTTGCTCGCACATGCTTTTTCAGTTCTGCCCACACATTTTCTATAGGATTGAGGTCAGGGCTTTGTGATGGCCACTCCAATACCTTGACTTTGTTGTCCTTAACACATTTTGCCAAAACTTTGGAAGTATCAGAGTCATTGTCCATTTGGAAGACCCATTTGCGACCAAGCTTTAACTTCCTGACTGATGTCTTGAGATGTTGCTTCAATACAGTGCCTTGCGAAAGTATTCGGCCCCCTTGAACTTTGCGACCTTTTGCCACATTTCAGGCTTCAAACATAAAGATATAAAACTGTATTTTTTTGTGAAGAATCAACAAGTGGGACACAATCATGAAGTGGAACGACATTTATTGGATATTTCAAACTTTTTTAACAAATCAAAAACTGAAAAATTGGGCCTGCAAAATTATTCAGCCCCTTTACTTTCAGTGCAGCAAACTCTCTCCAGAAGTTCAGTGAGGATCTCTGAATGATCCAATGTTGACCTAAATGACTAATGATGATAAATACAATCCACCTGTGTGTAATCAAGTCTCCGTATAAATGCACCTGCACTGTGATAGTCTCAGAGGTCCGTCAAAAGCGCAGAGAGCATCATGAAGAACAAGGAACACACCAGGCAGGTCCGAGATACTGTTGTGAAGAAGTTTAAAGCCGGATTTGGATACAAAAAGATTTCCCAAGCTTTAAACATCCCAAGGAGCACTGTGCAAGCGATAATATTGAAATGGAAGGAGTATCAGACCACTGCAAATCTACCAAGACCTGGCCGTCCCTCTAAACTTTCAGCTCATACAAGGAGAAGACTGATCAGAGATGCAGCCAAGAGGCCCATGATCACTCTGGATGAACTGCAGAGATCTACAGCTGAGGTGGGAGACTCTGTCCATAGGACAACAATCAGTCGTATACTGCACAAATCTGGCCTTTATGGAAGAGTGGCAAGAAAGCCATTTCTTAAAGATATCCATAAAAAGTGTCGTTTAAAGTTTGCCACAAGCCACCTGGGAGACACACCAAACATGTGGAAGAAGGTGCTCTGGTCAGATGAAACCAAAATTGAACTTTTTGGCAACAATGCAAAACGTTATGTTTGGCGTAAAAGCAACACAGCTCATCACCCTGAACACACCATCCCCACTGTCAAACATGGTGGTGGCAGCATCATGGTTTGGGCCTGCTTTTCTTCAGCAGGGACAGGGAAGATGGTTAAAATTGATGGGAAGATGGATGGAGCCAAATACAGGACCATTCTGGAAGAAAACCTGATGGAGTCTGCAAAAGACCTGAGACTGGGACGGAGATTTGTCTTCCAACAAGACAATGATCCAAAACATAAAGCAAAATCTACAATGGAATGGTTCAAAAATAAACATATCCAGGTGTTAGAATGGCCAAGTCAAAGTCCAGACCTGAATCCAATCGAGAATCTGTGGAAAGAACTGAAAACTGCTGTTCACAAATGCTCTCCATCCAACCTCACTGAGCTCGAGCTGTTTTGCAAGGAGGAATGGGAAAAAATGTCAGTCTCTCGATGTGCAAAACTGATAGAGACATACCCCAAGCGACTTACAGCTGTAATCGCAGAAAAAGGTGGCGCTACAAAGTATTAAAACCTCTTAAGTCTACCCCTTCCTTTTTCAAACATTCTGTTAAAAATCGCGCAACTTTTCAGCGTCCTGCTATTCATGCCAGGAATATAGTATATGCATATGATTAGTATGTGTGGATAGAAAACACTCTGAAGTTTCTAAAACTGGTTAAATCACGGCTGTGACTATAACAGATTGTGTGTTTCATCGAAAAACGCAAGAAAAACTGCTCTCTGAAAGCTAAAAATTATTTCCATGCGTCACTTTCATGGGTTGTTAAAAGGGCACAAAATTAATTATGGATCTGCATGCAATTCCTACAGATTCCACACGATGTCGCCATTGTCGTCATTTTCCAGGGAGTTTTTTCTTGGTAAATCCAACTAACTGGATTCAATTTCTTCCGGTCTCCACCAGGATGTTTTGAATGTGCACATTGGCAGCCATTGATTTGCAGACGAGGAGCTATTGAATACACATCGCCCTGTAATCATTTTGATAGATTATAAACGTTTACTAATACCTAAAGTTGGATTACAAAAGTATTTCGAAGTGTTTTGTGAAAGTTTATCGTCGACTTTTTTAATTTTAAAAATGACGCAGCGTTTAAAAACGATGTTTTTTTCTGAATGACACAGCTTCCATAGAAAGCTATTTTGGGTATATATGGACTGATTTAAACGAAAAAAAGACCCAATAGTGATGTTTATGGGGCATATAGGAGTGCCAAGAAAGAAGCTCGTCAAAGGTAATGAATGTTTTATATTTTATTTCTGCGTTTTGTGTAGCGCCGGATAAGCTAAATCTTTGTTTACGTCGCATTCAGGCATTTTGAGGTGTTGCATGCTATCAGATAATAGCTTCTCATGCTTTCGCCGAAAAGCATTTTAAAAATCTGACTTGTTGGCTAGGTTCACAACGAGTGTAGCTTTATTTCAATACCCTGCATGTGCATTTTGATGAACGTTTGAGTTTTAACGAGTACATTTAGCATTTAGCGTAGCGCATTTGCATTTCCAGGTGTCTACTTGAGACATCTGCGTCTCAAGTAGGAGCAAGAAGTATTAACTTAAGGGGGCTGAATAATTTTGCACGCCCAATTTTTCAGTTTTTGATTTGTTAAAAAAGTTTGAAATATCCAATAAATGTCGTTCCACTTCATGATTGTGTCCCACTTGTTGTTGATTCTTCACAAAAAAAATTAAGTTTTATATCTTTATGTTTGAAGCCTGAAATGCGGCAAAAGGTCGCAAAGTTCAAGGGGGCCGAATACTTTCGCAAGGCACTGTATATCCACATCATTTTCCTTCCTCATGATACCATCTATTTCGCGAAGTAAACCAGTCTCTCCTGCAGCAAAGCACCTCCACAACATGATGCTGCCACCCCGTGCTTCACGGTTGGGATGGTGTTCTTTGGCTAGCAAGCCTTACCCCTTTTCCTCCAAACATAACGATTTATTTATTTGTATTCTATTTTTGTCAGACCAGAGGACATTTCTCCAAAAAGTGCGATATTTGTCCCCATGTGCAGTTGCAAACCGTAGTCTGCGTTTTTTATGGCAATTTTGGAGCAGTGGCTTCTTCCTTGCTGAGCGGCCTTTCAGGTTATGTCGATATAGGATATGTCGATTTTACTGTGGATATAGATACTTTTGTACCTGTTTCCTCCAGCATCTTCACAAGGTCCTTTGCTGTTGTTCTGGGATTGATTTGCACTTTTCGCACACAAAGTACATTCATCTTCAGGAGACAGAACACGTCTCCTTCCTGAGCGGTATTGTAGCGGTTTTCTTGAGGTGAAGGAGAGGCGGACCAAAATGCAGCGTGGTTTCTATTCATGGTTCTTTAATAAAGACTCTACACATGAACAGACTAACAAAACAACAAATGTGAAAAACCAAAACAGCCCTATCTGGTGCAAACACAGAGACAGGAACAATCACCCACAAACACACAGTGAAAACCAGGCTACCTAAGTATGATTCTCAATCAGAGACAACTAATGACACCTGCCTCTGATTGAGAACCATACTAGCCATACTAGCCGATGCTGGCCTTCTAGGCAGAGTTGCAAAGAAAAAGCCATATCTTAGACTGGCCAATGAAAGATTTAGATGGGCAAAAGAACACAGACACTGGACAGAGAAACTCTGCCTAGAAGGCCAGCATCCCGTAGTCGCCTCTTCACTGTTGAAGTTGAGATTGGTGTTTTGCGGGCACTGCTGTTGACAGCTAAGCACTGCAGAAAACTCCATAATGACTGTCCAGTATGTACAGGTAAACACTCTTACCTTTGCAAAATGCTGAAAGTCATTAATAGATTTACAGTCCCCTTCCTTGTGACAGCAATCAGCAAGATATTTACACAATGTAAGGAGCCAGGTGCAATATGAAGTGTTCAATATCTCAATTGAATGTCATTTGACTTGAACAATATCATCTTGAAGTACAAAATTGCAGAAAGGAATGTATTTCTCATGATGCTTTTGCCCAATGGGAAGCAATGCATGACTGGCCTAGCATGGAATGTATAATGCAGTTATTCAAGACAGAATACTGAATTATTTATTGTCACTTGCAGTTTTGCTCACAAGGTTGCCTTGGAAAAGTGGTATAAAACTTTATTTGTACGTTTCCAGGTTCAAAGGTTTCAAAGGTTTCAAATAATGTATTATCTATCCACTTAAGAAAAAAAGCCCCGAAATGCAAATGGTTTTGGTTTTGTTGTAGGGCAAATGCAGTCAAAAATGTGATTTTCCTGTGTTTTATATATATTTCCACACTATGTGGTTGGAATCATACTGTGAAATTGTGAAAATGATGACAATGCCAGCGGAGCCTGCTGAGGGGAGAACGGTTCATAATAATGGCTGGACTGGACTCAATGGAATGGTATCAATCACATGGAAACCATGTGTGTTTGATATCGTTCCATTGACTCCATTCCAGCCATTATTATGAGCAGTCCTCCCCTCAGCAGCCTCCACTGGATAATGCCCTTTAAGTTTAAGAGCTGTTTGGAAAGACCACCTGAAATTTCTGCCTGTTTTGGTGGTAGGGAGTTTTGGCTTCCATGGTGACATCACCATACAATACATTTGTTAATAGAGCAATAATAAGAAGAAAGAGTTCCAAACCTCACTGCCAATAGCAGCTAATTATCCGTTATCCCCTCCCCACTCTTTTTATTTATTTTGATTTTTACTTTAATACACTGTTTACATTTATTTGAACACAATGTGTATATGATAAACTGATTTCCTCCATTTTCACCCTGGTGCATTATCCTTCTTCCAATGCGCTTCCTTTATGTCTTTCGTTGTTCCGTGGTCTTCTGTGGTCTGTGGTTTTTTGCTCAGGTGGGTTCTATTGTATTATATATGATGTCCATTTTGTCCTGGTATTTACAAAGAGGTCCAGTTTCAACCGAATTGTAGCTGTCCTTTTTTCCATGAGGTGGATGTCATTGGTTATGTTGGTCCAGTCCGGGATGGTTGGTATTTGAGGTGGTAGCCAGTGTCTTGTTATTGTTTTCTTAATTGCAGCAATTATGTTGTTGTATAGTCGTTTTTCCGTATTGTTGAGTGTTTGTGGAGTAATTCCAAGATATGTTGTTAAATTATTTGGGATGTCCATGTCACGCCCTGACCATAGAGAGCCCTTGGATTCTCTATAGTGGTTTAGGTCAGGGTGTGACTAGGGGGGTGTTCTAGAATGTGTATTTCTATGTTTGTGGTATTGTATGGTTCCCAATTTTAGGCAGCTGGTAATCATTGCCTCTAATTGGAGATCATATTTAGGAAGCCCTATCCTATGGTTTTGTTTCTAGTTTCACTTTGTATTAAAACGATGTGGAACTCAATGCACGCTGCGCCTTGGTCCGCTCATTTTGAAGTTCGTGACAGTCCACTTTAAAAATGTCTTTGAGGTCTGAGAAAATGTCTGTCCAGAAAGCTTGTATAGTAGGGCATATCCAAAAGATGTGTGAATTGTTGGCATCTGTTTGTCTGCAGTTTCTCCAGCATGTGATTTTAGTGGAATATTTCTTACGTCTTGGGGTTATAAAAAAAGCCCACCGTGTTTTCCTTGCCATGATGTTGAGTTTGTGGTAGTGTGGGTCTTGCATATCATTTTCCAGTCATCTTCTGTGATTTTAATAGAGTTTTCAGATTCCAATATTTGGGGTACTGTGGTTCCTGAAAGAGGTTAGCCTGTTAAAGATTATTGAACTTTTGATTTAGTTTTCCCTTTGTAGACATCAGTCAGAATTTGGATTTTTGTTGATTGAGGTGTTGTGTAGTTCTTTATTATTTAGTTGAAGGTAGCTGAAGGTGTTTTTCTGAAGGTGTCTTTGCTGTCTAGATGGTATGTATGTTATAGTGAATTCTTATGTTTTTCCTTGGTCTATAATTAAGCAATAAGGCCTGAGGAGGTGTGGTATATACCACAGCTATGGGCTGTTCTAATGCACAACACATGGCGAAGTGCCTGGACACAGTCCTTACCCGTGGTGTATTGACCATATACCACACCTCCTCGGGCCTTATTGCTTAATTATAGATCAAGGAAAAACATCATTCGCTACACTACAAATTACCAACGGAATTAGAGCAGTAAAAATAAATGTTTTGTCATACACGTGGCATCTGATATACCAGACAATCAGCATTCAGGGCCCAAACCACCCAGTTTATAATTGTGCAATAGGCGGTTATTCATTTGTCTCTCCACCCTTTTAAATTCAGGGTCTAATTTGGCCTTCATTTGGTGTGAAATGCTGGCCATCATAGGGTAGCTGTTTGATTGTCCAGGTTGTTCTGCTTTTTGGTCTTGTTCCATATATTGATTGTATTTGTTATCCAAGGACTATCTAGCTATGCATTTTTTATTTAGTGGTGTACAGTTGTATTGTATAGTTTTGTAAGGTCTTTTGGCAAGTTGACCCTAAGGTATTTCATTGATTGTGTGTTTCATTGCAGGTTTTTTTGTAACTTTTTCTTCTGTAGGGATATAGTCAGGGTTGGTAGGTTATATTCTAAATGTAATCTGTTACAGATAATAGTTACCTGTCCCAAATTGTAATCGGTAACGTAACTTTTGGATTACATTACGTTACTTTTAGATTACTTTCCCCTTAAGAGGCATTAGAAGAAGACAAAAATGCATGTTACCAATTGAACAACATCTATTGCAGGATAAATCAATGTTAAAGATTACATAGTTGGCCATATACGGATGTTAAATCTTACTTTATGGGTTGGTCATGTAGGCTTCTTCTAACCCATCGCTTTCTACTACAGAAAATAATAATCCGAATTTGTCTTTTCAAATCAAAAATCAAATCAAATTTTATTTGTCACATACACATGGTTAGCAGATGTTAATGCGAATGTAGCGAAATGCTTGTGCTTCTAGTTCCGACAATGCAGTAATAACCAACAAGTAATCTAACTAACAATTCCAAAACTACTGTCTTATACACACAAGTGTAAGGGGATAAAGAATATGTACATAAAGATATATGAATGAGTGATGGTACAGAGCGGCATAGGCAAGATACAGTAGATGGTATCGAGTACAGTATATACATATGAGATGAGTATGTAAACAAAGTGGCATAGTTAAAGTGGCTAGTGATACATGTATTACATAAAGATGCAGTAGATGATATAGAGTACAGTATATACGTATACATATGAGATGAATAATGTAGGGTATGTAAACATTATATTAGGTAGCATTGTTTAAAGTGGCTAGTGATATATTTTACATCATTTCCCATCAATTCCCATTATTAAAGTGGCTGGAGTTGAGTCAGTGTGTTGGCAGCAGCCACTCAATGTTAGTGGTGGCTGTTTAACAGTCTGATGGCCTTGAGATAGAAGCTGTTTTTCAGTCTCTCGGTCCCAGCTTTGATGCACCTGTACTAACCTCGCCTTCTGGATAATAGCGGGGTGAACAGGCAGTGGCTCGGGTGGTTGTTGTCCTTGATGATCTTTACCGCCATCTTCAAGAATAGGACTTGGAAATACGGAAGTATAGATTAGCTAAATTGTTTTACCTGAGCATAACCCCAAAATGACTTATTAGCCAGCCCTACTTTGTTGTTTAGGTTTTTGTTGTCATGGAGAACTGATTGGGCTCATTGATTCGAGTTGAAAAATAAATGCTGCGGTGAAAAGTGCTATTTACATGTGAAAAATGAATTCCATATGCTGCATTTGTAAAAGGCCTAATGTGGAACTCTGGAGCAGGTTTTCATCAAGGATCTCTCTGTACTTTGCTCCACTCATCTTTCTCTCGATCCTGACTAGTCTCCCAGTCCCTGCCACAGAAAAACATCAACACAGCATGATGCTGCCAACACCATGCTTCCCCGTAGGGATGGTGCAATATTGAACTCTTTGGCCTGAATGATGCTTGGCATTCAGGGCAAAGAGTTCAATCTTGGTTTCATCAGATCAAATTTCTCATGGTCTGAGAGTCATTTAGGTGCCTTTTAGCAAACTCCAAGCAGGCTGTCATGTGCTTTTTACTGAAGCGGTTTCTGTCTGGTCACGCTACCATGGCTTGATTGGAGGAGAGATGTTTGATATGTCACCATTCCCCAGATCTGTGCCTTGACACAATCCCTTTTCATCACTCTACAGACAATTAATTTGACGACATGGCTTGGACATGCACTGTAAACTGTGGGACCTTATATAGACAGATGTGTGCCTTTCCAAATCATGTCCAATGAATTGAATTTATAACAGGTGGACACCAATCAAGTTGTAGAAACATCCCAAGGATGATCAATTGAAACAGGATGCACCTGAGCTCAATTTCGAGTCTCATAGCAAAGGTTCTGAATACATAAGGTTTTTCAGATTTTTATTTCTAATAATTTGCAGAAATTCTAAAATCCTGCTTTTCTTTAGTCATTATGGGGTATTGTGTGTAGATTGATGAGCAATTATTTTGATTTAATCTATTTTAAAGGCTGTAACGTAACAATATTTGGAAAAGGGAAGGGATCTGAATACCTTCCGAATGTACTGTAAACTCAGCAAAAAAAGAAACGTCCTCTCGCTGTCATGTGTTAATTTTCAGCAAACAAAATAAATTTGTATGAACATAAGATTCAACAACTGAGACATAAACTGAACAAGTTCCACAGTCATGAGACTAACAGAAATGGAATAATGTGTCCCTGAACAAAGGGGGTGTCAAAAGCAAAAGTAACAGTCACTATCTGGTGTGGCCACCAGCTGCATTAGACTTAAGAATAAGTTGTGATTTGTTGTATTTCTCAATGACAGAAGTCACAGATCTGTAAGTTGGTCATAAATTATCCGAACAGTAGGTATGCAGGATGTGGTCTATCTGTTTAGCATTTTTTTTTCTACCAAACATTATATATACAGGTAATGTATTGATTACATGAACAAGTGGAACGAAACAGTGTTCGCTCCAGTGTGATATTATCACGTCATACCATCCATCCTCTTATATAAACAGAGGAACATTTGATTCAGTCCCTACATTTGATTAAACGATGACGGTTTGGAAGGTTCACTGATCTGGAATTCAGAATTCACAGGAGCACTCTAAAAAGGTTTGAGAAAGTTCCAGAGTTCCTTGACCTTCCATCACTCTGCAATTCATGAGGCGACGCTATTGATTTAAACAGGTTTAAGGGCCTTCCTCCAGCAGAGGAAATGTAATCTCGTCAGAGGGCCATTGGGTTATTGCAGAAGACACTGTCACTGCATGAGGCCATAGAAGCTCAAACATCAAGGGACACAACATTATTCATCACACTCTCTCCTCATATTTCAGATAGGCCTATAATAGCACAGTATAGGACATACAGGGGACAGTGATCACAACAATACAGGGGCCTTCAAAACCACTTTAATGTCAAATTGTAAATGGGTTGTTTACCGTAGACAGGCTATATGGGATACTGTTCATTCAAACATTCACTGTTGTATCCTCATGTAGCTTAATGCAGATTTGTTGGTATTCTTGTCTAAAGTGAATAATAGACTATGGTGTGACAAGCCTTTGCTTGTCACACCAAGCAATTCCGTCCATGAATCACTTTATTAACAACTTAGTTACACGCTTGTTCACAGTTTTCATTGATAAGGGAGACATTAAATGTGTCCTTTAAATAAAGCAAAAGGCTACATTTCATCATTTGTATCAACTTTTAATAGTTTAGATGATTTATTACAATTAGAAATTCTGCCTAATCATTTTACTTTCACATTCAGCAAATGTCAAATTATTGCATTTCATGGATATAAAAATGCAACTTACAAGGTCATTGAGGTACACAGGATTTTGTCCTGTGTGTGTGTGTGTGTGTGTGTGTGTGTGTGTGTGTGTGTGTGTGTGTGTGTGTGTGTGTGTGTGTGTGTGTGTGTGTTCGTGAATGCATCTGTGTATGTGTGAAATAGCAACAGAGCATGCTCAGACTAATTAGCAGCAGCTTTGTGAATTGGTACGTACCATAAACGGTGCTATAGTTCATAGAAAGATAAGGTGAGGTGGGGGAATTGTACCAAAGTGAGTAGCATTGTGAAAGTATCAAGAAGGAAAAGAAACAGGGAACAGAGGACACAAAATGGACCAAAAAAATAACTGTAAGTCATATTCTGTTTTTCTCTGTGTGCACTACCAGTGCTAGTTGATTTTAGTTTCTGGTTAGACAAAGAGTGTATGGGTGATGGGTCAATAGTAACACTGACATGTACTGAAGACTGTGACACAGTTTGTGTTCATTTACATAAAAATGTTCCAGTTGTCTGTGATTTGTATCATAACTTACTTGAATTGTCATGACTGCTAATTACCTTTCTTGTCAAAGATTACAGTATCTCAATGTTATCACTTAAACACATAAAGTTAGATTCATTAGTCTCATTTTAGTTGGCAAGATACATCTTGTATGACACTTTGTGTATTCTATAATTGCTTGGTTTTTAGTGTATAAATTACATTGAGAGGGACTTTCTGTAAATGGGCTTTATTTGACCAACTGTTATGTGAGCCCATTGTGAAACAAATCCAGCAGGATTGTATAATTGCAAAAAGAGGCAGATTAGTCGTGTTGAGCTGAAACAGCCCCCTACCTTCCCCCCTTCTCTTTCTCGCAGTGCAGTGTTCGATCCGCGAGTACCAGGCCGAGGATAAAGACGCCGTCATCTCATTGTTTCGCAATGGGATTTTGGAACATGTTTACCCAGCTTTCTTCAAGACCATAAGCCACCCAGATCAAATCGGTGTGACCCTAAGCATTTCCATGGCAGGGTACGTGCTAGGTGGAAGCTCCTATTTCATGGCCTTACTCTTTGGAGGAGCGTGGGCTGGTCTGATCTACTACTGCTGCTATGAAATATACGAGGGCTACAGGCTAAGTAGGATGGCCACGGACATGGCCGACATCCAGGCCAGCTTCCTAGACAACCCAGACAACGGCTTCTGGGTGGCGAAGGCTGAAGTCAACGGCAAGTCCAAGGTGGCTGGGCTGGTGGCGGTAGTGGGGAGGAGGGGAGGGGACGAAAGGGGAGATGGCTGGAATGGAGGGCTTTTGAGTGGGGTCGATGAGATTGGCCAAGATGAGAGAGATGGAAGCTACGGTGAGGTGCCCCACTTGATCGTGTCGTTCGCGTACCGCAAAAAAGGCCTTGGCTCCCAACTGGCTCATAAGGTCATGGAGTTCTGCAAGGATCGTGGCTTCTCTCGTGTTGTCCTGGAAACCAGCTCGCCGCAGACAGCAGCCAATGCCCTCTACAGCAAACTAGGCTTCATTCAAACCTCCTGCCACAGTAACACGCACGTTAACCACTGGTTCTCCAAACTGGCCAACATCCAAGTAATGCATATGGAGAAGTACATCTAACAATCAAAAGATCATCTAGCATCATTCAGCCACAGCTACCCATGACAGCACTACCATGTGGAAATAAACACAGCTATTTCATCTCAATTAATCAAGACAGGCCCTTTTCAATGAAGTGTTTCCAATCAAATTCAAGTTTACATATAAAAGCCTGCCTCTTGTCCAAACAGTTTGACAACATCCTGTACATGTTGTCAGATCATTTCACAATTTGATCAGAATCAAGGTTTCTCTCTCCTTAGCATACTACTTTTCAGATGTCTTAATGTATGTGGCGTATATTATGTTATCTGAAGGCATTGAGACCGGGTAAGGCAATTATACCACCCCACCAGTTTGAAGAAAAATTATTTATGAAGACGTTTGCCGATATTACTGAGAAAATAAAATCTCAAATTAATATTTGTGAAACAAAGTATTGGATATGATGCAAAAATAAATAAATAAACAATATCCACATTAAAGTATGGATTGTTCTCTTGTCTACTGAGAAATAACAAGCCTACACAACAAAAATGCAAAAAAAAACATGGTTTCTTTCTATCCAGGGAAAAGTTTTAATTCCGTTGCCTCAGAGGAATTACTGCCAGCTGACTTCTAAGATGTCAAAACTCTTTGCTTAAATACTAATGCAAGATTTAATAGTACGGGAACGTTGGGAGGTTTAACATTCTTTCAAGCTAGGAAAAAAATGAATGTGTGTAGCGCAAGACAGGATAAAGAGCGCAGTGTTCAGTGTTCTGCTACTTACATGCCATGTACGATCATTGTATACAATGCAGACTGAGATTATTAGACATGATCAAGCAATACAGGACAATAGGCTGCATGGGCTTAAGTTAAAGACCAGGGGTTATTTCACAACAGTACGAAGGACTGATTGGTTGTTGTCCTTCGCTCATTTTCAACAGGCAATAGAAACAGGTAGCCTGGAATCCAAACTGGTATGCTCAGTTTCAGTGAAACAATCGTGCAACTGATCATATCAGTAATGGATTCCAGGCTAAGAAACAATGATTTACTTTAACACATAGTACCTGCACGATCGTTTAGACTAGAGCAACATTCATTTCCCAGGACATTCTGTATTTTCTTTTACCTATCGTTTAACCTTGACATTTCACGTTTTATAGGAGATAAAACAACTCTGGACATCCACGAGTGAGATGTCCAGGTGTGGCTTAAATGAGTTCCAAAATCAAGTATATGGAAGGTGCAGCTTGGCATTGAGCTGCAAACACACACTCTATCAGATGCGTTGTGAACATCAATCACTCGTCCCATGGTTGTCAGAGAGGATTAAGCTTATGGCCCGGCCGGCAGGTGTTGTTGTAGCCAGAGCAAGCTGAGCCTTAATACAGCCAAGTCTGTTGTCATCCATTCACTATTACAGTTAGCCTCAGGTAATGGTCTGCCTTGATTGCAATGCTTCTCATGCACAAACATTCACTGATAAATCAATTGGATATTATGGCTTAAAAACCGTCTGTTTTGAAACCAGTAAGTAAAGTAACAGTTAGTGCAGTCCATAAAAGTAAATAAGCGATGAAAGCAACTCAGAGAGGGTGTTTTTACTTGTAATTAGTGGATATATAATGCTCAATTGCAGCTGGAAAGTTGAATGGCATATCAGCAAAGCAGCAGAGGGATTTCCCCACCATTAAGCCTCGAAAAACAACCCTTTATTTTTTGTCAATACCTCCTATGGTTATTAAAAGTATAGAATTGGAAGTTGATATTTCAATGGCAATAACGGCTAGGAGGAAGGTAATATGGAAACGAGACTAGGGTCACTATCATAGCATTACTATTTCCACCACCTGGAAAAAGTAAGCTAAACACTCCTTGAAAACACGTGCCCCATGACTTTTGGTACAAATGTACCCACATAGGATTCATCCATCCATCATTCGTGCTCACGAGATTCACTCATCTGAAAAGTATGAAATCAACTGAGTGAGTCGGTCCCGTGGCTTTTTGGGATTGTATTGTGGGTGAGATCTGTTCCATCATGTTAATGAATCTGTATAATTTTTTAATATTTCATATCAGGGTATAATCCAGGTTTTAGAAAAATAAATTCTGGTTCTTAAACAATTTTTCAGTATAGTACATCTCATTTCCACAGTTTGTGTGTATTTTATGCATATTGAGCAGGATGAGATGAATTGAACTTGTTTGTAGAAAACTGGGTTTTGCTGTTGTCTTGGAACTAGGGATTCTTATTTGTTAGATCCTACATCATCTTCGTCAAATTACCACGACTCTCTCGCATAATCTCTTCTCTATCTCCTCTCTATACCTTATAAAATTCCTATTGGTTTCGCCAGTTGAACTTGACTAGTGAGGATAGCACCTGGCCAAATATTCTAATTATACTACACCCCACCTGAGTAACAAAAGCATGCCAAGTACCAAAGTAAATGGATACTGTCGATCAGGGATGGGGAGCTTTGATTGGTCACCCCCCAAAAATTCTGAACTCATCATGCGAGTCTGCGTACCCACATCCATATCCACACATGTAATCAGAGCCAGCCCTAGCCTTTTGGGGGTCATTAGCACATTTTTGTTAATGCAATTCTACACATTTTGCCATGGGCAGCTAATGGGCAGCTGATTTCCTGCAATTCTATTTTGCCATAGGGTGTAAAGGAATGTTTGCAGTATTTAATATGACATCTGAGTGAGAGTGATTAACAAATCAGTAATTCGACCACGATTACTACAAGTTTAGATAGCTGGCTGGTAGACTAACTAAACAAAGTAAAAAATGGTAGCTGACATGGACTAATTGAGCGACTGACATAAGAGAAAAGCTGCTGAAGCACAACCACATTTCGAAAGTGCACCTTGTGTATTCTACAATTCTAAATCTTAACATTAAGTTGTGACACCCCCTACTAAAAAGGTGCAATCAAGAAACTGAAATGGGTCTTCGGCTGTCCCCATGGGAGAACCCTTTGAAGAACCCTTTTTGGTTATGGGTAGAACCCCTTTGGGTTCCATGTAAAACCCTTTACACAGAGGGTTATACCTGGAACCCAAAAGGATTCTCCTTGGACAGCCAAAGAACACTTTAGGAACCCTTTTTTTCTAAGAGAGTGTACAAAAGGGCTAGGGCTAACAAAATGTTGCCCATCCCTGCTCCAGATCATCCAACAACAGACAATTTGGCACATTTGGAGCTGACATTATGCAGGTTCTGCACTTTCTTTTTCTAAATAATCGGACAATTTGGTAATTGTCTGCATAGTTCAAGAATTATACATGTGCTTTTCCGCTAACAGCAACACATTAGACACCAGTTGTTCCGGACGCCTGTGTGATCACGCTCTCCGAAGCGGATGTAAGACTTTCAAACAGGTCAACGTTCACAAGGCCGCAGGGCAAGACGGATTACCAGGAGGTGAACTCCGAGCATGCGCTGATCAACTGGCAAGTGTCGTCACTGACATTTTCAACCTCTCCCTGTCTGAGTCTGTAATACCAACATGTTTCAAGCAGACCAGCATAGTCCCTGTGCCCAAGAACACTAAGGTAAACTGCCTGAATGACTACCGACACATAGCACTCACGTCTGTAGCTATGAAATGGTTTGAAAGGCTGGTCATGGCTCACATCAACACCATTATCCCAGAAACCCTAGACCCACTCCAATTTGCATACATCACCAACAGATCCAATTGCACTCAATTGCACTCCACTCTGCCCTTTCACAACTGGACAAAAGGAACACCTATGTGAGAATGCTATTCATTGACTACAGCTCAGCGTTCAACACCATAGTGCCCTCAAAGCTCATCAGTAAGCTAAGGACCCTGGGACTAAACTTCTCCCACCGCAATTGGATCCTGGACTTCCTGATGGGCCGCCCCCTGGTGGTAAGGATAGGTAACAACACATCCACCACGCTGATCCTCAACACGGGGGCATCCTCAGGGGTGCGTGCTCAGCCCCCTCCTGTACTCCCTGTTCACTCATGACTGCATGGCCAGGTACGACTCTAACACCATCATTAAGTTTTCTGATGACACAACAGTGGTTCTGATCACCGACAATGATGAGAGAGCCTATAGGGAGGAGGTCAGAGACCTGACCGCGTGGTGCAAGGACAACAACCTCTCCCTCAATATGATCAAGACAAAGGAGATGATTGTGGACTACAGGAAAAGGAGGACCGAACACGCCCCATTCTCCTCGATGGGGCTGCAGTGGAGCAGATTGAGAAGTTCAAGTTTCTTGGCGTCCACATCACCAACAAACTAACATGGTCCAAGCACACCAAGACAGTCGTGAAAAGGGCACAACAAAACCAATTCCGCCTCAGGAGACTGAAAAGATTTAGCATGGGTCCTCAGATCCTCAAAAGGTTTTACAGCTGCACCATCAACAGCATCCTGACGGGTTGCATCACTGCCTGGTATGGAAACTGCTCGGCCTTCGACCGCAAGGCACTACAGAGTGTAGTGCGTACGGCCCAGTACATCACCGGGGCCAAGCTTCCTGCTATCCAGGACCTCTATACCAGACAGTGTCAGAGGAAGGCACTAAAAATTATCAAAGACTCCAGCCACCCTAGTCATAAACTGTTCTCTCTGCTACCACATGGCAAACGGTACCGGAGCGCCAAGTCTAGGCCCAAGAGACTATTAAATAGCTTCTACCCCCAAGCCATAAGACTCCTGAACAGCTTATCAAATGGCTACCCAGACTATTTGCATTGCCCCCCCCCCATCTGGAACAATGCTGCTACTCTCTGTTATTATCTATGCATAGTCACTTTAATAACTCTACCTACGTGTACATATTACCTCGACACGGGTGCCCCCGCACACTGACATCGACTCTGTACTGGTACCCCCTGTATACAGCCCCGCTATTGTTATTTATTGCTGCTCTTTAATTATTTGTAATTCTTATCTCTTTCTTTTTTTGTTGTTGCTATTTTCTTAAAACTGCATTGTTGGTTAAGGGCTTGTTTGTAAGCATTTCACTGTGAGGTCTACACCTGTTGTATTTGGTGCATGTGACAAATAAAATGTGATTTGATTTGACCAGAACGCCACTGTGGAGAGAGATCTAAGGGATATCCCACTAGATGGATTCTGTGCCTTAATTATTAAACATATACAGTACCAGTCAAAAGTTTGGACACATCTAGTCATTCAAGTTTTTTTTTTTTTTTTTTACAATTTTCTACAAATATAATAAAAAAGTAGTGGAGACATCAAACTATGAAATAACACATATGGAATCATGTAGTAACCCAAAAAGTGTAAAACAAATCAAAATATAGATTATATTTTAGATTCTTCAAAGTAGCCACCCTTTGCCTTGATGACAGCTTTGCACACTCTTGGCATTGTCTCAACCAGCTTCATGATGTAGTCACCTGGAATGCATTTCAATTAACAGGTGTGCCTCAAACTAGTTAGGGATAGGCGGGACGCAAATGTCTCAACTGGCCAATTGCCAGGGAAAATGCAGAGCGCCAGATTCAAATAAAATACTATAACATTTAAACTTTCATTAAATCACACATGTAAGAGACTCAATTAAAGCTACACTCGTTGTGAATCCAGCCAACATGTCACATTTTAAAAATGCTTTTCGGCGAAAGCATAAGAAGCTATTATCTGATAGCCTGCACCATCTGCACCAGCAGTAAACAAAGGGGTTACCATATTTCAACCCTGCAGGCCCTACACAAAACGCTGAAAGAAAATATAAAACATGCATTACCTTTGACGAGCTTCTTTTGTTGGCACTCGAATATGTCCCATAAACATCACAATTGGTACTTTTGTTCGATTGATTCCGTCCATATATATCCAAAATGTCCATTTATAAAGCGCGTTTGATCCAGAAAGAAACAGCTTTCACTAGAAAATATTTCAAAAGTTGGCTATAAACTTTGCCAAAATATTGCAAAATACTTTTGTAATACAACTTTAGTTATTTTTAAACGTTAATAATCGATCAAATTGTAGACAGGGCAACCTGTGTTCAATACAGGAATGAAAACAAACCAGCGCCACAATTTCCCGTCTTGCGCAACTCACAAAAGTGTACCCAGTTCCTAGTTGGCCTACTTCTTCACTCGGGGTTTTGCCTGCTACATAAGTTCTGTTATACTTACAGACATGATTCAAACAGTTTTAGAAACTTCAGAGTGTTTTCTATCCAAATATATGAATAATATGAAAATCTTATATTCTTGGCATGAGTAGCATGAAGTTGAAATTGGAACGCTATTTATCCAAAAGTGAAAATTCTGCCCACTAGCCACAAGAGTTGGCTGGGTATACAGCGTTTCCGTTCTTGACACACTCAAATCGGTGTGCCTGGCACTAACTACCATACCCCATTCAAAGGCACTTAAAGATGCGCTATGCAGAAATATCTCCATGATTTCCTGGTTGTCAAAATTCAAATAGTTTGCCTAATTTTAGTTTGTGACAAAACAAGCAAGTATAGTGTAGAGAATCACTATACTATCTAAACCGCTGTGAAATGTATTTTCCAAAATATTGTAATGTTCAGTTTTTTACTGAAATGGATACTTGCATGGTCAAGTCTTTTGTTCATTTTTAATATGTGATTAATTTAAAAAAAATCCTTGTTACACAGGATTACCTACTGACCCTCTCAAATAGACAGAAACGTGCTTTATGACAAACCAATCCAAATTCATCTCTCGGCGTGTCCAGCCTACTCATTATCTCAGCCAATCATGGCTAGAGGGACAGTTGCTGACTTTTTCTGTGGCTTAACCAACGAGCCTAATAATTGAACATTTTTATTTGAATTTACTGTTAAGTAGTGACCCGTGACATATGCCTAGTTTCCTGAACGGGTAACATATGTGACTGGGGGTTACAGCATTTCTTGCACATGACTCTTCAATTTAGACAAGTGTGTCTAGGTAAGCGTCATCTAATATTTATAACATATTTTTATGTGAACACTTTCTCTTTACCTGGAATTTGTCCTTATTATACACTATTACTTTTACTTTTACTATACTACTTATTGTTTAGCACATTACCCCACATGTGAATCGTTCAAGAGATGGGTAGGGATGGCTTAAGAGGGTGTAAATAATGCTCAATGGTTGTAGACAAAGAAGAGCTCTCCAGTAGGTACAAACATATTCAAAGGCCATTTTGTCAAAAGTGAATTTACAGGTTTGTCATCTTTCAAAGCTGAATTACTTTCCCATTGTTCCTCAAATACAGTGTATAATATACAATTTTGTAGCTCTTTGTCTCTACTTTTATCTAATGTAAAAAATACAATTTCAAATTTTGCTACATAAGACCGATTTGAGCCGGTTGGTGCCCTTTTCTCAAAAGTTGTATTCATAACTCTAGAGGTTAACTGTAATCGAAGAAAACATTCTTATCTTAGCCTGCAGCAACCATTGAAATCCTTCAATCTTCATTACAGCCTCATTGCCCTCCAGGTCAGAAAAGTCCAATCGACAAGAAACTTGGAACTTATACAGTCCATGGTATCACCACCCAAGATAAAATGAGTCATGGCTTAGCTTGCTACAGTGACTACATCAAGCATGTCTCACAGCATTTCAATTAAGGTTGACTAATATCTATAGCTCCTAATAGATGAGATGTCTTCAGACAGTATAGGAAACATCTCCATCAAGATTTTAGTTGACTTGTTGTGTGTGTGATTGTGTGTGTGTGTGTGTGCGTGCGTGGCACTAGCTGCACTCAGGCCAGCCCAGCCCAGCATCAGAAGACAAATGACTATAGCATGTGTCAAGGTGAAACATGATTCCTAAAGTGATTTTAATGGAGCAGACAGGGGCAGAGTATTGACTGTCTTTGGAAGCTGGATCAGGCCTTTAATGCATCCTGACAGGGAAACGACTTACATTTTTCATGATGCTATTTGTCAAGGGTATTACTAGCATGACAGGTTGACAAAGCTACATGATATTTATATACAATCATTGTGTCATTGAAGTTCAACAGTCATAGAGAATCATTCTAGGGTTGAAAGGGTCGGTTCCATCACAGAAGGGCAAACAAAATCCATCCTATAAAACAACATCTTTTGAGATATTTCTTTAGGTATTTGCTCAGAATTATATTTCTAGGCGTGATGATGATGATGATGATGAGTGTGGTTGTGGTAATGATGAAGACTATGACAACGAGGACGACACTCAATAAAACAACAATCCTTCCCATGTACCTCATTTCAGTATCTTTGTCACCTCAAAACGGCTTTTGTTTCTACATGATGTTATTTTGTTTTGAAAAATGTAAAACAAAAATGTAGAAAAAGCTCACAAAGACAGTTGAAAATATAAGTTAAAGAGTCATTTAGGCAGTCACAAGGTTAACTCTGCTATTAAAATGCATTCATTCTGCCTAAAGACTTGCATCTGTCTGACATGGAAGTGAAGTTTCAGTCTCGGCAGTGTGACACACCACCATCCTCCTCAGGGAATGTCTTTAGCTGGCTTTTTAATTATCTGACTGATTTCTAAATGAGTTTTTTTTAACCTCCAAAAACGAATAATAACAATAGACAGTGACGGATCTAGAGATAATTAAATAAGCCCGTGTGGTAGATGGAAGACAGCCTGTTCCATATTCAACTCTTTGGAGATTACTAGCCCCAGTTAGAGGGAAAACGGAATAAATAAAAACACTTGTAAACCAATTACACAAAACAATCAATCTAAGGTCTTTGGAAATTATTTTTTTTAAAGGGTCCCATAAACTCAGCATAAACAATTTGGTCTATTTCCTCATGGCAATTTACAGTGCCTTCAGAAAGAATTCATTCCCCTTGACTTATTTCACATTTTGTTGAGTTACAGCCTGAATTCAAAATGGATTAAATATAATTGTTTTCTTGCCCATCGACACACAATACCCATAATAATAAAGTTAAAATGTGTTTTCAGAAATGTTTGCACATTTTTTGAAAATTAATACAGAAATATCTCATTTCCATAAGTATTCAGTCAATACATGTCAGAATCACCTTTGGCAGAGATTACAGCTGTGAGTCTTTCTGGGTAAGTCTGGATTGTACAATATTTGCACATTAATCTTTTTAAAATTCTTCAAACCCTGTCAAGTTGGTTGTTGATCATTGCTAGAAAGTCATTTTTAAGTCTTGCCATATATTTTCAAGCCGATTTAAGTCAAAACTGTGACGAAAGTAGGCCACTCAGGAACATTCAATGTTGTCTTGGTAATCAACTCCAGGGTATATTTGTCTGTGTGTTTTAGGTTAGTGTCCTGCTGAAAGAGGAATTTGTCTACCAATGTCTGTTGGATTTGCAAAAACATAACGCTTTGTGCATTTCCTTGCCACATTTTCAGCAGTTTTACTTTAGTGCCTTAATGCAAACAGGATGCATGTTTTGGGATATTTTAATCCTGTACAGGCTTCCTTTCCATTTTGTAATTTAGGTTAGTATTGTGGAATAACTACAATGTTGTTGATCAATCCTCATCTTTCTCTGATCACAGCCATTAAACTCTGTTTTAAAGTCACCATTGCCCGCATGGTGAAATCCCTGAGTGGTGTCCTACTTCTCCGGCAACTGAGTTGTAGTGACTGGGTGTATTGATACACCATTCAAGACATTTCAGCTTTTCATTTTTGATTATTTGTATAAATGTCTAAAAACATAATTTCACTTTGACATTAAGGGGTATTGTGTGTAGGCCAGTGAAACATCTCAATTTAATCAATTTTAAATTCAGGCTGTAACAGAACAAAATGTGAAAAAAGTCAAGGGGTGTGAATACTTTCTGAAGGAACTGTATGACAATGACAATGCACTATTTTATTGATTACATTACTTTTATTTGGCTATGCATTTGGTGGTGAATTTTTAACCCTCGTATTGATTCCGAATTCATAATGATGCGTGACATAATGAAGGTGATGAGGATTTTCCTTACCATAACATTGATAGATGATTGCAATAAGTCTAAATCTTTTTCCTGACCTTTTAAAACTTGAACACTAATTCCTCAACCATGATGAAACACTACTCTTAAAACCAACCATCCCTCATTTGCCGACTGTATTTCTGTCTACGACTGCATAACCATCAAACCAATCCCATATGCCACAGACCACAACCACTGGGACCTGGGAGCTGAATCCACTGGGACCGCCCAGTAGAAACGCATCATTATTACCCCAAGAAAAAAAAACCTGCACAGCTGTCTTGGACACGAGCTACAGAGGGGACCCACAAACAACACACGCAGATAATAACTCATCTGTTATGTTGCACATTCACCACAACAGTTTGCTGCCTCTGTTGGAGTGACCCAGCCATCTCTGAGTATTTGGCAGGATGTAGTGTCTTCCAAGCCCTTCAGGATAAGGACATGTTTCTCTCAGGAGACTTAATTGTTGGTGGAGAGTCATGCGTTTCCTGCCGAGTCACAGTACAGGGACAGCATCCTGGTGCCCTGGCCTTTTCTTCTTTTTTTTTTTACCTCACAGAGCAGCTGTTCTTGCTCTCCTATTGTTACACCCCCAACCCCCACCCCACCAAGAGATGCATGATGACTATGGAAAAGATGCTGAGAACTTAAAACATGGTCTGTGTGGCTGAAGCTTTATCCATCAAAAAGCATCCAAGCCCCAAGGGGACTAACAACCCAAACCAGTGCCCAGTAACAATCTGCCATAACGATTATTTGCGTTTGAGAAAAGTGCTGGTTCACAGTTCATAAACTGGTGTGGCTCCATTGCCCGGATCTAAATGTTCCATATTAGTTTAACCTAATCTAGGCATAGGATGTATGGTTACTATTTTAGTTTAGGTGATGATATCACTTATATGAATTATATGCCCGGTAAGTATTCAATAGTTTACTTACAGTAACAAGCTAAAAGGCTACCTTGTGTCACTAAACATTACTTACCCACTGTGTGTGTTTTGCCGGAGTTGAAAGCAAATAGCCTGATGAACATCGGGACAGGTCAATATGGCTTGTTCAATATAATAAAACACATGAGTTAATGTTGCTTGAAAGTGCTTCAATAGCTTCCGTTCCATCATTTGTATCAATATTTTAGAATAGGAATGAGAACAGAACTGATCTGCTATAAGCATGATCTTGGCACTATATGAAACAAACAACCTTATTTATCTTCATAACTATCCTGCTAGAGAGCTGCCAGAGAATACTGGGCTCTCAAATGTAGCTGCAGTAAATAACAAGGAAATGTGAATGGTAAATAAAAATTGGTAAGCCTCAGTTCTCATAACTTCAGTCCTTCCTCACGACGAAAGATGCATATCTGGGTTGGTTTTTATCTGTTCTTTGTTCTCTATTCATTATTTCTTTTCAGGACTAGGACCACAGTACTTCACTCATACATTATGATTATATTTGACTGTAACGTGAGGTTGTTTTTACGTTAACTCAGTACTGGAATGCCAACTTTATAATCACTACTGTACATTTCAAAAGAGATATACTGATTAGGTTTCTAGTTTAATTGGGTTTCATGGAATACTCCACACCCAACAGTTAAAAATATAATTAATGTGTGATTGCAAATTAATTGCAAATTGGTATTTTATTATGGTCCCCATTAGCTGTTGTGAAAGTAGCAGCTACTCTTCCTGGGGTCCACACAAAACATGACATAATGCAGAACAGCTCAAGGACAGAACTACATAAAAATTTTTAAAAAGACACACGTAGCCTGTAATTGTTAGGGAGCTTTATGAGAGAAGGTGAAGCAAACTTGCACATTTTATTATCCATCAGACAAAGGCGATTGTCTCAAAGGATCGAGGGATACAGTCCCTGGTACTGTATGATATCAATCCTATTCTCTGCACAAAACTCCATATTACTTAGTGAGCAACTAGCGATTACGAGTGATGGAAAACGTGTGACAAATCTCACTAGTCTTTAGAAGGTTCATCACAGGCATCTCTGCAAATGAATGTTGAAAGGCAATTTGAGCATGGCATACAAATTACACTCTTTAAGAAAAATAGATTTCCTGCTGATATTTCCCCCAAAACGTTGTTATGAGGAATCAGATGCTAAAACAGGAATGCAACTGTCACTATGTAACTGGCATAAACTGAATTCATCTTAATGCATGATACTGTCCCCCTTAAAAATCCATATTTACCATCTCATTAGGAAATTAGTTGTACCTCCAAAAGTGAGTAGTACAACAGACATAGTACACATACTGGCAGGCTGTCTATGAATAATAATCAGTTTTTTTATATTGTCCATTTTCTCCTGATTATAATAAAGTAATATTCACCGTGGCAACAGCTGTTACCTGTATTGGTGTTTACTGTCAGCAGTTCCCAGACCTGATGATATTTTAAGTAGAATTGAGTTATGAATGAGAGATTAATGGCCATGTGGTCCGTCACATTCAAAACAATCAATCACATCAGAAAATAACTGCCTTTGAGATGCTTAATTAGGCTAGAGTAAACAAGACAAAATCACCACAAGACAATACAACTTTAGTTGTCCAACAGTTACAATGGAAATCTGTATTCTGCTCTGCTCTCAACCCCGTTCATCACAGTTAATCTCTCATCAACCCTCAACCAGGAAAGACTGGCATGCATGTTGTTGATGTTAGTTCTGTATGTGCTGTTAAGGGCGCTGTTTTGAGCCAGATGCAGCTTTGCTAGGCCTTTCTTTGCTGCACTTGACCATTTACCGGACAGTAATGAAGATGGGACCAGAGCCTTAAAAACTAGTACAGTTGATTTTTGTGTCAAAAACGCAGAACATTGTTTTATAACAGACATACCTCCCCATCTTCACAACAACTTTGTCAATATGACTTGGCCATGGTAATTGACCATCCAATGTTATACCTAGGAGTTTAGGTTCCTCAACTTTCTCAATGGTCACACCATTTATACCCAAATCCAGTTGAGGTTTAGATCTTAGAGAAAGTTTTGAACCAAATAGAATGCTTTTAGTTTCAGACCTATTTAAGAACAGTTTATTTTTAATCACCCATTCCTTATTTAGAATTTCAGTGAGCGCACTGGCTTTGGTTGCTGGCATGTAGAGTGTGGAATCATCCTCATACATGATCATTCTAGCTTTGTGTAAGACCAGTGTTAAATAATTTGTGAAATAAAAAATCGAGATGAGTAATGGCCCAATGCAACTGCCCTGAAGGATACCGCATTGTACATATGATGATAGAGAAGCTTCCATTGAAGAACACTAGATTATATTGGATAAATAACTCTCCAACCATGTGATGGCAGGTCATGTAAAACCATAGCAAGTGAGTTTCTCAATAACAATTTATGACCAATAACATCAAAGGCTGCACTGAAATCTAACAATACAGGTCCAACTATCATCTTATTATCCATTTATTTTAACCAATCATTTGTCATCTGAGTCAGAGCAGTACAAATTGAGTGTCCTGCTCTATATGCATGCTGAAAGTCAATAGTTTACTTGTTCTGTGAAAAATAACAGATTCGGTCAAACAATTCTCTCCATCAGTTTATTCCATCAGCGGCTGTTAGAGCCAGCAAAGGGTGCTTTACTATTTTTAGGCAGTGGAATTACTTTAGCTTCCTTCCACGCCTGTGTATACAGTAATTTAGGATGTGGTTAACAATATAGCAAATAGGGATGGCAAAACAGTCTGCTATATTCTCAATAGTTTCCCATCAAGATTGTCTAAACCTGGTGACTTATCATTATTGATGGATAACAGTTTTTCCACCTCTCCTACACTAACTTGACCAAATTCAAAACAGCAATCATTTTCTTTCATTATTAGATACAGTATGTAATACAAAGATGGCTCACGGTTCAATGTTCGAATAAAAACATGAGCTGGCACAGACCCCCCAAAAAGTTGCTTGAGGTGCTGACTAACGGCGAGTAAACTGTCAAAATAAATAGAGTCGCACACTCTATAGACAAGCTCCCAGTAATTTAGTCGGTAAACCACCAATGTTTCGGCATCACTTTGCCTTCTTCAGGGTAATGTCACGAATGCTTGAACCAGGTTATGTAAACAAACAGTGCAATTAGTGCAACCAATGACAATAGGGTGATGAGAATGAAAACAAATTCAACTGTTAACAGACAATAGTTTACAGCATGTTGAAAATATTTAATTGTTTACATTTCATTAAATCTTTGTTACATGTAATATTTTTGTTCAACCTTAATGAACTGTAAAATAAGCATCATCAACGTAGGGACCATCTGTGCACCCAAGATGTTCCCTATATAAAAGAGCTTATATATTATACATAGTAAAAGCATCAACATACATTACAACATACATCAAGCATCCTCAACAAAGGAAACATCTTGGGTGCACAGATACTCCCTTTGTTGATGATGCTTATTATACATGGATGTTTTTTTTACTATGTACAATATCTAATTATGTTGTAATATGACAGCCTAATTTATTCAACATGCTGTAAACTACTGTCTTTTAACAGTTTCATTTTCTTTTTCATTCTCATCTACCCTAATAATTATGACACAACCCTCCCTATTGTCATTGGGTTGCACTAATTGCACTGTTTGTCTACATAACCTGGTTCAAGCATTTATGACATTACCCTGAAGAAGGCACAGTGATGCCAAAACATTGGTGGTTTACCAAAATAAATTACTGGGAGCTTGTTATTTAATTTTATAGCTCACAGTTCAATGTTGCAATTTTACTTCTGAGTTTTTCCACTTTACTAGTGAATTAATCATTTAAATGATTGGCAATATCTAAAGGCTTTGTTATAAATCACCCATCAACTTCAATGAACAATGGAGATTAATTGGGTTTTCTGCCCATGATATCATTTAAGGTATTCCAAAGCATTTTTCCATTGTGTTTCATGTAATTTATCTTGGTTTGGTGATACCATTTCATCTTTTTATGTTTAGTCACAAAATGTCTCAATTGACATTATGTCAACCAATCAGCTGAGCAGCCCGACTTGTTTGTCACCTCTTGTGCTTAATTTCTATGAACCGTAAAAATGTTCAATTCATCATCAATCCAGGGGGCTCTAACAGTTCTCACAGTTAATTTCTTAACAGGTGCATGCTTGTCAACAATTTGCATTAATAATTTTACAAATACTTCCAGCGCCGCAGCTGGATTCCCTTCCTCATACATCTGACCAACATAAATGTTTGTCATCTTGTAAAGGCAGTGTACGTTTTGGAAGAGTGTGGTTACCAATCAGAGGCAGCTGTCTATCGTTGTCTCTGATTGAGAATTATACTTAGGCAGCCTTTTTTCCCACCTATGTTGTGGGTAATTATTTATTTTCTGTGTGTGTTTGTGTGCGCCACGGTTGCGTCACGTTCGGTTTCTGTTTACCTTGTTTTTTTTGTGAAAGTTTCACTTCATTAACAGATGTGGAATTACATGCACGCTGCGCCTTGGCTCATCTATGACAGGGAATTTGAAGACAGTGAACGTGACAGAATTATCCACCTTAAAAAGACCAAGCAGCGTGCGCCAACTTGGAAGACGAGCTGGACCGGGGAGGAGATTATGGCAGGGGACAAGACCCGGTAACGGAAGCCCGAGAGGCAGCTCCAAAAAATGTTTTTTGGGGGGCTCACAGGGAGATTGGCGGAGTCAGGGTTAAGACCTGAGCCAACGTCCCATGCTTACCGTGGGGAGCATGTGACCGGTCAGGCACCGTGTTATGCGGTGATGCGCACTGTGTCTCCAGTGAGCATTCACAGGCCGGTGCGCTCTGTGCCTGCGCCCCTGCATTTGCCGGGCGGAAGTGGGCATCCAGCCAGGACGGGTTGTGCCAGCTCTACGCTCGAGACCTCCAGTGCGCCTCCACGGCCCAGTGTATCCGGTGCCTGCTCCACGCACCAGGCTTCCAGTGCATCTTCCCAGTCCGGTGAGACCTGTTCCGGTTCCTCGTACCAGGCCTCCAGTATGTCGCACCAGCCTGGTAAGCCCTGTGGAAGCTCCACGCACCAGGCTTCCAGTACGTCTCCTCAGTCCGGTGAGACCTGTTCCGTCTCCACGTACGAAGCCTCCAGTGATGATCCATGGCCCGAAGCCTCCAGTGATGATCCATAGCCCGGAGCCTCCAGTGATGATCCATGGCCCGGAGCCTCTAGTGATGATCCATGGCACAAAGCCTCCAGTGATAATCCATAGCACAACGCTTCCAGTGATGATCCATGGCCCGGAGCCTGTAGTGATGATCCTTGGCTCGAAGCCTCCAGTGATGATCCATGGCCCGGAGCCTGTAGTGATGATCCATGGCACGAAGCCTCAAGTGATAATCCATGGCCCGGAGCCTCCAGTGATAATCCATTGCACAAAGCCTTCAGTGACAATCCATAGTCTGGAGCCTCCAACGAAGATCCATAGTCTGGAGCCTCCAACGAAGATCCCCAGTGGGGAGCATGTGACCGGTCAGGCACCGTGTTATGCGGTGATGCGCACTGTGTCTCCAGTGAGCATTCACAGGCCGGTGCGCTCTGTGCCTGCGCCCTGCATTTGCCGGGCGGAAGTGGGCATCCAGCCAGGACGGGTTGTGCCAGCTCTACGCTCGAGACCTCCAGTGCGCCTCCATGGCCCAGTGTATCCGGTGCCTGCTCCACGCACCAGGCTTCCAGTGCATCTTCCCAGTCCGGTGAGACCTGTTCCGGTTCCTCGTACCAGGCCTCCAGTATGTCGCACCAGCCTGGTAAGCCCTGTGGAAGCTCCACGCACCAGGCTTCCAGTACGTCTCCTCAGTCCGGTGAGACCTGTTCCGTCTCCACGTACGAAGCCTCCAGTGATGATCCATGGCCCGAAGCCTCCAGTGATGATCCATAGCCCGGAGCCTCCAGTGATGATCCATGGCCCGGAGCCTCTAGTGATGATCCATGGCACAAAGCCTCCAGTGATAATCCATAGCACAACGCTTCCAGTGATGATCCATGGCCCGGAGCCTGTTGTGATGATCCTTGGCTCGAAGCCTCAAGTGATGATCCATGGCCCGGAGCCTGTAGTGATGATCCATGGCACGAAGCCTCAAGTGATAATCCATGGCCCGGAGCCTCCAGTGATAATCCATTGCACAAAGCCTTCAGTGACAATCCATAGTCTGGAGCCTCCAACGAAGATCCATAGTCTGGAGCCTCCAACGAAGATCCCCAGTGGGGAGCATGTGACCGGTCAGGCACCGTGTTATGCGGTGATGCGCACTGTGTCTCCAGTGAGCATTCACAGGCCGGTGCGCTCTGTGCCTGCGCCCTGCATTTGCCGGGCGGAAGTGGGCATCCAGCCAGGACGGGTTGTGCCAGCTCTACGCTCGAGACCTCCAGTGCGCCTCCATGGCCCAGTGTATCCGGTGCCTGCTCCACGCACCAGGCTTCCAGTGCATCTTCCCAGTCCGGTGAGACCTGTTCCGGTTCCTCGTACCAGGCCTCCAGTATGTCGCACCAGCCTGGTAAGCCCTGTGGAAGCTCCACGCACCAGGCTTCCAGTACGTCTCCTCAGTCCGGTGAGACCTGTTCCGTCTCCACGTACGAAGCCTCCAGTGATGATCCATGGCCCGAAGCCTCCAGTGATGATCCATAGCCCGGAGCCTCCAGTGATGATCCATGGCCCGGAGCCTCTAGTGATGATCCATGGCACAAAGCCTCCAGTGATAATTCATGGCACAACGCTTCCAGTGATGATCCATGGCCCGGAGCCTGTAGTGATGATCCTTGGCTCGAAGCCTCCAGTGATGATCCATGGCCCGGAGCCTGTAGTGATGATCCATGGCACGAAGCCTCAAGTGATAATCCATGGCCCGGAGCCTCCAGTGATAATCCATTGCACAAAGCCTTCAGTGACAATCCATAGTCTGGAGCCTCCAACGAAGATCCATAGTCTGGAGCCTCCAACGAAGATCCCCAGTGGGGAGCATGTGACCGGTCAGGCACCGTGTTATGCGGTGATGCGCACTGTGTCTCCAGTGAGCATTCACAGGCCGGTGCGCTCTGTGCCTGCGCCACTGCATTTGCCGGGCGGAAGTGGGCATCCAGCCAGGACGGGTTGTGCCAGCTCTACGCTCGAGACCTCCAGTGCGCCTCCACGGCCCAGTGTATCCGGTGCCTGCTCCACGCACCAGGCTTCCAGTGCATCTTCCCAGTCCGGTGAGACCTGTTCCGGTTCCTCGTACCAGGCCTCCAGTATGTCGCACCAGCCTGGTAAGCCCTGTGGAAGCTCCACGCACCAGGCTTCCAGTACGTCTCCTCAGTCCGGTGAGACCTGTTCCGTCTCCAGCCTCCAGTGATGATCCACGAAGCCTCCAGTGATGATCCATGGCCCGAAGCCTCCAGTGATGATCCATAGCTCCAGTGATGGCACAACCTCCAGTGATGATCCATGGCAGTTGATCTGGCCCGCCTCCAAGATCCTAGCCCGGAGCCTCCGATGAGCCTCTAGTGATGATCCATGGCACAAAGCCTCCAGTGATAATTCATGGCACAACGCTTCCAGTGATGATCCATGGCCCGGAGCCTGTAGTGATGATCCTTGTCTCGAAGCTTCCAGTGATGATCCATGGCCCGGAGCCTGTAGTGATGATCCATGGCACGAAGCCTCAAGTGATAATCCATGGCCCGGAGCCTCCAGTGATAATCCATTGCACAAAGCCTTCAGTGACAATCCATAGTCTGGAGCCTCCAACGAAGATCCATAGTCTGGAGCCTCCAACGAAGATCCCCAGTGGGGAGCATGTGACCGGTCAGGCAGCCTTTTCCCACCTATGTTGTGGGTAATTATTTATTTTCTGTGTGTGTTTGTGTGTACCATGGTTGCATCACGTTCCGTTTCTGTTTACCTGTTTTTTGGGGGAAAGTTTCACTTCATTAAAAGATGTGGAATTACATGCACGCTGCGCCTTGGCTTATCTATGACAGGGAGTTTGAAGACAGTGCACGTGACAGTAGGAGAGCAGGGATGGGTGATAACAGGATAACTTTAATATACACCCTTGCCCAAAGGCACAGGCGAGGCAGCACAACGCACAACCACGGTAACATGAACCGGATTATACAAAACAAACAAACAAACCTAGGTTTGAAACAAACTTAGCGCAAGCCAGCCTGTAGCGTAACACCCTACACAAAGAACAATTCCACACACAGACATGGGGAAACAGAGGATAATATACATTTAGTCGGATGAGGGAATGTAAACCAGGTGCAGGAAAACAAGACAAAACAAATGGAAAATGAAAGGTGGAGCGGCGATGGCTAGAAGACCTGTGACATCGAACGCCGAACGCCGCCCGAACAAGGAGAGGGACCGACTTCGGCGGAAGTCGTGACAACGGGAGGATAGTGCATTTTTTTCCCTGGTTTACATTTGCTATTCTGCTCGTATTTTCCCTATAAACAATGGCTTGACTTACTTTTGATATTACCTATGATATGAAGGCAGTGCGCTCCAGTGCTCCAACTAGCACACAGCTCGGACACCCATGCATACCCCACAAGACATGCCACCAGAGGTCTCTTCACAATCCCCAAGTCAAGAACAGACTATGGAAGGTGCACAGTACTACATAGAGCCATGGCTACATGGAACTCTATTCCATATCAGGTAACTGATACGAGAATCAGATTTTAAACACGTACACATGGATTTTGTATTGTAGATATGTGGTAGTAGAGTAGTGGCCTGAGGGAACACACTTAATGGGTTATGAAATGTAAGGTCAAGTAATATTTTAAATTGTATATAACTGCCTTAATGTTACTGAACTCCAGGAAGCGTATCTGCTGCCTTAATAAATACAATACAAATTGAATGCTTTATTATAGGCTAAAGGTGCATTTTTATGCCGAAAAATTACTTATCTTCACAAAATTTAAACTCACACGACGCCTATGTATGCCAGTTAGGCTCTACACCGGTTGTAAAACGAATTAATGTTCTTAATTTTAAGAAGCTATTTGGCCACTTTAGTTTCCTCTAATGGAAATTACCATCGGGGACTAATCAAGTCAACTAACTTTATTAAGATTCTTGCCAGGGGAGAGGTTAAGACAAACTCTGCAAACTCAGTAGAGGCCGGTCAGAAGCTCTACCAGTGGGCTGTCCCCAAGCACCTTTTAAACTAGGATACACACAACTCATAAACATCATTCCTCCTCGGTACAAGGGAGGAGGTTTGGGTGCCAAAAAGAATGTTTAACAAGACACCTGCTCCTGATAATGTTCTCAGAGGATATTTCTGGGAGTTTACCCAAGAGCTCAAGGTTCTCTCTTGGGTATTGTCTACACACGCACGCATGCACGCACACACACACACACACACACACACACACACACACACACACACACACACACACACACACACACACACACACACTTCCTCATCTAGTGAGCACAAAGGGAACTAGTTATAAAACATGTTATATAGCAAATATGTGTTACATTATAGCAACCAATGCACACAATCATATAGCCAGGGTTAAACAATTCATAAGCTTATGTCATCATTTTTCCACTACAATACAAACATTATCAAAACATATAGGCCTACATGAGGTGTGCACTGGGATTTGCAAAAGTTGCAAAAAAAGGCACGCTCTGTTCCTTGCCTTACTGCACACGCTGGGCATCACTCACAAGTGATAACACAATTTACAAGTGATAGGCTAATAATGTCACCCATTAGTCTGTTCTTCATTTAATGTTGTCTTTACAAATACTAAATAATATATGTGTGAAATTAATTTAGATTTAGAATGGACAATTATTATGCATCTGTAGAGGCAGGGGAAAACATCTATGCACTTAAATAGCGAATGGAAGATGCTTTTCCCACATGGTTCATTTTCATGCCGGCCAGGTAGGCTATACTCCTGTTGTAAAGCGAAGCAACATGCTTAAGGAAATGTTAAGAAATAAATATAGTAAGCCTAGCCTATAGAAAGCTGATGGGATCCTCCTCTTTTTAATAGAGACCATTAAAAGGCTATTTTCTCACGCAATTGCATAGCCTAAAGAAATGTTGCGCAACATGAGCTCATGGGCTCTCCTTAAGTGTTTGATTTGATTTTTGATTACATTTGCATTGATGTCAAAGGGATTAGAGGGACAATAGAGTGCTGAGTACCAGTCAGTTAGCAAGTTTGGTAGGCTACTAATGACTATAAGCAGTATCAGAGCTTGGAGAAAGTCACCATAACACCCCTACTAACAATATAATGCTTATCTTAATACAACATTTTCAGATAAAAAAATAACTAATTAGCCTCCTTCTGTAAGTCTATATTTGTATAGCAGACGCAGTAGCCATCTGACATAAAGAAATGTATATTGCTGTTGTGGATGCATAATTAGGCCTATGCAAGCAATGCCCTGATACATGTAGTGCTCAAATCTCTGACTGCTGAACTGTGAGGTGAACAATTCATTATTGTTTTAGGAAAGCCGCCTAAAAAACCATACAAAATGAACTATAAAGTTTTGCATATGCTACACATCAAAACATAAGGAATAATTATTTTGTCATTTGTTATAGGCTGTTTTTATGGGCACATAAATGTGGCTAATTTGTCCAATATCCCTTGTTTATTGATGGCACTGGCTGTGCCAGGTCGGATCTAAATCGGATCACATTTTTTTAACACCTTTATTTAACCAGGTAGGCTAGTTGAGAACAAGTTCTCATTTGCAACTGCGACCTGGCCAAGATAAAGCAAAGCAGTTCGACACATACAACAACACAGAGTTACACATGGAATAAACAAACATACAGTTAATAATACAGTAGAAAAATTATATATACAGCATGTCAAATGAGGTAGGATAAGGGAGGTAAAGGCAATAAATAGGCAATGGTGGCAAAGTATTTACAATATAGCAATTAAACACTGGGATGGTAGATGTGCAGAAGATGAATGTGCAAGTAGAGATACAGGGGTGCAAAGGAGCAAGATAAATAAATAAATGCAGTATGGGGATGAGGTAGCTGGGTGGGCTATTTACAGATGGGCTATGTACAGGTGCAGTGATCTGTGTGCTGCTCTGACAGCTGGTGCTTAAAGCTAGTGAGTGAGATATGAGTCTCCAGCTTCAGTGATTTTTGCAGTTTGTTCCAGTCATTGGCAGCAGAGAACTGGAAGGAAAGGTGGCCAAAGTAAGAATTGGCTTTGGGGGTGACCAGTGAGATATATCTGCTGGAGTGATATATCTGCTACGGGTGGGTGTTGATATGGTGACCAGTGAGCTGAGATAAGGTGGGGCTTTACCTAGCAGAGACTTGTAGATGACCTGGAGCCAGTGGGTTGGCGACGAGTATGAAGCGAGGGCCAGCCAACGACAGTGTACAGGTCGCAGTGGTGGGTAGTATATGGGGCTTTGGTGACAAAATGAATGGCACTGTGATAGACTGCATCCAGTTTGCTGAGTAGAGTGTTGGAGGCTATTTTGTAAATGACATCGTCAAAGTCAAGGATCGTTAGGATGGTCAGTTTTACGAGGGTATGTTTGGCAGCATGAGTGATGGAGGCTTTGTTGCGAAATACGAAGCCGATTCTAGATTTAATTTTGGATTGGAGATGCTTAATGTGAGTCTGGAAGGAGAGTTTACAGTCTAACCAGACACCTAGGTATTTGTAGTTGTCCATATATTCTAAGTCAGAACCGTCCAGAGTAGTGAGGCTGAACGGGAAGGCAGGTGCGGGCAGCGATCGGTTGAAGAGCATGCATTTAGTTTTACTTGCATTTAAGAGCAGTTGGAGGCCACGGAAGGAGAGTTGTATGGCATTGAAGCTCGTCTGGTGGTTAGTTAATACAGTGTCCAAAGAAGGGCCAGAGATATACAGAATGGTGTTGTCTGTGTAGAGTTGGATCAGAGAATCACCTGCAGCAAGAGCGACATCATTGATGTATACAGAGAAGAGAGTCGGACCGAGAATTGAACCCTGTGGCACCCCCATAGAGACTGCCAGAGGTTCGGACAACAGGCCCTCCGATTTGACACACTGAACTCTATCAGAGAAGTAGTTGGTGAACCAGGCGAGGCAATCCTTTGAGAAACCAAGGCTGTTGAGTCTGCCGATAAGAATGTGGTGATTGACAGAGTCGAAAGTCTTGGCCAGGTCGATGAATACGGCTGCACAGTAATGTCTCTTATCGATGGCGGTTATAATATTGTTTAGGACCTTGAGCGTGGCTGAAGTGCACCCATGTACAGCTCGGAAACCAGAATGCATAGCGGAGAAGGTACGGTGGGATTCGAAATGGTCGGTAATCTGTTTGTTAACTTGGCTTTGGAAGACCTTAGAAAGGCAGGGTAGGATAGATATAGGTCTGTAGCAGTTGCATTAATTTCTTGGCGCACCCATCCCGTTAGCGGGATCATTTTCGTCAACATCCGTTGAATTGCAGAGCGCCAAATTCAAGTTAAATTTTTAAAAATATTTCATTTTCATGAAATATAGCAAAACACAGCTTAGCTTGTTGTTCATCCACCTGGCATGTCAGATTTCAAAAATGCTGTACAGCAAAAGCAATCCAAGCGTTTATGTTAGGACATCTCTCTCAGCAGACAAAACATTACAAACAGCTAGCAGCAAAGTAGATTGGTCACGAAAGTCAGAAAAGCAATAAAATGAATCGCTTACCTTTGATGATCTTTGGATGTTTGCACTCACGAGACTCCCAGTTACACAATAAATGTTCCTTTTGTTCCATAAAGATTCTATTTATATCCAAAAACCTCCATTTGGTTGGTGCATTTTGTTCAGAAATCAACAGGCTCATGCAGGTCATGACGGGCAGACAAAAATTCCAAATAGTATCTGTAAAGTTCGTAGAAACATGTCAAACTGTTTTTATAATCAATCCTCAGATTGTTTTTACAATAAATAATCAATAATATTTCAACCGGAATGTAACTTTTTCAATAGGAGAGAAAGAGAAAATGCGCATGCAAAACTCTGCTGGCACCCAGCACCCAGCCATCCACTAACAGAATTAATATTTTCTAAATAAAAGCCTGAAACTATGTCTAAAGACTGTTCACACCATGTGGATGCCATATGGAAATGAATCTGGTTGATATCCCTTTAAATGGAGGGAAAGCATGCAATGGAACAGGGAGATTCGTTTCTCTTAGGCACTTCCTTGTTGGATTTTCCTCAGGTTTTCGCCTGCAATATCAGTTCTGTTGTACTCACAGACACTATTTTGACAATTCTGGAAACGATAGAGTGTTTTCTATCCTAACCTGACAATTATATGCATATTCTAGATTCTGGGCCTGAGAAATAGGCAGTTTCATTTGGGTACGTTTTTCATCCAAACATCAAAATACTGCCCCCTACACTCAACAGGTTAAGTACTGCAGTGCATCTCCTCTCATGGACTGCACCAGACTTTCCAGTTCTTGCTGTAGAGATGTTACCCCACTCATACACCAAGGCACCTGCAAGTTCCCGGACATTTCTGGGGGGAGTGGCCCTCACCCTCCCCCTCCGATCCAACAGGTCCCAGACATGCTCAATGGGATTAAGATCCAGGCTTTTCACTGGCCATGGCAGAACACTGACGTTCTTGTCTTGCAGGAAATCACAAACAGAACGAACAATATGGATGGTGGCATTGTCATGCTGGAGAGTCATGTCAGGATGAGCCTGCAGGGAGGGTACCACATGAGGGAGGAGGATGTCTTCCCTGTAACGCACAGCGTTGAGATTGCCTGCAATGACAACAAGCTCAGTCCGATGATACTGTGACACACCGCCCCAGACCATGATGGACCCTCCACCTCTAAAACGCTCACGCTCCAGAGTACAGGCCTCGGTGTAATGCTCATTCCTTCGGCGATAAACGCAAATCTGACTATCACCCCTGGTGCGACAAAACTGCAACTCATCAGTGAAGAGCACATTTTGCCAGTCCTGTCTGGTCCAGCAACGGTTGGTTTGTGCCCATAGGCGACGTTGTTGCCGGTGATGGCTTGTGAAGACCTGCCTTACAACAGGCCCACAAGCCCTCAGTCCAGCCTCTCTCAGCCTATTGCGGACAGTCTGAGCACTGATGGAGGGATTGTGTGTTCCTGGTGTACCCCGGGCAGTTTTTGTTGCCATCCTGTATCTGTCCCGCAGGTGTGATGTTTGGATGTACCGATCCTGTGCAAGTGTTGATACACGTGGTCTGCCACTGCGAGGATGATCAGCTGTCCTGAGAAAACATCTTGTATGATCTCTTATAAATTACTTTAGGCCCAACCTTTGGTAATTTGGTTATTTCTGTTATTGCCACAATGTTATGGTCACTACGTCATGGGTCCCTCCAGAACGTTCATTACGCACACCTGGCCCCCATTCCCAGTAATTAGTAATTGTATAAGTGTGCCCTTGGTTTATCAATGTCCAGTCAATTATTGTTACAAAGTCTGTTGCTGCGAGTACCTGTGCTGTGTGTTTTGGCTTTCGTGCCATTGTGGATTGCGCAGATGATTACGGGTCTCGTCCCATGTTTTAATCATTGTGCGCTTGTGTTATTTTTTCGAGGTGCTCCTCGCTCTCTTGTTTGGGTTTCTACCCTGTGTTTTGTATAGTGTTTGTTTGGTCTCCGTCCCCGTGCCTTTACACAGCAGGCTGTAATTTGGGTGTAATTAAAAGCCCTATTACGCATTCCTGCGCCTGTCTCCCGAATCATTCATACCAGCATGACACACGACCACCAATGGGAACAAAGAGAAGACATGATATTGGATATGATATGAGAGAAGATATGATAAATACAAGTGGATGTCACAGATCCAACACTATTGGTATGCACTCTAGTTGGTTGAGTGATAACCTGGGTCATATTATAGGCATTATTAGAAGCTTCGTCTTGAGAGGACAGCTATTTGTTAACCAGTCGATGTTCAGGTCACCCTGAAAATGAGCCTCTCTGTTAACATCACACACACTATCAAGCATTGCACACATATTATCCAAATACTGACTGTTAGCACTTGGTGGCCTATAGCAGCACCCCAAAAGAAGGGGCTTTAGATGTGGCAGGTGAACTTGTAACCACGACACTTCAACAACATTTGACATGAGATGCCCATCTAAGCAGGAATATGGCTCTGAACATATACAGCAACACCTCACCATAGGCATTCCGGTCTTTTCGGTAGATGTTATATCCTTATATTGCTACTGCTGTATCATCAAATGAATTATCTAAGTGCGTTTCAGAGTATATGAATGTTAGCAAGTTATTGATTTTATTGACCTTACTTCTAAGGCTACATATATTCATACCCTTTCCAGGGTAGCTTATCGAAGACAGACATAATATGGGGAAGAAAATAAAAGTAAAATAAAAATATAAACATTGTTTAGCTAATAGTGTCAGTCAATCAGGCACTCGTTAATTCTTAGTTGGTGTGTGTGATGTTGGGCTGAAGCTACTCAATCAATCAATCAATCTATCAAATGTATTTATATAGCCCTTTTTACATCAGCCGATGTCATAAAATGCTATACAGAAACCCAGCTCAAAACCCCAAACAGCAAGTAATGCAGAACTTGTCCGTGTAGACCAATTTGGGTTTCCAATCTCTCCAAAAGAATGTCATGATCGATGGTGTCAAAAGTGGCACTAAGGTCTAGGAGCATGAGGACTGATGCACAGCAATGGTCTGACGCCATTAAAAGGTAATTTACCACCTTCACGAGGTTCGAGAGCAGTTTATTATGTTCAACATAGGAGGGCCAAGCACAGGAAGTAGCTATTTCAGTAATTTAGTTAGAATAGGGTCCAGTACAGTATGCAGCTTGAAGGTTCAGAGGACATTACTATTTTCATGAATGTGTCTAGAGGATAAAAAAACTGGAGTGTCTTCCTTGATCCAAGGTCCTGGCAGTGTTGTGCAGACTCAGGACAACTGAGTTTTGGAGAAATACGCAGGTTTAAAGAGGAGTCCGTAATTTGCTTTCTAATGATTATGATCTTTTCATCGATGAAGTTCATGAATTTATCACTGCTGAAAGCCATCCTCTCTTGGTGAATGCTTTTTAGTTAGCTTTGCGACAGTATCAAAAATACATTTTTGGATTGTTCTTATTCTCCTCAATTAAGTTGGAAAAATAGGATGCTCGAGCAGCAGTGAGGGCTCTTCGATATTGTGTGGTACTATCTTTCCCAGCTCGCCGAGTTCCAGTTTGGTGGGGCGCCACTTCCGTTCAAAATTTCTGGAAGCTTGCTTCAGGGCTCAGGTATTTTCTGTATACCAGGGAGCTAGTTTCTTATGACAAATGTTTTTTGTTTTTAGGGGTGCAACTGCATCTAGGGTATTACGCAAGGTTAAATTTAGTTCCTCAGGTAGGTGGTTAGACGGTTTTTGTACTCCGATGTCCTTGGGTAGGTAGAGGGTGTCTGGAAAGGGAATCTAGGAATCTTTGGGTTGTCCGGGAATTTATAGCACAGCTTTTGATAATCATTGGTTGGGGTCTAAGCAGATTATTTGTTACGATTGCAAACATAATAAATTGGTGGTCCGATAGTCCAGGATTATGAGGTAAAACATTAAGCTCCACAATATTTATTCCACGGGACAAAACTAGGTCCAGAGTATGACTGTGGCAGTGAGTAGGTCCGGAGACAAGTTAGACAAAACCCATTGAGTTTATGATGGCTCCGAAAGCCTTTTGGAATGGGTCTGTGGATTTTTCCATGTGAATATTAAAGTCACCAAAAATGTGAATATTATCTGCTATGACTACAAGGTCCGATAGGAATTCAGGGAACTCAGGGAGGAACGGTGTATACGGCCCAGGAGGCCTGTAAACAGTAGCTATAAAAAGTGATTGAGTAGGCAGCATAGATTTCATAACTAGAAGCTCAAAAGACAAAATCACATTCATTTATTTTTTGGTAAATTTAAATTTGCTATCTTTAATTTTAGCAAAATCCCGCCTTTGCTGGATGCGCGGGGGACATGGTCACTAGTGTAGCCAGGAGTAGAGGCCTCATTTAACACAGTATATTAATCAGACTTAAGCCATGTTTCAGTCAGACATCAAGATTATGATCAGTGATTAGATGATTTATTATAACTGCCTTGGAAGTGAGGGATCTAACAATAAGTAGCCCTATTTTGAGATGTGCGATATCACAATATCTTTAAATAATGACAGGAATGGAGGAGGTCTTTATTCCAGTGAGATTGCTAAGGCGAACACCGCCATGTCCAGTTTTGTCCAACCTAGATCAATCACAGACACGGTCTCAATGGTTGATAGCTGAGCTGACTACACTGACTGTGCTAGTGGCAGACTCCACTAAGCTGGCAGGCTGGCTATCAGCTTGCTGCCTACACCCTATCTCGTTGTGGAGCTAGAGGAGTTAGAGGCCTGTCTATGTTCATAGATAAGATGAGAGCACCCCTCCAGCGAGGATGGAGTCCCTCACTCCTCAGCAGGCCATGCTTGGTCCTGTTTCTGGGTGAGTCCCAGAAAGAGGGCCAATTAGCTACAGACCCAGAAGCATGACTCTCTCATGTTTCTGGGTCAGAGAGGGTGGGCAATGGGATTGTCATAGCGGATGTAAGCAATGTGCCTACACTCTCTACCAGCTTTCATAGCTGGGATAAGTTATTTCCCCCTCTGGTGCACAGCTTCAGAGAATTACTTATTAAGGAAGATGTTGGTTTCTTTCAAGTTCTTGGCTCTCTCCAGAACAGCCATCTAATCCTTGAACCTTAGGAATTTGAGCAATATCAGCCTGGGTCTGTCACCTGGGATGGTTATAGGTTTTCCAGACCTGTGGATGCACTCCACCTCAATCTTCCTATCTGCAGCTTTTCAGTGATCCCTTTCCTCACTTTCTCCTCAGACTCCATCCAGGTCCACCACAATGTTATTCCTCTTGGATTGTCCCAGATAATCTGTTTTCCCTGTCATCTGTAATAATGATACACAAACAGTGCTGATGTCATCTCGCGTGGACTTCCAGTTTGTTGTCATCTTGCTGAAAGTCTCTTCTTAAAGTCCTGGACCTCTCTGGTCAGATCATCCATTATTTTGTAAGTTGAGTCCACCAGAATTTGGACAAAGCTCTTGAAGCTACTTTCCTGTTGCTGTAACAATTGCTTATAGACATATTTTTGTTGATTGGTAGTGAGCAGAAAACAAGAGAGAGCTCCCTAAGCCTATTTCCCTAATCATGAATGTATCATAAAGTCTATTATGTGGACAATTAATATAATGCCACCCAGGGTACCCCCAAGGACATTTAAATGGTGAAGCTCTGGAGAATGGAGAGAAATATTGACGTAGAAAAGCTGTGGGCACGATGAGTCATGCAGGGGGATTTGTGTGACATGTCTTCTAGCAAAGAGGGGTTTTTGGGTCCAAATCCTACTATTGGTTTGTACAGTTCTGACAAGGAGGGTAGTGAGAGAGGTAAGAGCAAGTTGAAGGATATGAATAACTATCCCTTAGATACATATTCCTTGAGACACTGTTCTCTGCTGTAAGAAGTGAGAAAGAAGTGAGAAGTGAGAATCACAACCATTTATAGCTGTGATAAACCTTGTAATATTTAGCCTACAGTGTAGCCTACTACAGTAAAATAATCACATTGTCTGAGCTGGATTTGTGTGATTAATAAAAACAGAACAGTCCTATTCCAATTCAACAGTCATCCTGCTGGTTCAGCGCTGGTTGCCAACAGAAAATGGTTAGCGTACTTTCAGGATGTGGTTATGTTGGAATTATCCACTTCCCGCATAAACAAAGCCAAGTCTACTATCTTATGGAAATTAGCTGCCTTAAAAATAGAAAAAAAGAGTACGTAGGTGTGCTTTCCTGATGGTGGTACATAGTAAATAATATTAAATTTTATTGTAGTGTTTGTTTATTGTTATTATTTGTTTGTATGTTTTGGTAGCCTAGTGGTTAGAGCTTTGGGCCAGTAACCAAAAGGTTGCTGGGTCGAATGACAAGGTAAAAATCTGTCATTCTGCCCCTGAGCAAGGCAGTTTAACCCACTGCCGAAGACATGGATGTCGTTTTTAAGGCAGCCCCCCCTGATTCAGAGGGCTTGGGTTAAATGCGGAAAACACATTTCAGTGGAAGGCATTAAGTTGTACAACTGACTAGGTATCACCCTTTCCCCTTAAGTCCTTTATATTGTGTGTTGACCAAGGTTGGGGGTGGGATGGGGTTGCCAGGGGTATGTTTGGAAGTGGGTTGGGGGGGGGTGGGGAGGGGGTGTATTGCCTTTGATGTGACACAATAAAAACAATTGGTCACAAAAGAACAGTGATCCTGCACATTGGAAGCCATCCCACTATGATCTCAGAAGACAATACGGAGGTCATCTATAAATCACAATGAATCCAGGCCCTTCGTGAGGTCTGAAATTGTAAATGGCTGGCTAGCACGGCTGTTCCTGGCTGCTCAGTCGCTATAGACACAGTTTGTTCCAGTTATATTAAAAGACACCGGTATACTTGATATCTTGATGGAAAGCTTGTCACCATCATACTGTAGCTCTCACATGTGAGACATACTGTATGCTTGAATCCCAAATGGCACCCTATTCCCTTTATAGCACACTACTTTTGACCAGGGCCCACAAGGAAACAGTATGAACAGAATATGACAACAACACTAACAGACTGTCCTCAATGCAGGCTGAATCCTAATTTTCAAATGGCAAATCTCCCATAGACGTCATGCATGATTCATGAGAAGAGTTCTATCCGCATTTCTCAAGTTAGGATTTGATCCTAAATAGTAAATGCATTCAGACTCCACTACAGCTACAGAACGAGAGGATCGTATTTACTCTCTTATTTCATCTTTTACAAAAGACTGCAAATTATTACCACTGTTATCAAATTATTTTCAAGTGCCACATACAGTCTGTCACTTCATAATTATGCATTTACTCACTGCCTTCCTAAAGACAAACAATGTATACGAAACGCTTCAGTTTGGTTTTAGACCCCATCATAGCACTGAGACTGCACTCGGGAAGGTGGTAAATGATATTTTAATGGTGTCAAACCAAGGCTCTGCATCTGTTCTTGAGCTTCTAGACCTTAGTGCCACTTTTGGAAACCCAAATTGGTCTACACAGACAAGTTCTGGCCTGGTTTAGATCTTATCTGTTGGAAAGATATCAGTTTGTCTCTGTGGATGGTTTGTCCCTTGAGTTAATTTTTCAGATGTGCTTTCACAATGAAATGTTGTCTGTTTAGTACATTGGTATGACTATGAGCATATACTGAGGTATCTAGATGACTAGAAAACACTTTAGAATCGGCTGTGGAATCTTTAGAATAGGCTGTATTTTTATGAGGAGGTATGGGCAAGATATAGCTTGGAGACATTTCCACATTTTGGTGTGTTACCGCCTGAATTTAAAATTGACATTTTGTGTCACTGGCCTACACAATACCCTATAATGTCAAAGTGGAATTATGTTTTTACAAATGTTTACAAATGAATAAAACATTAAATCTGAAATGTCTTGAATCATTAAGTATTCAACCCCTGTCACGCCCTGGTCTTAGTTATCTTTGTTTTCTTTATTATTTTGGTTAGGTCAGGGTATGACGAGGGTGGTATGTGTGTTTTATCTTGTCAAGGTTTCTTTGTACATCTATGGGGTTTTGGTTGGTCTAGGTTAATGTAGGTCTATGGTGGCCTGAATTGGTTCCCAATCGTTGTCTCTGATTGGGGATCCTATTTAGGTTGCCATTTTCCATTTTTGTTTTGTGGGTTATTGTCTATGTGTAGTGCATTTCAGCACTCGTGTTATACAGCGTCATGTTCGTTTTGTTGTTTCGTTCAGTGTTCGTTCTTCCATTAAAAGAAGATGTACTCTTATCATGCTGTGCCTTGGTCTCCTCACTGTGACGAACGTGACAGAATAACCCACCAAACCAGGACCAAGCAGCGTGAAAAGTTGGAACCGCGCTTAATGGGGAAATGGACCTGGGAGGAGGTATTAGATGGAGCAGGACCCTGAACACAGCCGGGGGAGTAACGCCATCATAAGGAGGAGTTAGAGGCAGTGAAAGCGGAACGGCGATACTACGAGGATAAATACAGGAGAATAGAGGAACAGAGACGATATGAAGGTACACGGCTAGCACGGAAGCCCGAGAGGCAGCCCCAAGATTATTTTTTTGGGGGGGTGGCACACCAGGAGATTGGCTGAGTCAGTTAGGAGACCTGAGCCAACTCCTCGTGCTTACCGTGGGGAGCGTGTAACTGGTCAGGCACCGTGTTATGCAGAGATGCACACAGTGTCTCCAGAGCGCTATTCTAGCCTGGTTCGCTCTATTCCAGCTCCTCGCATTTGCCGGGCTAGAAGGGGCATCCAGCCAGGGCGTATTGAGCCAGCTCTATGTTCTGGATCTCCAATGCTTCTCCATGGTCCAGTGTATCCTGTGCCTCCTCCCTGCGCTCACCCTGAGGTGCGTGTCACCAGCCCAGTACCACCAGTGCCAACACCACGCACCAGGCTTCCTGTGTGCCTTCAGAGCCCAGTACGACCTGTTCCTCCTCCCCGCACTCGCCCTGAGGTGCATATCCCCAGCCCGGTACCACCAGTGCCGGCACCACGCACCAGGCCTACAGTGCGCCTCGGCAGTCCAGAACGTCCGGCGACAGTACCCAGTCCAGAGCGTCCGGCAACAGTACCCAGTCCAGAGCGTCCAGCGACAGTACACAGTACAGAGCGTCCGGCGACAGTACCCAGTCCGGAACCTCCAACGACGGGCCACAGTCCGGAACCTCCAACGACGGTCCCCAGCCCGGTGTCTCCAGCGACGGTCCTCAGCCCGGGGTCTCCAGTGACGGTCCCCACTCCGGGGTCTCCAGCGATGATCCACGCAGCGAGGGTCCCCAGCCCGACGCTAGCGTCCCACCTCGACAACAGCCAGTAAAATTGCAGGGCGCCAAATTCAAAACAACAGAAATCCCATAATTAAAATTCCTCAAACATACAAGTATTATCCACCATTTTAAAGATAAACTTCTTGTAAATCCAACCACAGTGTCCGATTTCAAAAAGGCTTTACTGTGAAAGCACACCACGTGATTATGTTAGGTCAGCACCTAGTCACAGAAAACCATACAGCCACAAAAAGCAGAAATAGAGATAAAATGAATCACTAACCTTTGATGATCTTCATCAGATGGCACTCATAGGACTTCATGTTTTGTTCGATAAAGTTCATATTTATATCCAAAAATCTCAGTTTACATTGGCGCGTTATGGTCAGAAATGCATTGTCTCAAACAAACATCCGGTGAAAGTGCAGAGAGCCACATCAAGTGAAATAAATACTCATCATAAACATTGATAAACGAAACAAGTGTTAAACATACAAATAAAGATAAACTTCTCCTTAATGAAACCGCTGTGTCAGATTTCAAAAAGGCTTTACGGAGAAAGCACACTTTGTGATTATGTTAGGCACATATGTCAGAGTCAAGGCCCGCGGGCCACATCCGGCCCGCAAGAAGGTTTTTTACGGCCCCTGGGATGATCTTGATTTATTATTAGAACCGGCCCGCAGCAAGCCGGCAGCCCGCAGATCTTTTACACGCACCAATACTACATTTCCCACAATGCAAAGGTGACGCACCGAGCAGTAGGCTGCTTCATTTCAATATTTATTGGCACAGCAGTCGTCAGCATCACAGTAAAATTAACTTTCAGATACCCATCAAAAATGGCAAAACGGAAGGTGGATACTGAGAACCGGGGGTTTCAAACAAGGTGGGAGTCGGAGTATATGTTCACGAAGGTAGCTGGAAAACCTGTGTGTCTTCTGTGTGGAGAAAGTGTGGCGGTACTGAAAGAGTATAATCTGAGACGACATTATGAAACGAAACACGCGGACAAAAACAAGAATATGGACATGGAACAAAGGCTACAAAAGGCAGAGGAATTAAAACGAGGCCTCAAATCTCGACAGGCTCTGTTCAAAAAAGCCAAATCACAAGGCCAGGCTGCTGTCAAGGCCAGTTTTATTTTGGCAGAAGAGATCGCTAAATCAGCCCGGCCATTTACGGAGGGGGATTTCATCAAAAACTGCATGATTAAAGTTTGTGACGAAGTTTGCCCAGAAAAAAGGCAACTCTTTTTAAATGTGAGTCTGAGCAGAAACACCATTGCCGAGAGAGTAGACCAGTTGTCCATCAATCTAAAAGAGCAGCTTGTGAAAAAGGGAAAAGATTTTATTGCATATTCCTTGGCTGTGGATGAGAGCACCGACATTTCTGACATTGCCCAGTTGTCAATTTTCATCCGCGGAGTGGACTCCAGCCTAAGCGTGACAGAGGAGTTTTTGGCTTTACGTCCTATGCATGGCACAACTACGGGGCATGATTTGTATGAAGAGGTGTCAAGATGTGTAAATGAGATGGAGCTGCCTTGGGAAAAACTCGTGGGTTTGACAACCGACGGAGCACCTGCGATGTGTGGACACAGGAGCGGACTGGTGGCGAAGATACGGGAAAAGATGCAAGAGGAAAACGCGACAGGTGAGCTGACAGCTTATCATTGTATCATACACCAGGAAGCGTTGTGCGGTAAAGCCTTGAAAATGGAGCATGTAATGAGCATCATCACGCGCACAGTTAACTTTATCAGAGCCAAAGGTTTGAATCACCGCCAGTTCAAGGCATTTCTGACGGAGTTAGAAACGGAGCATGGTGATTTGCCTTATCACACAGAGGTGCGATGGCTAAGCCAGGGAAAGGTGCTTCAAAGATGTTTCGAGCTTCGTGAGGAGATTTGTCTATTCTTGGACAGCAAAGGGAAAGACACAACACAACTCCGAGACGAAATGTTTCTGTGTGAAATGGCTTTTCTGTGTGACATTACGAGTCATCTGAATGCAATAAACTTGCAGCTGCAGGGTCGGGATCGTGTCATCTCTGATATGTACAGTACAGTGAAGGCATTTAAAACTAAACTGACTCTGTGGGAGACGCAGATGCGGAAAGAAAATTTGAGCCACTTTCCCAGCTGCCAGACCATGAAAGAGAAGCTCTCTACCAGTGCGTTCCCGAGCACACAGTTGGCTGATAAAATAAGTATGCTTACCACTGACTTTCGACGCCGATTTGCTGACTTTGAAGCACAAAAAAGCAGGTTGGAACTGCTCGGTAACCCATTTGCTGTTGACGTGGAAAGCTCACCACCAAACCTCCAAATGGAGTTGATTGACCTCCAATGCAATGATGCACTGAGGGAAAAATATGCGGCAGTGGGTGCTGCGGAGTTTGCCCGTTTCCTCCCCGGCACAATGCCCCAGCTGCGCATCCAGGCTGCTCAAACGTTGTCTATGTTTGGCAGCACATACCTGTGTGAACAACTGTTTTCTTTGATGAACCTGAACAAAACATCACACAGAAGTCGACTTACTGCTGAACACCTCCACTCAATTCTGAGGATTTCTTCAGCTCAGAGCCTTACCCCGAACATTGATGAACTTGTGGAAAAGATGGGACACCACCAAGTATCACCCTCAACCTCAAACAAGTGAACATTACTGTGCAATCACATATTTAGAGTTTTTACTCAGTTCAAGTTTAAAAGTTAAAATTTAATATTTGTTTTCACTGCATGTTACTTCTCCTTAAACAAAGTGTTGTTTTTGATTAATAGATTTTTGCACTTTATTTTTTTGTATTTCAATCCAATTATATTTTAAAAATATTTCAGTTGAGTGGATGATAGAAAATTGCTATTATTGTTTTTTCTTTGAAGTAAATTTAGCCCACTTTTGCTAAAATAGAAAATATAGTCTACTGATGGTGCCTTGAATACCGGTTTCTTTCATTTAATGTTCATGTTATGGGGATATTTATATAAAGGAAATTTGTCTTTTGTGTCTGTTGAAAATTAAAGATTACTGACAGAGCCATAAGAAAATATTGCTTTATTTATCTGATCATATTGTAATATATTTGTTAGGTTTTCAGTAGGTTCAATTAGGTTCACTAGACTATATGCGTCATTTAAAAATGTTTCAATGAACATTCGAACAGTCCGGCCCTCGTCTTGTAGCTGATTTTTTTATTTGGCCCTCCGTCCATTTGACTTTGACACCCCTGATGTTAGGTCTGCACCTAGCCACAGAAACCCATACAGCCATTTTCCAGCCAAGGAGAGTGTCACAAAAGTCAGAAATGGCATTAAAATGAATCACTTATCTTTGATGATCTTCATCTGGTGGCACTCCCAGGTCTCCATGTTAGACAAATGTTTGTTTTGTTCGATAATGTCCCTCTTTATGACCAAAAACCTCCTTTTTGTTCACGCGTTTTGTCCAGTAATCCGAATGCTTAAGGCACGTACACTAAGTCCAGACAAAAAGTTTTTGAAAAGTACAATAAAAGTTAGTAGAAACATGCCAAACGATGTTTAAAATCAATTCTCCGTTTTTTTTTTGTCATAAATAATAAATAATATTTCAAAAATAATACAGAGGGAAGTGGTGGTTTACTCACTCGCTGACAAATTCTCACAAGGCACCCAGACCTCCACTCCCTGTATTTCCGTCTTTTCTTCACAGGGATTTGGGCCTGGTCTCCGGGAAGCAGTATATCCTTCGCGTCGGACTCATTAAAGAAAAAAATATTTGTCCAGTTCGAGGTGAGTAATCGCTGTTCTGATGTCCAGAAGCTCATTTCGGTCATAAGAGACGGTAGCAGCAACATTATGTACAAAATGAATTACAAACCATACGATAAAACAAACAAAACAGCACAGTTTGTTAGGAGACCGTAAAACGGCAGCCATCCCCTCCGGCACCATTGTGTTCAAGCGAGCCAGTTTCCTCTTTCAGATTCAACCACAAAGGCCAGGAAGGTTTTCCAATGTCTCGCAGAGAAGGGCACCTATTGGTAGATAACAAAAATAAATAAAATCAGACATTGAATATTCGTTTGAGCATGGTGAATTTATTAAGTACACTTTGGATGGTACTGTGTATCGATACACCCAGTCACTACAAAGATACAGGCGTCCTGCCTATCTTAGTTGCCGGAAAATAAAGAAACCGCTCAGGGATTTTAACATGAGGCCAATGGTGACTTTAAAACAGTTACAGAGTTTTATCGGCTGTGATAGGAGAAAACTGAGAATGGATCAACACCATTGTAGTCACTCCACAATACTAACCTAAATGACAGAGTGAAAAGAAGGAAGCCTGTACAGAACTTTTTAAGAATAATGTGCAAATATTGTACAATCCAGCTGTGCAAAGCTCTAAGGGACTTACCCAGAAAGACTCACAGCTGTAATCGCTGCCAAAGTTGATTCTAACATGTCAGGGGATTGAATATTTTTCATCAACTTTTTCATTTTGACCTTACAGAATATTTTGTGTCGTTCACTTTCTGAAGGCACTGTATGTTATCCTATGGGTAAAATCCTAACTTGAAACGTGCATCTGCATCATGTGCAATTGACCCTTTGCTAAGCCCCGCCCCAGAACTTTCGGCAACCAATTGCAGGGCTCCAGTAGCAACTGTCGGGGGTGGTTCTACTAAGCTACATGGAATTGTTTAAGAAGGTCAAATGAACCATCATTTAGCTATTTGATTGTGACACTTTGAAGTATAAGATTTTAATTGTTTTTTAATGATTTGATAAAACATTTTATTTGGCCTTACTGATGTTAGCCCTATCAGCCCATACAAACCCACTGAATGACAGATTAATAACATGGAACAACAGATGATCCCCCCAAAAAATCAAAAGGAAGTTTGTTCAGAAGTCTCTGTCCTATATCTGAGAGATATAAGAAACCCTATGAGGCTCATGGTTCTCACCCCCTTCTATAGACTTACACAGTAATTAAGATGACTTCCGGAGGACGTCCTCCAACCTATCAGAGCTCTTGTAGCATGAACTGACATGTTGTCCACCCAATCAAAGTATCAGAGCATGAATCTAGTACTGAAAGCATAAGCTACAGCTAGCTAACGCTGCAGTGCATAAAACGTGGTGAGTAGTTGACTCAAAGAGAAAGACAATAGTGGCTATGGAATCCTTACCTGTTAACCGGACATGCTACCTGTCCCAGACCTGCTGTTTTCAACTCTCTAGAGACAGCAGGAGTGGTAGAGATGCTCTTAATGATCGACTATGAAAAGCCAACTGACATGTACTGCTGAGGTGCTGACTTGCTGCACCCTCGACAACTACTGTGATTATTATTATTATTTGGTCAACATTTTGAGTAACATGTAGTAGCCTAAGTCTATTGATGTTACATTGACCTGGGTGAATAGAATATGAATGACAGTCATCCAATATGTTGTAATAGAAATAAGGCCATGTTCATTAAAAAAACTGTCCTCCATAATCTTTAACGGCATAGACCGCCACTGGTGTCTCGACACACAGTAGGCCTAGGCTATTGACGGATTCAAGACAAGGTCGTTTTTACTGAGTTCACATTCTGAGTTTGTCAGTGTCAAAGTAGCCTGTCATTTTTATAATTTCTGCGGTATTACAAAAGATTATCCCAAAGTCTAAATTAAGGAAGAATTGCATGAAATGTGTTCATAAACAGGCACATTTTTCACAGACTCTAGGCTACTACACTGTAAAACTATGAAACATGTGACACGTTTATAACCTAAACGTCATTGTTTAAAACTTAAATACTAGGCATTTAGATTTGACATTAAGTATTTTCATTTTAGGCATTTAAAATGCAAGATTAAACATGTAATCTTTTTCCATTCAGTTTCCAAACAGAAGAACCTATATTTGTCAACGTAAGGGGTTGGATTTATTTCACCTGTTACTGAGATGGTTGTTCCATGGTTTAGGTAGTCTTGTTGTCAGAGCAGTTTGCAGATCATTGCACCTGTACATAGCCCATCCAACTACCTCATCCCCATATAGTTTTTTAAACATTTTCTCCTTTGCACCACAGTATCTCTACTTGCACATTTATCTTCTGTACGTCTATCACTCCAGTGTTTAATTGTTAAATTGTAATTATTTCGCCACTATGGCCTATTTATTGCCTTACCTCTCTCATCTTACTTCATTTGCACACACTGTATATAGACTTTTCTATTGTGTTATTGACTGTACGTTTGTACATTCCATGTGTAACTCTGTGTTGTTGTTTGTGTCGCACTGCTTTGCTTTATATTGGCCAGGTCGCAGTTGTAAATGAGAACTTGTTCTCAACTGGCCTACCTGGTTAAATAAAGGTTAAATAAAAATAAATAAATACAAATTGTTTGTTAAGTCCTTCGCCATAGCAGTCACACTTATTGCAGGTTATGGGTGATAAAATATTCCAATTGCCCCTGCATGGGTCAGGATATTCAAACCACATTGTTGAGGATAAGTAGGTTATAGAACAATGTTCCCTCTAAGCTGGGGTACAGTAGCCCTAAGACTGCCAAGCAGCTCCCCCAGACTGCTGAGCAGAAGAAATTTTAGCCCACTGAGAGTTTAAACTGAATGATAGAACAGCTATTTTCATGTTAAAATGTTATGGGATGCATTTTCTCCATTATTTTTTTGGTAGGCACTCTGGTAGGCCTACATTATGATCAAATAGTCACAGTAGCCTACTTGTCCACTGTTAAAACTGTAACTTAGAGCAGGTACCTCCTCAGTGTTCACAATAAACACACAATGAAAGTTGCACAGAATTGTCACAACGCTCAAGTTTGCACTCAGCAGACATGAAATTTGCTCAATTCCCAAAAAATGTAGAGGGAACACACTCATGAAATGTATAATATCTGGTCATAAAGGGTTAACTTTTAATTGAAAGACATTTACTTAGGCAACCACTTCAAAAATGCTTCTGAAAAATAACAAATTAGGTGCAACCATCTCTCTGTCACGAACAAACACATTCATGGGTAGGTTTCTCTTCGTACTCACTCGAAAGGCATGCTGGGAAATATGCAAATATGTCTTTGCTAAAACAACAACCCCAGTGTTAAGTGTTTAAAACCTAAACGCTTTTGCTGAATAAACATGACACATTTTCATTGAAATTCTAAATGCCTTCAAGCATTTAAAAGGTCTCATGCATTCCAGTACCTGAGAGCTCCCCAGGTCACATCCCTCTAGCGCTCACTTTTTGTTCCGGCACCTCCTGATTTACGAATTAAGCACTGAACAGGTAGTCTAGACTCTAGCTAACCACCATATACAAAAATATCCACAAAAGCCACTAGCCGGCCTGCCATATATCATGAGTTATAAGATTAGGAATATTAGCAATATTATTAAGTTATTATTTTAAAGCATTGAAGATAAATCACAATCGTTAAAAAAAATATTGAGCGAGCTAAGTAGCAGATTCACATCAATCATAAACAATCAATGAACAGCTGGTAGCCCCATATTTCCCGATGTCAATCATGTCTTTAGGAGTCACTGTAACTAGCTTGCATACAACTTGTGAATAGTATGTGTGTTGTTGCGGAAATAAATAGGCCTTTGCAAAAAATGATTGCTATAGAGGCAGTATGCTATGAATGTTGAGATAAGAATTATGAAAGTAGATTTTTTTAAGGGAGAGATGCCCTTTTTACATTTTGAGCACCTGCCCCCGGTAAGGTCTGTGCACGGCCCTGCACTGTCCGCTCAATAGGAAGCTTCTTACTGTAACCAGTGCCTGTAATCTGGTTCAGGTTATTAACCAACCTACCAGGGTGTTTACAAACACTACAGAAACAAGATCATCCGCATGTATCAATCACATTTTCACTAGTACTGTAGAACTTTGTTCTAAAGCTGTATCTGTACCCATTGGATGCAGTGATCACAATTTTTATTTTACCTTTATTTAACTAGGCAAGTCAGTTAAGAACAAATTCTTATTTTCAATGACGGCCTAGGAACAGTGGGTTAACTGCCTTGTTCAGGGGACGGATTTATACCTTCTCAGCTCTTCTCAGATTCGATCTTTCGGTTGCAAGTCCAACGCTCTAACCACTAGGCTACCTGCCGCCCCAGGTAAAGCCAAAGTTCAAACAGCTGGTCCTAAAATAGCGTATAAGAGATCATACAAAATATTTTGCTGTGACTCTTATGTGGATGATGTTAAAAATATTTGTTGGTCTGATGTGATTAATGAAGAGCATCCATACACTGCACTTGATGAATTTATGAAATTGTTTCTTCCAATTATTGATAGACATGCACCTGTTAAGAAACTGACTGTTAGAACTGTTGAGTCTCCGTGGATTTGATCAGCAATTGAACAACTGAATGGTTGAAAGAAATGGGGCAAAAGGAGTGGCTAATAAGTCTGGCTGCACATCTGACTGGCTTACTTACTGCAAATTGAAAAATGATGTGACTAAACTCAACAAAAAGAAGAAGAAACTGTATTATGAAGCCAATATCTGTCATGTACTTCTAGGAGTAGTGGGTGGAGGAGTCAGGCGCAGAGAGCAGGGTAGTTGATAAGTGGAATGTTTATTCCCAAAACAACAGTGTCGGTCAACGCCACACACACGGGCGCAATAAGACCCAGTCCAAAACAACAGGACGAAACGGTTCGAGAACAAAATACTTCCACAGAAATCACACACATCAAATAACAGAAAACAAGCCCGCACAAAAGCCGGCGGGCCTACCGGGTTTAAATAGCCCAAAACCAAAACATAAACAAGAAACAGGTGCAACTAATCAGACAAAACTAAATGAAACAGAAAAGGGGATCGGTGGCAGCTAGTAGGCCGGCGACGACGACCTCCGAGCGCCGCCCGAACAGGAAAAGGCACCATCTTCGGCGGGATTCGTGACAATATCAATGATATAAAGAATGATAAAAAAAAAACTTTGGAATACTTTAAATTAAATTATGGGCAGAAAGACAAATTCAACTCCATCTTTCATCGAATCAGATGGCTTATTCATCACGAAACCATTTGATGTTGCCAATTATTTTAATGATTATTTCATTGTCAAAGTGGGCAAATTTAGGCAGAAAATGCCAACAACGAACAGTAAGCAATTGTATTCATGAATAAAAAACAAATAATGAAAGAAAAGCATTGCAAGTTTGAATTTTGTGAAGTTAGTGTGGGAGTGGTGGAAAAATTATTGTTATCAATCAATAATGACAAACCTCCTGGCATTGACAACTTAGATTGAATGCTACTGAGGATGGTAGCTGACTCTATGGCCACCGTGTCACGCCCTGAACTTAGTTATCTTTGTTTTGTTTATTATTTTGGTTAGGTCAGGGTGTGACAAGGGTGGTTTGTTTAGATTTTGTATTGTCTAGGGGTTTTTGTATGTCATGGGGTTTATATGTCTATGCTTGCCTAGATTGGTTCTCAATCAGAGGCAGCTGTTTATCGTTGTCTCTGATTGGGGACCATATTTAGGTAGCCATATTCATTAGGTATTTTGTGGGTTATTGTCTATGTGTTGTTGCCTGTCAGCACTCGTGTTATATAGCGTCACGGTCGGTTTGTTAGTTTGTGAAGTGTTCTTCATTTATTAAAGAAGAATGTATTCTCATCACGCTGCGCCTTGGTCTCCTCTATACGATGAACGTGACACACTGTCATATTTGTAATCTGAGCCTAGAAGAAAGTCTTTGTCCTCAGGCCTGGAGGGAAGCCAAACTAATTCCGCTACCCAAGAGTGGTAAAGCTGCCTTTACTGGTTCTAACAGCAGACCTATAAGCTTGCTGCCAGCTCTTAGCAAACTGTTGGAAAAAATTGTGTTTGACCAAGTACAATGCTATTTCTCTCTAAACAAATTAACAACAGACTTTCAGCATGCTTATAGAAGGGCACAAATTACTGATGATTGTTTGAAAGAAATTGATAAGAAGATTGCGTGAGCTTTACTGTTAGATTTCCGTGCAGCCTTTGATATTATTGACCATAACCTGTTGTTAAAAAAACTTATGTATTATGGCTTTTCAACCTCTGCCATATCGTGGATTCAGAGCTATCTATCTAATAGAACTCAAGGGTTTTCTTTAATGGACGCTTCTCTAATGTCAAATATGTAAAGTGTGGTGTACCGCAGGGCAGCTCTCTAGGCCCTCTACTCTTTTCTATTTTTACTAATGACCTGCCACTGGCGATAAACAAAGCATGTGTGTCCATGTATGCTGATGATTCAACCATATACGCATCAGCAATCATAGCTAATGAAGTCACTAAAACCCTTAACAAAGAGTTGCAGTCTGTTTTGGAATGGGTAAACTGGTCCTGAACATCTCTAAAACTAAGAGCATTGTATTTGGTACAAACCATTCCTTAAGTTATAGACCTCAGATGAATCTGGTAATGAATGGTGTGGCTGTTGAACAGGTTGAGGAGACTAAATTACTTGGCACTACTTTAGATTGTAAACTGTCATGGTCAAAACATATAGATTCAACGGTTGTAAAGATGGGGAGAGGTCTGGCCGTAATAAAGAGATGCTCTGCTTTTTTGACACCACACTCCAAAAAGCAAGTTCTGCAGGCTCTAGTTTTGTCTAATCTTGATTAATGTCCAGTGCTGCAAGAAAATACCTAATTAAGTTGCAGACACATTTTGCTCTTAATTATAATTAGAGGGCTGATATAAATACTATGCATGCCAGTCTCTCTTGGCTAAGAGTTTAGGAGAGACTGACTGCATCACTTCTTTTTTTACAAGAGACATTAATTTGTTGAAAATCCCAAATTGTTTGCATAGTCAACATACACACAGCTCTGACACACACACTTATCCCACCAGATATGCCACCAGGGGTCTTTTCACAGTCCCTAAATCCAGAACAAATTCAAGAAAGCGTACCGTATTACATAGAGCCCTAATTGCATGGAACTTCCTTTCATCTCATATTGCTCAAATAAACAGCAAACCTGGTTTCAAAAAACAGATAAAGCAACACCTCAGGGCACAACGCCTCTCCCCTATTTGACCTAGATAGTTTGTGTGTATGCATTGATATGTAGGCTACGTGTGCCTTTACATTTTTTTATGTAGTTCTGTCTTTGAGCTTTTCTTGTCTATTTCAAATCAAATCAAACTTTATTTGCCACATGCGCCAAATACAACAAGTGTAGACCTTACCGTGAAATGCTTACTTACAAGCCCTTAACCAACAGTGCAGTTGGTTAAGGGTTCTGTATTATGTAATTCTGTATTATGTTTCATGTTTTGTGTGGACCCCAGGAAGAGTAGCTGCTGCTTTTGCATCAGCTAATGGGGATCCTAATAAAATACCAAAATACCAAATGTAATCAATGTCTTGTATGTAGAGAACTAAGTAACTACATCTAGTTTATTGATTTACAATAACTTTGTTAGACAGTTAGACTTGAAGTAGAAGCATCCTGTTGAGCGACTGTTGTGAGTGGATTATTTTCATCAGTCAACCATTAAGCAAAGAGGACATATTTTAAAAGCACATAGTTTATAATGAGTCCAATCATTTAATTTGCTACAGCACGTGGTTGGATAAGTGGACTAAGCACAACTGAACTTCTTTGTCAACAGGACGTTGTGGCAAAAAGTTTAGCCATGGCGCTATTGTAAGTCCAAGTGTTTGTTCTACCACTGTAGTGGTATACAGTATACTCTGTATATAGCCTTTAAGTAGTTCTGTATATTACAGCTCTGACAGCGAATCAGAATGAAATATCCAATCAATAACATATCAATCAGTCTTAAGGTCTCATGTTGATATTATAGTGCTTAAGTGATTCATAATTCATTTAATGTACCGGTCCTTTAGACATAAGAAAAGGAAGACATCATCAACTGAAGAATGGTAAATTAAATAGTCATTTCTGATTTGATTACTGTAATCAACTGAAGTTGCTCTAGAAGACTGAATGTGCCATTAATCTGAGCGGCGCTCCATTCCAACACAGCTTGGCTTAATGTCAAGGGCCCCCTGTGTGGATAGACGCACGCGGACAAGCATCTCGGCAAAACAGTTGGAAAAAAAGTGCCACATGTTTAAATGTCAAGCTAAACGAAAGTTTCTTCTAACTATGGGGACCCGGACATATGCCTAACTTTAGGTGAAGGCATCCTTGTTTTTGTTAGCTAACAAATAAAAAATGTTTAGAGCAATTCTTGACGTGAACAATTTACACTATACAGGCTGTCCTACTTTAATGTGGAGGCTGGATCATGGGCCGTTTAGGGTCAGATTAGTTTATATCCACTCAGCAGCAAGTCTGAAAGGTCAACAGGTGTTTTACTGCAGACGCCTGTGTCCTCAGACTGCTTTATATTGTCCTTTCTATTCTGACTGAGAGATACTTTATATACGGTATTCATACCCTCCTCCGCAGGCTACATGTTTACTTACCGTCAAATTCCACTAATGCACATTTGAATACAATTTTACTTGAAGTTGGCAGGATGCACAAATGTAGTTTGTACCCATCTACCTTTCTGCTCTAGTGATTGAGACGAGGCAAAAGAGACAATGGGGATTGCTCTTCATCATCCTAGCAGACAGATCACCATTAGGACAGAGCCCATTTCCGTTGGATAATGCAAGAGTCCTCACTCACAGATCCATGCTAAGGAAGACTACAGTATTTTAGGAGTATATTAAGAGCTTCAGATGTCATTTGTAGTTAATACACTCAAACAGAGGCTTTGTGCTGAAGATGAACTAAGGAATAATGACCTGAGCTGGTTTTGATCATTTAAAAGAATACACTTCATCTCAAATGTTATGAGCACTATTACCGATGCGATTTGCTATTCAATCTGTATCGCTGAAGCTTTACAGATTGCTCGAAATGTAAAGGTTATTTCTGATTGAGCTGACATATGCTGCGTTTACCGTGAATATAGTCTCCGCTAACGCGAGAACGTTGTCTTTAAATTATAATCACCCTGTAAAGCTGAACTTCTGCGATACGGATTGAATAGAGCCCCAAGTCTCATTCTATACTAATATGTAAATGTAATATATATGCCCTTGAACATTGAATAGCATAATTTTGAGCATGATTTAAAGGGAAATATGCTATTAACCACATTTATTTTTTATTTAACCTATATTTAACCAGGTAGGCTAGTGGAGAACAAGTTCTCATTTACAACTGCAACCTGGCCAAGATAAAGCAAAGCACTGCGACATAAACAACAATACAGATTTACACATGGAATAAACAAACGTACAGTCAATAATACAATAGAAAAGGTCTATACAGTGTGTGCAAATGAGATAGGATAAGGGAGGTAAGGCAATAAATGGACCATAGTGCAGAAATAATTACAATATAGCAATTAAACACTGGAGTGCTAGATATGCAGAAGATGAGTGTGCAAGTAGAGACACTGGGATGCAAAGGAGCAAAATGAATAAAATAAATAACAGTATGGGGATGAGGTAGTTGGATGGGCTACTTACAGATGGGCTATGTACAGTACATAACCATGTACTTAACCTTCACTTTAAGTGAAAGCTAATATACCAACATAGAATATTCATTATTTTACAGAAAACAACAGGCAACAGACCTTCCACACACTTATCATCTAATCTGCACACCACACCATATGCCTACTCTGCATATTGTCTGAGAATTAGCTTTCGATAACAGATGAAAGAGGCTAGCCAACTGTGTGTTTTAGTTTAGTATGGAGTGTATGGACTAACTGAGACAAATCACTGTTAGCCATGGAGTGGTGCATCTGTTATTTGAAACAGATGAAATGAAGAAGAAGCTGGGCTGAATTATCTTTTGGCAGTGAAAAACATTAATTGGGGAAGCACAATTATATAACACATCCCAGTGGGTCAAAAATGTGTTGAAAAGACATCACGCTAACATCAATCGTAATTATTGCAAAGGTTTACTAAATAGGTAATACAGGTTGATAGCACTGTGGGATTTTTTTTTACAGGGAATAATCTTCAGAAACCAGTAGTGTTCAGGCTATGACCAGAATATGTCATACAGAAACTCATTGCTTCTTTATTAGTTGATTGACTCCACCTCAAAACACCCAAGTGTTACCAAAACCAGCTAGCCTACTCAGTCTAGCCCAGCAACAATATCCCTGTGGACACAGAGCATCATGCCTGGAAGCACTGGCCTGCCAGTGTGAGAAATTAGCTGAGAGTATGATCATAAACTGAGAGCTTCAGCTACCCAGGGCATGCCAGTCACTGAGCTCTACCAAATGAGCTTTTCATTTGCCATTCAGGAAATGAGCTCTTGTCATGTCGCAGTCTGCCACAGAGGTGTTCGGCTGAGAGATTGCATTGCATGCAAACTTGGGTTCATGCTCCCAAAGCCCAACAGCAACCAGACATGCTGTCACGTGGTAATTTGCATACTTGGCTATGCGTTTTGGCAGTGTGTTCTGAACAAAAAACAGGTATTTCACAACCATTTGTGGAAATAGTTTTTAACACAATAGGATCATTTAGGTTGTAATGTTAGATGTGCACTTTTACATTTTGTTAATGGATATTGTTTGATTCTTATGAAGGATAAACATATTTAATGAGTTACAGAAGCTGTGCTAGATGGTCAATCTGACTGAGCTAAGAATGCATAATGCACCAGCATTAAAGAGTAAGTGTTGCTGATTTAATGAGTGTTAGTGTCTGAATAATTAAACCAGATGAAACAGGTCTGAATGCCGTTGTATCAAAATAAGCCATCCGCTGGTTAAATCCTCTAGTATTGAAGAAAAAAAGTCAAGAACATGAACGTTTTTTAATTAAATTTATTTTTTTTAACTAGGCAAGTCAGTTAAGAACAAACTCTTATTTACAATGACAGCCTACTGGGGAACAACTGTCTTGTTCAGGGGCAGAACGACAGATTTTTACCTTGTCAGCTTGGGGATTTGATCCAGAAAATCCCCAAGCTGGCCCAATGCTTTAACCACTAGGCTACCTGCTGCCCCAAATTAAAGACATGCCTTGCACAAATTGAATTGTGAAAGTGTGGCGAGAAGCAGAACATCTCACACATCTCATGCCATTGCTGAATACACTATAATATGCATGGTATTAACGGCCATGATGTCCATGTGTGCTCCACCTAGTGAGCCACTGGAGTGCACACTACTACTCAGGTACAGATGTAGGATCTTAATTTGATCACCCGGTTGAAGGAAACTTTTTTTACTTAGTGAATTTGATGTTTAAAAACGTTTCGGAAGTTTGTAATTTTCACTTTGACATTTCAGACCTGATTTTCCCTCTCGAAAAAGGTATCAATCCTGTAATAAATGGACAGCAAACTTTCCATTTATTACAATTCACATAATAATTAACATTTCCTGTTGGTGGGTATTTTCTTGCTGTAGCAAACTGGCTCAAATGAAGATCCTACATCTGTAAAGTACCATGACAAGACCTGTGAACCGTAGGTCTGTCAGTGTTGCCCTTCAGTGGCCCATGAAATTGAAATGAGCAAAGAGAGCCTTGCCCAACAGGGTCCTGGCACTTTCTCAACTTGGTTAACAGCATGCTAGACCCTGTTGTTACGTTGTATTTCATGTAGCAGAACTGAATTTTCAGAGAGTTCCTGTGCAACGAAAATGTCACTCAAGCTTTCTTATTCAATGCTGTGATCTTTGTTGTATACAGCAAAGGATCTATAGAATAGGTAGAATATAGTATTTCATATGAATAGACAGACATGTAACGCTTGCCTCAAAGTTGTACAATCTTCAACTCTTAGCTAGCTGCATGTTTATCCTTGAATAACTTGCTCACCAATATATTAAAAGGATTATCGGGAATAAATATGATTAAAAACACTATGACATAATTTTGTGCTTTCTGTTCTTTCTATTTGAATAAATAACGTAACGCAGAGGAATTAAATCCTTTTCTCCCGATATTTGAACATTAAATACATCTTGAGGCTTAACCAAGCAGACACTTCTAATGCGCACACTGCAATGAGCACTACCCCAAGAAAGTAAGAGGGATAACGCTGAAATTACAAAAGTGTTGGTGCGGATTCATTAGATACATTAGAGGAGCTTATATCATGAAAGACTGCTGTGCACGAAGTAAACATTTAAAACAGACTGCAGAAGAGAACACAGTCAAGCAAACAACCACATTAGAAAAAATGAACTCAGTCGAAAGGAGATTCTCACATTCAGCACTATCCTAATGTCAACCTATAAATGAAAGCATACGAACCTTATTGAATATGTCAAAAGATCAATACAATAATACAATAGTTAACAGCCCAGTGTGACAACATTAAGACATCTAATAGGGGAGTGGAAACAGAGTGGATTCCTCTTAGATACCTTGCCTTACAGCTGAACTTGCTTTCTGTCAGAAAAAAAGTCATTTTGTTTTACTTTCGAAACCCTCAAGAGCACTCATTTGAATTTCCAAACAGAATATATTCCTGTCTTCATTTCTCCATTTGTGTTTGTTTGTTAGCGTTATCTCAGAATTATTATTCAGTTCAGGGGTTACTTGTCCCACCGGATGCAATCAAAGCCTGTACATTCGGCACTGACATTCTGCATACCACACATCAAATAAAAGAACACTCAAATCACTCCTACAGTATGTATGTACGTGTCATTAAATTATAACCCAAATGTTGTGTTGAAGTAGTTCAGTGGAGGTGTTAGATTGAAGGCCACATTTGTAGGATGAAAAAATATCAACAATACAGCGAAATGCAAAACTCAATGAGAAATGTATCCACCAGAATCGGAGGATGTAGAATTGAATCAGAATTCTATCAGACAATGATAAATTAGTAATAACCCATATGTCTTTGATAATACAAAACATATGAATGTTCCCACCAGTTGATCAAAGCGAAACACACACATACAGCAGTAGATAGGTCAAAGGGTAGGTCATAAAGGTTATGTCAGATACATGGGCTTCTGCCTGTTAATCAAAGCCCAAGGCATGAAACAGTACCTCAAGGAGTTTAGAGTAAGTTCTCTTCTTTCCACAATGTAAACGATGATTATCAAACTTCTCACTTCGTAAGCAACAAGTACCTTTGCCAAATTCCAAATAGTTGGTAATATGCAGTGATTAATTATTTTTATCATAAACCCATCTACAGTTGAAGTCAGAAGTTTACATACATTTAGGTTGGAGTCATTCAAACTAGTTTTCAACCACTCCACAAATTTCTTGTTAACACACTATAGTTCTAGAGGCTTGCAAGCCGTAGAACACCATCCCAACCGTGAAGCACGGGGGTGGCAGCATCATGTTGTGGAGGTGCTTTGCTGCAGGAGAGACTGGTGCACTTCATAAAATAGATGGCATCAGGTAGGACAATTATGTGGATATATTGAAGCAACATCTCAAGGCATCAGTCGGGAAGATAAAGCCTGGTCGTAAATGGGTCTTCCAAATGGACAATGACCCCAAGCATACTTCCAAAGTTGTGGCAAAATGGCTTAAGTACCACAAAGTCAATGTATTGGAGTGGCCATCACAAAGCCCTGACCTCAATCCTATAGAAAATGTGTGGGCAGAACTGAAAAAGCGTGTGCGAGCAAGGAGGCCTACAAACCTGACTCAGTTACACCAGCTCTGTCAGGAGGAATGGGCCAAAATTCACCCAACTTATTGTGGGAAGCTTGTGGAAGGCTACCCGAAACGTTTGATCCAAGTTAAACAATTTAAAGACAATGCTACCAAATACTAATTTAGTGTATGTAAACTTCTGACCCACTGGGAATGTGATGAAAGAAATAAAAGCTGAAATAAATAATTCTCTGTATTATTATTTTGACATTTCACATTCTTGAAATAAAGTGGTGATCCTAACTGACCTAAGACAGGGAATTTTTATTAGGATTAAATGTCAGGAATTGTGAAAACCTGAGTTTAAATGTATTTGGCTAAGGTGTATGTAAACTTCTGACTTCAACTGTATCTGAGAAAATAGCCGATTCTCAATATTCATAATTCATGTACTGTATATTATTACACCAATTAATGTCAAGATAGTTGTAAGACAGCCAGAATGCATTGTCAAACTCACACTCTAAAACACACTGAACATGAGCGTGGCCTAAATATGATATGTAGTCATGTTGGTGATAAATAAAAGTGTTGTTTCAGACATTACTGTCTGTATACCAATAAAGACCAGAATTCAACACAGATGCCTCAAATTTAATTTGACAGAAATACAATATGATAAGCTTCTTGGAAATCTCAACAATAATCCATCCATGTTTTCGAATACAGATATTTATCAATGGTGTATTTCATGGATTGCATACTTTCATGTGGTATGTGGAATTATTCTGGAATCCCTAGAATACATATTTTGGGTTACCGGTATTCACACAACCCCAGTACTTTTTGATGAAAATACATACTTTGGATTGTTGCCGCCTTCGAATATTGGTCAAGTACATCTACAGTGGGAGTGAAACTTTGTGAGTGATAATCCATTGGCATTATTATACATTCTTAAGGTAAATTGGTCAGCCAATCATTTGCACAGGATTATTTTTCAGATGCTCAGTTGTAATTGATTTCAATTCAAGAAAGTGAAAAGATTCCATTAAATAATGAAGTAAGTCATTTGAGTCACAATACTTTTCACATTATACCACAACGGACAATTGTAAACATACACCATTTTTTTTTTACTCCATTCTGTACATTCATTCATTCATTCATTTGAAATACAATACTGAGATGTTTTCTTCTCCAGTGTCCATAATGAGGCCATGTCACTATTATTCAGTCCAGCAGTAAAGCATGTTAATTTGAGAGCTGTGCCAAATGTACAACGATCACACAGAAGGTCTATATGCATTGACATTATAGGGATTTGAGTTTCCAGACTGAGAATTGTGAAATAGGCCAAACCTATTCCATTCCATTTGGAAATGAACTGTAGCAGCATCAGGTGACAATAGAAGCACACAGCTATACTAACTGAAGCATGAGATTCACACACAAAACACATATTCTCACTATCATGATATTGATATGCACAGAAAACAATTGTTAACTCGGGAATATAAGTTAGGAGCAAATCAAACCATTCTGAGTCTAGATAGTATAACTCAATAAATATGGGTAGTACCGTATAGTCACAAAGGTCAAGAGTGAACACAACAGCTGTTCCATAAATGCAAAATGGCTAGCAAGATACTCTCCCTAATTGTATTCAAGGGGAAAGGTTCAAGAATGTGAGTGAGATTAAGTTTGTGTAGAAATTGTCTCCAGACGTTTCAAACACACCTTATTTCTTTTACATTTCATCTGGTGATAGATTGGCTAGAATAATTCCCTTTCCAAATCTCCCAAATGTTTAATATATTGTTAGAATGCACCGGCTGTATACAAATGGTAAGAAGGAATCTCAGATACTTTGCAGGTGCCACAGGTCATGTGGCAGTCATTGATAGCATAACAAATGTAAATCATTGGATGTAAAATGCCAAATTTGGTCATTCACTTAAATAAGCATTGCAATTCGCCAAGCTATTATAAATGAATGAATGTGTAAATATTAAATAAATAAATACATTAATGTGCATAAAATGTTTTTAAAAAAAAAGTGTTAACATATACCATTGTGATCTCTTCAATGAAGCATTGCACATGACTCCACGGGTGTACCCATCATAGGTCGAAGTTCAAACAAACACATGACATGTGACTGACCACAGACAGGTATAGACATGGCCAGCAGCATAGGCATGTGATGAGGGAGGTCAATAGTGACATCAAAAGACCATAACTAATGCAGTTTCCAACTCTTGAGCATCAACTTGAGCTTCCATTACTTCTCAGTTCAAATTAAATTATCTGCATCTACAACATCTGTTTAGACTTATAAAATACTGCGTATATATGTATACAAGGCTAAAGGCTATGCCTGCAATTAAACTGCATTGTGTTCATCGGTCTGCAAACGTTGGGCACATTGTACCCCAATTTGTCAGTAATTCCCTAACCCAAAAAGTGTTTCTCACACCTACAGAAACAAGTTGGTTGCTCCATTATGGTTCAGACAGCTGATTGTTTAGTGGCCAGAGCTGGTCTAGCAATGAGATACACATGGGAATGGCCAGACAAAACAAACTGGTGATGTGCTGTCTGAAACGACCTGGGTCTTCTATGCAGTCCTACTCAATCACAGCTTTTTGTATAATCAGATGACACAGGATCTGTCACTGCTAAATACCATGTATGCCACACTTGCTAAGAAAAAAACGAATTTCAAAAGATGCTATGCTAAACATATTCTGCGACTATTAAGTTTGTGTGTGAAGAATTGCTGTGAACGCATGTTCGTCTGTTGAAGTAGTTTTTTTGAGCAGTATTGCATTTCAGAGGGATTCCCATTTCCATAAAACGTCAAAGCTTTTCAATGTCTCTTTTCATCTCTCTGTTGTAATCCATGAACACGGAACATGATATTATCCATCCATTGGCTAGATCCAACTGATGTAGAAATGTTTTGATTATACAGTGACAGTACATTGTTGATAAAGTCATTTGAACGGTGGGGCTTTCTTCTTTTTTTTTTACAGTGGGAAAACAAGGAAACCAGAGAATGTAGAATATTGCCATCCGCCAACTAGATTTCCCTTCTCCAGTTTAAGGTAGACCTTGTCCTCTTTATCCAAAAAGAGCAGAACTCCATTGGTGGCTGCCTCTCGAGTTACGTCTTTGTCACCCGCAAAAGCTGAGATGACAGGTTTCCCATTCAACATTAAGTTCACCTGGAGGACCCAAAGAGATAGGAATGAGTGAAAATAAACAAGACAGGGGAGAAATGCAGCTAATGTAGCTACTGTTCTGTACTAAAATATCTTGCCATGCTCTGATTGCATTGCCAAACATCATCATCATCCACAGCTACCTAGAGTAGCCATTTGCTATAAACTATTGTTTTAGTTCAAATATGTACAGTTTGCAGGAGCCCTTCGCTTGGTGTACTTTGGAGAGAAAAAACACATTCTTGTTTAGATTAGTTTTGTCACTTTCTTAAATAGCCAGAATAATAAGATTGTATGTTTAATAAGCTCATGTAGTCTACTCCCCCTTCCCCCACCCAGAGACAGCCCAGACCTTTCCAGGCTTCGGGGCTTCACAAAGAAAGGACTGGAAATTGGCACTACAATTGTGCTAAACACACATCACCAAATTAGAAGATGTGTCTGTGATTTCCCATTGAAGTTCTACAGGACATTTTCCTAGCATTGACACGGTTAACTCTCTCATCTATTGAAATCAAGTGCTTTGTCAGAGATTTGTTTCTGCTTCCTCTAATAACCATTCTGTAAATGCAAATCCAAATGTCCCAATAGGCCTACACAGGAAATAGTCCAGAATAGACGTAGACAAAATAGTCTTAGGCACATTTCCTAATAGATTACAAGCCCCATTCAAATAATGTAGCCATGGCCATTGTATAGAAAATGAATTGTCTCATGGGAATCACATTATATTATAACTGGAACTAAATTGCTGAATCAATTTGGCCAAAACAAATAGCTTACCTGTATAGTCTGACTCTGGTACACTTTTATAACATGAAAATTAAAACTGTAGATCCCTTTTCTGGGTGACAAAAACACAGACTCCAAAGTGAAATAGTTGCCTATATTCACAAGAACCTGGGGAAAGAAGAATAAAGCATTTTAGAAAGTAAAAAAATATTCTCCTCGCTGACTATTTAAGTCAGAGCAGAATATTTATTGCTGCAAGGTCCAATGCAGTCAAAAATGTGATTTTCCTGTGTTGTATATATATTTCCACACTATAAGGTTGGAATAATACTGTGAAATTGTGAAAATTATGATGCCCGTTCAGTATAAGAGCTGTTTGAAATGCCTGAAATTTCAGACTTTTTTGGTGAGAGGGAGTTTTGGCCTCCATGGTAATATCACCATGTGGTAAATGAGTTAATCAACCATTAAGAGAGTTTTAAACATATTTTCCAATAACAGCTCATTTACAGTTTCCCCTCCCCACACAGACCACTCCCAGACAGACCTAGCAAAATTCTTGCTTGAGAAATTACCTTATGCTAATAAACTATTTTTGTGTGTTTATTAACATATTAATTGAAAACAGTCACAGTAAAGTACTTAATTGTTACCCAGAAATGATTTAATATTGAGTTTTTTTTTAAAACAGACCGTTAACCGGCCTGACCGTTAACGACCAGCTTTTCGTCTGCTGACACAACTATGGTGACAAGATTATAGTGTTAAATCTGGGATATTTCAGTAGTTGTAGACACCTCAACTCCTTAGAAAAAATGTACTGACAGTTTTAATCCTGTGATTTGACATCACAAGCAGTGATCTTTTTTTTCACTAATTGGTCTTTTGACCAATCGGATCCGTCCTGAAAAAGATCTGAATTGGGTAATGCTGAGCCTTTAGTGCTTTTTGAGGTCGGTTCAGTTTCAATATTTAAAAAAAATAATGAAATGCACTATGCACTTAAATGTATGCATTATGTGGGTTAAATGCTGTAACAACACAGAACAAAACAATTACAGTTTTTCTCAATTGCTAAAACACAATTTCTGAAACCTTGCTCCATTTCCTGAAAACATTAAACACAAAACCTCATCTTCAATCACTATTTACATAACCTCTGACTCCTCTTGCAAAATGAAACATTCGCCTCAAAACAGTTTTACCTGTGTTCAAAATCAAACACTGCTCTCAAAGTGATCAAAATGATATACACTCTCAAGCAGTCAGTAAACAATACACTGAAAAATAGAAAACACATTGTTCAAAACATACAATTCTCAGGGAGAAGTACAATTTTAATCTAAAAAAAATATTCCTATTTTTCCATCATTGTCTTTTGATGAATGAAAACATGTTCTATCATAGTAGCTCAAAATTGATCAGAAATTACTGCTTTGCTCAATAGATTTTGACTGGTTGCAGGTTCATATCAACAAAGAACAAGAATTACAGTATCACAGAGGCAAAGGACAGGTTTGTGAGATGCAGGGTGAAGTACTGTAAAAAATAGGGGAACAAGGAGGAGGAAGAACAAAAAACCAAATTGCAAAGAGCAAAGCAGAGTAGTAATTTCTGATCAATTTTGAGCTACTATGATAGAACCTGTTTTCGTTCATCAAAAGACAATGATGGAAAAATATGAATATTTATTTTAATTAAAAATGTACTTCTCCCTGAGAATTGTATGTTTTGAACAATGTGTTTTCTATTTTTCGGTGTATTGTTTACTGACTGCTTAAGAGTGTATATCATTTTGATCACTTTGTTTATGATTTGAGAGCAGTGTTTGATTTTGAACACAGGTAAAACTGTTTTGAGGCGAATGTTTCATTTTGCAAGAGGAGTCAGAGGTTATGTAAATAGTGCTTGAAGATGAGGTTTTGTGTTGAATGTTTTCAGGAAATGGAGCAAGGTTTCAGAAATTGTGTTTCAGCAATTGAGAAAAACTGTAATAAATGGAAAGCACAATGTTCAGGGCCATGCAATTTGTCCATTGTACAGTATACAGCCTACAATGCACTGTACTACAGTATCCATTCTCAGACTTTCTCCTTCCCACCTTCAACAACCTGTTTGCTCTCTGAACTGGCTTATATTGGTTGTGTCGCATCATTTGAAACAGATTAAATCAATTTTGAGTGGTTGTGTTCAATCAATGACATATGTTCTCTATTTGTATTTGATTGTTGCCACTTGTGTTTACCAGTATGGATGACATGTGCATTTGAGTGCAGAGTGTGTTTTGAGAATGAGAATGTGTTTAGAGTTTTGCTGAAAAGTCTAAGTGAGATCTGTAAATTGTGTTTTACCATGTGAAATGGTTTAAGGTATTGACAACAGACTGCATAATTAGCTAAATGAGTCCAGGCAACTGAGAACTTTGTTCAGCCAATGGGCTTTAGTGTTTTAGCAATTGAGAAAAACTGTTATAAACATCCCATGATGGTAGTGACTGCTCAGTACTGCTCATCACTTATTAACAATCACTTATTCACATTACTTTACTTGAATAAAATATTTCAGTTGTCGTGTACATTACATTTGTTTTATTTGACGACTTTATTTCATTCCTACTCATCATCTAATGTCTATTGAGCTGCTGCCTATGCTGTCTGACAAAATCGCTATTTTAGTAGTTCTTCAAAGTAAATAAGGCATACTTTTATGACTGTTGAATACCAACTGTCAATCACTTAGATCATAGTTTCCCAAACTCGGTCCTGGGCCCCACCTTGGTGTACGAATTGGTTTTTGGCCAAGCACTACACAGCTTATTCAAATAATCAAAGCTTAATGATGAGTTGGTTATTTGAATCAGCTGTGTAGTGCTAGAGGTAAAATCAAAAAATGTGTACCCAGGGGGGACCCAGGACCGAGTTTGGGAAACCCTGACTTAGATCATGTATTTTCAGGTAGAGATAGCTCACGAAGAAACTGCTCTCTATGTATCCCCTCTTGAATTTGTCTGCCTGTGTAAATGCAGCCTACTAGTCCAGCAGCAACTACTTGACACAGGAGCTGCACTCTTCTCCAATAGTCTCTCTTCCAATTAGGCAGATTCAGCCAGTGATTTATGTAAAGTGTTGGTTATGCCAGTTCAGATGCCACCAGGAGGTGATATAAAACAGTGATTTTAGGTTAATTTAAACAGGGAACAAAAGTTAAATGCACTGCATTTACTCCATAGAAAATGGCACTGTCTCAATTCAGAGTACCACCCAATCAAACTGATGAAGCCAAACATCTCCAGTGTGTGTGTGTGTGTGTGTGTGTGTGTGTGTGTGTGTGTGTGTGTGTGTGTGTGTGTGTGTGTGTGTGAGAGAGAGAGAGAGAGAGAAAGAGAGAGAGATGCCCAGGTAGGTGTGAGTGTGCTATGCACTATTCTCAGTGATAAACCCATTGCTGCTGATTAAACCCATTATTATTGATTAATCATTCATCAATCATTAGGTATGTAGGTTGCTGTCTAAACCAATGTTAGACTCTTCCAGAACAACTATTTTTTAAAGAATATTTGTATTTAGTTATACTTTGGGGGAATAACCTGTCACTGTGTGGTCAATTAGCTATGTAAAACGTTGATCTTAAACAGCATTGCAACTTTGATGTTATAAAGTTGAAGTAAAACAAAACAGCCCTATATCAAAAACAACGTAAACAGTCTTACTTGGTCGAAGTATATGATTCTTGTTTTATTACTCATCTCCGACGGTTCGTGATTGTTGCTCCGGACCGCAGAAAAAGCCACCTTGGAGTTTGCCGCGCGCACCGAAATGCCTAGAGGAGAGGACGAGCCTTTCCAATCCGTAGTCGGATTAGAGTCGCAAACCACAAGACATTTGCCCTCCAGGACTATAGGCTCCGTGTCATTCTGAGCTCCCACAAACTCAGAGATCAACGCCAAACTAAACATAAGAACAATATATTTTACCATCGCATTGTCCAACAACCCTAACAGCACCATTTTAAAAAAGACCCTCTCTGTATCAAATTCCACGTCCTTCTCTTTGGTCCCCCGTCGCAGACGCTTCTGACGCGATACGATTATTTTCTTGGATCCAGCAGTATGCTATATTGGTGAAAGAAAGCGACGACTTCAAATGTTGACAACAACTGATGGAAATTAACATCCCGATGATTTTCTCTTTGTCTCATTTTTATCATTTAGATTATGTTTGTGATTGAGATAAAAATACAAAATAGATGGCTGCATGAGGCTGGCATGAAGGGTTCAGTCTGAGAAGAAGCGCAATAACATTTTTCTGACTAGTGCTCTGTGACTCTCCAAATTACGCGTGTTGACTGTTAGTCCCAGTTGTGATATGCCCACGATCCAGACACGTCCATTTAGCAACGTATGCGTAAATATTTTCCGCACATAAAACAAAGTCTTAATTTGTAGCTTACATTTTAGTTTTAGCCCTATTATGAATCTTTTATCTCGTTTTTAAATCTTTGAGTATTTCAGTCATTCTGTACCAGACTGCTGTTCAGGAAAGTTAGAATGATGAGATTGGATACATAATGGATGTAAAGCACATGGACTATTAATCAATTCATCTTTGGCGATAAGCATTATTGTTTGGAGACTAAACCAAGCATTTTGTTTAGAACAGTAGATATTTGGTATTTTATTTACCATAACATATAATAAACATATTTTTATTTTTTATTTAACCATTATTTAACTCGGCAAGTCAGTTAAGTACAAATATGTCCGTATTTACAATGACGGCCTACCAAAAGGCAAAAGGCCTCCTGCGGGAGGGGGATGGGATTTTTTTTTAATAATAATTTTAAATACATAAATATAGGACAAAACACACATCATGACAAGAGAGACAACACTACATAAAGACAGACCTAAGACAACAACATAGCAAGGCAGCAACACATGACAACACAGCATGGTAGCAACACAACATGACAATAACATGATAGCAACACAACATGGTAGCAGCACAAAACATGGTACAAACATTCTTGGGCACAGACAACAGCACAAGGGGCAAGAAGGTAGAGACAACAATACGTCACACGAAGCAGCCACAACTGTCAGTAAGAGTGTCCATGATTGAGTCTTTGAATGAAGAGATTGAGATAAAACTGTCCAGTTTGACTGTTTGTAGCAGCTTGTTCCAGTCGCTAGCTGCAGCAAACTGAAAAGAGGAGCGACCCAGGGATGTGTGTGCTTTGGGGACCTTTAACAGAATGTGACTGGCAAAATGGGTGTTGTATGGAGGATGAGGGCTGCAGTAGATATCTCAGATACGGGGGAGTGAGGCTTAAGAGCGTTTTATAAATAAGCATCAACCAGTGGGTCTTGCGATGGGCGTACAGAGATGACCAGTTTACCAGAGAGTATAGAGTGCAGTGATGTGTCCTATAAGGAACATTGGTGGCCGAATGGTAAAGAACATCTAGCCACTCGAGAGCACCCTTACCTGCTGATCCATAAATTACGTCTCTGTAATCTAGCATGGGTAGGATAGCCATCTGAATCAGCGTTAGCTTGCCAGCTGGGGTGAAAGAGGAGTGATTACGATAGAGGAAACCAAGTCTAGATCTAACTTTAGCCTGCAGCTTTAATATGCGCTGAGAGAAGGGCAGTGCACCGTCTAGCCATACTCCCAAGTACTTGTATGAGGTGACTATGAGTACCTTAAGCTCCAAACTGTCAGAGGTATTAATCACATCTGTGGGGAGAGGGGCATTCTTCTTACCAAACCACATGACCTTTGTTTTGGAGGTGTTCAGAATAAGGTTTAAGGGTAGAGAAAGCTTGTTGGACACTAAGAAAGCTTTGTTGTAGAGCGTTTAACACAAAACAATGTATAAACAATGTATACACCCAACACTCCACAAAGGGTCCCTTAAATGGAAACAAACTAAATGGAACCATTAAATGTAATGGAATTCACTATTTTTTATTTTTATTTAACCTTTATTTAACTAGACAAGTCAATTAAGAACAAATTCTTATTTACAATGATGGCCTACCCCGGACGACGCTGGGACAATTGTGCGCCGCGCTATGGGACTCCCAATTACGTCCGGATGTGATACAGCCTAGATTCGAACCACAGACTGTAGTGACGCCTCTTGCACTGAGATGCAGTCTTAGACCCCTGTGCCACACTAAATGGAATTACAAAGTTTTAGACCCCTCTGCATGGTGAATATTTCAATTTTGTCAACAATATGATGCTCTGCTGTGTTATATAAGCATCACAAAATGGAGGGCAAGGGGGTACCACCATGCCAATCTGAAGTGCTGTCATTGCAATATGAGTGATTTTGTACAACTCACACAGCTTTGACAACAATACCTGATGCATTGTGCATTGCCAATATGTTTCCATGGCAATAGGAATTTCCGAGCTCAGGGGCTGTGATTGAAAAAAGACCATGTATCCTTGTGTGCTATAACCTTTGTGGCATGTGTGCCTGATGTATATCAATGAGAGAAGTATGGCTACTTGCATGATGACAGGCAGAAATTACATTTTTTGTAAGATGAGGCTAAAGCATGTTTTTTGGGACGGGTCTTGTCGTGATGTTGCCCACACAGGACATTGTGAATCACTACAGATACTGAATGCAACATTGCCACATTAGAATGGTCATCCTACCTAACATGTATTGTAACGTTGTTCTACAGTGGAGTAGGTGTTCGCAGGTGCTATGGTGTCAAGAGGTTACCTACCATACAGTAGTACCCAAATATAACATATATATATATATATAGTATCCTACTATAACCGTCTTGACCCCATAGCTACAGTAAAGAAGAACAAGCGGTGCAATATCTTACATGTTACTTAATGGGTCATAGAACATTCTGACAGCATGCAATACATCTGCAGTTCTCAACATTCCACTTGACTAATGAGCTACACACAGGGCATTTACATGGACGTGTAATGTATCTGAAATTATGTCTTGAGACTTGTTGTTCAGTATGATGGTGACTGAATGATAAACTGTGATTTGGAATGTCACATCAAATACCTGAGATCCAGATCCGTCACTATCCACACGTTCCCCTTTGATCAAATAAATAACCAATTAACTTGATGTTACAGCAAGTTGATGATTGTGGGAAAGTGTCTTCTTTACTGTTCATACAAAATGTATAATTAAAGATGGATTCCGCTGTAGGGGGAAACAGCGCCACTGGCCGTCGCAGCACCATTGTTAATGTTTTTGTTGCCAAGCTGAGGAGCGTCGCGCAGCATGGTAAAAAAAAAAAAATAATGCAGTAGAGCGCTCTTCTACGGGCTTGCAATGATTATCCGAGGGGGGGAAAAATTTGTTGGTTGTTTGCAGTAACTTCTTTGTTGTTGTAATATCCCGAACGAAAGTGGCTGATTCATCAGCACGGATTCCGGCATTAAATGTTAAATCAAATCATGTAAAATGTCACTATTTTATGCAACTTTTAGTAAGTGGAAATTTTATCTTGAAAATGATAAAGAATCAGTTTTCCGGTAATGAACTGTAATCAAATGTATCTTTGGCACAACAGCCACTGGAGAAGCTGGGCCAGAAATCTATTCCTGGATGACTGTGCGACTGATGGGTACTTATTGTAGAGAACCACAAATAATGATTCAATGATTCAACCTGTTGAATACTTCAGAAAGTATTCATACCCCTTGACTTCTTCCACATTTTGTTGTGCTTCAGCCTGAATTCAAAATTGATTAAATATATTTTTCTTCTCACCCATCTCCAAAGTCAAAATATGTTTTTAGACATTTTTCAAATATATTCAATTAAATACAGAAATAATGAATTTACATAAGTATTCAAATCCCAGAGTCAATAAATGTTAAGACATCTTTGGCAGTGATTACAGCTGTGTCTTTCTGTCTAAGTCTCTAAGAGCTTTGCACACTAGAAATAGATGCCCTTTTTTACGAAGCATTGGAAAACCTCCCTGGTCTTTGTGGTTGAATCTGTGTTTGAAATTCACTGCTCGGCTAAAGGACCTTTCAGATAATTGTATATGTGGGGTATGTGTGGGATTCAAACATCAGTGCTCTACCTGATCTATGGGTATAACATCTGTTATATAAACACTATTCTATAACCTTTTGTGATTCTTTAGATATATTAAAACCCTTTGGTTGAAATCAATTCCCCTGAATAGAGGTGAGCAACAACATAACTTGCCAATTATTTTTTATTGATATTCCCCTTTAAGACTTGCTGCTGTAACCTCCCTCCTCTGCTGTGTAGGTGAAGACATGCCTCTATAAAATTGCTCAGCTTCTGACTTTGAAACAGAGCACAAATCACATTAATATTCTGCCAGCAGCCCCCAGAAATGAATTCATTTTAAATAAATGAAAAAAACAAACAGTTTTGTTGTCAAAATAACACATTTTGGAGCTTGATAAAGAAAGAAATGAGAGGACGTAGGTGTTTTATACAATGACAATGCTGCTAGCCCATTTATAGACCTACACAATGCACTGTAAACTGACTAGCCACATATACTGTAGCACACACTAGTCACTGTAACAATGGTCCTAATAACATCTGGTTAATGGTAACCATTAGATTTAGAGTAAAACTATTTGGTCAAAGTAGAGATCCTAGAGAGAGATGGTTAAACAGAGACCATCATAGAAAAGCATGTGTTATGATATGAGATTGACTTGCTGTTGCTTTCACCTCAGACAGTTGTATGATCAGTGGGAGGGAAACATGAAAGACTTTGGGAGAGTGATCAAGCTTGGACCGTCACAATACGGTCAGCAGTCGACACTTTAAGAGGATAACTATCTAGGGCTGGAAATAAGTATTTGTCACAGAGAAACAAACAAGGTTTCTCTCTTGTGAATGTCAACTTACAGTAAGTACAAGTTACAGTGCCTTCAGAAAGTATTTGTACCCCTTGACTTATTACACATTTTGTTGTGTTACAGCCAATACACCATCTACACAAAATACCCCATAACGACAAAGTGAAAACATGTTTTTTTAATGAAATGCAGAAATATCTAATTTACTTAAATATTCACACCCCTGAGTCCATACTTTGTAGAAGCACATTTGGCAGTGATTACAGCTGTGAGTCTTTCTAGGTAAGTCTCTAAGAGCGTTACACATCTTGTGCAACAATTGCCCATGATTCTTTTTTAAAAAATTACATTTTCAGGTCATAACATAGATTTTCATGATTTAAGCCAAAACTGTAACTCGGCCACTCGGGAACATCCACGTCTTCTTGGTAAGAAACTCTAGTGTAGATTTGGACTTGTGTTTTAGGTTATTGTCCTGCTGAAAGGTGAATTCATCTCCCAGTGTCTGATGGAAAGTATGCTGAACCAGGTTTTAGCATAGCTCTATTCCATCTATTTTTTTTATCCTCAAAAACTCCCTAGTCCTTAATGATTACAAGGATACCCACAACACAATGCAGCCACCACTATGCTTGAAAATATGGAGAGTGTTACTCAGTAATATGTTGAATTGGATTTGCCCCAAACATAACACTTTGTTTTCAGGACAAAAAGTGAATTGCTTCGCCACATTTTTTGCAGCATTACTTTAGTGCCTTGTTGCAAACAGGATGCATGTTTTGGAATATTTTCTATTCAGTACAGGATTCCTTCTTTTCACTCTGTCAATTAGGTTAATATTGTGGAGTAACTACAATGTTGTTGAGTTAGGAAGGATGTCTGTATTTTTGTAGTGACTGGATGTATTGATACACCCTCCAAAGTGTAATTAATAACTTCACAATGCTCAAAGGGATATTCAATATCTGCTTTTCTTTTTATAACCCATCTACGAATATGTTTAGGGAGTAAATGCCTTTGCGAGGCATTGGAGAACCTCCTTGGTATTTGTGGCTTGACTGAGGGACCTTACAGTTAATTGTATGTGTGGGGTACAGAGATGAGGTAGTAATTCAAAAATGATGTTAAACACTATTATTGCACACAGAGTGAATCCAAGCAATTTATGTGACTTGTTAAGCAAATATTTACTTCAGAACTTATTTTGGCTGGTCATAATAAATTGGTTGAATACTTATTGACTCAAGACATTTCAGCTTTTAATTTTTTATTAATTTGTCTTGGCTGTGTGCTTAGGGTCGTTGTCGAGATAACAATACATAATGCAAAGCAGCCATAACTGTGCTTCACCGTAGGGATGGTGCAATCCCATTGGCATTCATGCCAAAGAGTTTGATCTTGGTTTCTTCAGACCAGAGAATCTTGTTTCTCATGGTCTGAGTCTTTTAGGTGCCTTTTGGCAAACTCCAAGCGGGCACTCATGTACCTTTACTGAGGAGTGGCTTCCATCTGGCCACTCTACCATAAAGGCCTGATTGGTAGAGTGCTACAGAGATGGTTGTCCTTCTGGAAGGTTCACCCATCTCCACAGAGGAACTCTGGAGCTCTGTCAGAGTGGTCATTGGGTACTTGGTCACCTCCCTGACCAAGGCCCTTCTCCCCCAATTGCTCAGTTTGGCTGGGCGGCCGGCTCTAGGAAGAGTCCTCTTCACTAGTAGTTCTTTAGTGAAGAGGTCCTCTACCAACAATCTGAAATGCCCAAAAGGCACCAATGCATCCAACTGAAGGGTATTCTGAAGATTGTTCCATATGTGAGGTGAATTTTTTTTTGTAGTGACAGAATACATTTCAAGAGTTAGCTATCTCTGTGACCGCGTGTGGTATCTCATAGTAGATAGTAGCAATGTTAGGTAACTCTTGTTAACAGAGTGATGGTTAACAGACTGTGTGCTTGGTAGCTTGAATCGGAGCACTAGAACTGTCTGCCACTCACACTCATATCTAACATATAGGTCAAACACATCACCTACTCTAGGTGTTTTTAACACGGAGTGGTAGTGGGAGTCGAGGTGCCATACACATATCTGCATCTTACATAAAAACAACCTGATTGAGGTTTCACACTTGACATGACCAAGTATTTGAAGTCATGGATATGAAGTGAAAAGGATATTTGCTTCAAGACCCAAAGCCTATGGCAGGAAGAGTGTACTCAATAAAATAAAATGAAAGCATAGCAAGCACACATAGGCAGGATGAAAATAGGGTATAATTTTCTCAGGAACTTTCATGCATAATATTTGCACTGGATGTAGGTTTCTAGGTCCTGCACAAACTGAAACATGGGACAGTTTTAGTTGCTGTGTATTTTAGTTGCGGTGTCAAGGTCATTTATATTGAACATACACTCACCGGTAGGTTTATTAGGTACATCCATCTAGTACAGGGTCACTTTTGCCTCCAGAACATCCTGAATTATTCGGGGCATGGATTCTACAAGTCGGAAACGTTCACAGGGATGTTGGTCCATGCTGACGTGATGGCATCACGCAGTTGCTACGGACGGCGGTACACCAACCTGTACCGTTGACACCAGGCAGGGTGGGTCCATGGACTCATGCTCTTACACCAAATCCTGACTCTGCCATCAGCATGACGCAACAGGAACCGGGATTAGACAGACCAGGCAAGGTTTTTCCACTCAATTGACCAGTGTTGGTAGTCGTCTGCTCCAATAGCCCATCTCTGACAAGGATTGACGTTTTCCGAAATGTCGTTCTGCACACCACTGTTGTACTGCGCCATTATTTGTCTGTTTGTGGCCCGCCTGTTAGCGTGCACAATTCTTTTTTGTGTGTTTTTTTTTGTTGAATTTTACCAATTTTTCTCCCCAATTTCATGGTATCCAATTGTTAGTAGCTACTATCTTGTCATCGCTACAACTCCCGTACGGGCTCGGGAGAGACGAAGGTTGAAAGTCATGCGTCCTCCGATACACAAACCAATGTGTCGGAGGAAACACTGTGCACCTGGCAACCTTGGTTAGCGCGCACTGCGCCCGGCCCGCCACAGGAGTCGCTGGTGTGCGATGAGACAAGGATATCCCTACCGGTCAAACCCTCCCTAACCCGGACAACGCTAGGCCAATTGTGCGTCGCCCCACGGACCTCCCGGTCGCGGCCGGTTACGACAGAGCCTGGGCGCGAACCCAGAGTCTCTGGTGGCACAGCTGGCACTGCAGTACAGCGTCCTTAACCACTGCGCCACCCGGGAGGCCGTGTGCACAATTCTTGCCATTCTTCTTCGACCTCTCTCATCTACGAGCAGTTTTCGCCCACAGGACTGCCGCTGACTAGATGTTTTTTGTTTGTCGCACCATTCTCGAACCCTAGACACTATCGTGCGTGAAAAGCCCAGGAGGGTGGACGTGTCTGAGATACTGTATCCGGCTTGCCTGGCACCGACAATCCTACCATGCTCAAAGTCACTTTTGCCCATTCAGGAAACTAGGCGTATGTCGCAAGTCACGACTTCACAGGAGAGCCGTTTGAACGTAAAAAAAAGTGTTTAATCAAAATTCTCAAACATGTGACCTTTCATGTGCCTTAATAACAAACTTGTATGCCATCTGTAAATACAAATACAATTGTTAAATTACGAGCCTTGTTGGTTAAGCCACAGAAAAAGTGAGCAACCTTCCCACTAGCCATGATTGGCTGAGATAATGAGTGGGCTGGACATGCTGAGAGAGGAGTTCGGATTGGTCTGCCATATTGAAGGCTTCTGCTTATTTGAGCTCGTCAGTCGGTGTTGGTAATATTGTCAAATGCGGCTATTTTTATGTAATGTGTAGTGGAGCTGCGTAAGTGCTCTCCATTTTCTGGAGGATCAAGTTTTGAAATCAGTGGAATTAGAGTATGATAGCTAAGGAGAGAAAACACCTGTCTCCAGATTACATCTTAAAACTAAGGGCAACCATGGTATGGCATTCCTGACAGGGAGACGCATCCATCATGCATGACGATGTATACAGGTAAGATAGTCTAGCGTTAGCTAGCTACATTTCAACATATTTCTAATTTTGACAAAGTGTTTTCATTTCAAACTAAAGTGTACTGTTAGCTAACTAGCTAGCTAACATTAGCTGGCTGGCTCGTTAGCTAACATTACATGAGTGTGTGATCTTAAACGTTGTTTACCTAGCTAACTAGCTATATGTCTTAAGCTGAAGTATACTGTTAGCTAGCAGGTTAAAGTTAGCTGGCTGGCTCTCTAGCGGACATTATTATTAGTTTCCCAGAGCTGTTGGCATTTCTATTTAGAGACTAATTTTAGCTAGATAACATTGTTGGTTAGCTCCCAGCACTGTGGCATTGCTGGCACTTTGTTCATTGTTGTTTAACTAGCTAACATTAGCTGGCTGGCTCGTTAGCTAACGTTACGTGATGTGTGTACAACACCCGTTGAATATGGCCGGTGTCAGTAAACATCTGCAAAAAAGCGTAATGAAGTTGTTTCCAGCAGAGCTGGTTAGGCTGTTTTCATGTTTTCCAGAGGTAAACAAATCATCAGCCAGAGCGTCAAGTGTGCATTCCGAGAGTGAAATTAGATGGGTGGGGCTAAAGCTTAAGAGGGTGTGAACATTGTTGAATGGAAGAAGAGCTCTTCACTAGATACCAAAACATTCAAAGGCGATTTTCTCAAAAGTGAGTTTACAAGCTGATCAACTTTCAAAGCAGAATTATTTTCCCATTGTTACTCAATTGCAGTTGTAAAATATGCCATTTTGTAGCTCTGCATCTCTACTTTTATTCAAAGTAAAAAACACTTTCACATTTTGCTACATAAGACCGAATCCAGGTGGTGAGTCACATTCTAACATTCAGTCGAACAGTAACTGAATACCTCGATGCCTATCTGCCTGCTTTATACACTGTAGTAAGCCATGGCCTTGTGACTAACTGTCTGAAGAGAGCGATCCAGTTTTGTGAACTGGGTGGTGTACCTAATAAACTAAGTAAAGTTTTAAGATGCTTGTTATTTGCTAAGGGCTATGATAAACAGATATATTAATAAAATCATGTGATCTCTTTTCAGACTTGAAGAAGCAGCTCAAGTTCCCGTAGCACATTGTCAAGACAACTCTGAGCCCAAACATCACCCTGATCTCAGATACCCCCAAAGACCATTATCATTCTGGAGCTGACAGTCCCTTGGGGAGATCTTCTGGAGGAGGCGTACGAGAGGAAGAGGGCCAAGTATGAGGGATTGCTCATCGACTGCCAGAAGTAGGGAGGTAAGGTATGTTTTGCTGGACAATCCCTCTCACGAGGACAACAATCAGAAACACCATCAAGGCAGCTGATAGAGCCTCAAGATGGCTCTGGATCATGAGGAAATCCATAGGGAGCAGAGTAATGCCACCTGGACACAATTCAAGGTCTGATCAACCTCTGCTGGGTCGCCTGGGCGAGGGTGTCTGATGATGCAAAACAACCAATGACCCTAGGTTACGTCACTAATGATGTGTCCAGGAGCATCAAGAGATGTATTAATCACATTTTTCTCTAAATTAAATTGTACCAAATCAGAACAAATTTGTTTCAGAAACGATGGCAAAAGAACCCAGTCTTGGTAAATATGTAATATCATAAAAAAAGTAAGTTATCATCTTGCGAGTGAAGGTCACATTTAATGAAATGTTCTCTCTCCATTTTATAACTGAAATCATTCACCAGCATTTTTTATATAAATAGTTAATTGAAATTTTATATTTTTTGTTTTACATGTACGGCTTTATGAATTAAACACCCCAGCATGGGGTCCTGGATCATTATATTGTTGGTTCACAGTTAGACCAACTAACCAATGCTGCTTTTTTTCAGTAATTAAAATATCAAGACACAGACACTCTCTCTCTCAAAATCAATCTAAAGTATGTTCAAGCTGTTGCTAACAGCACCCATTTTGCTGCTGCAATACCAATTACAAGAGAGAAGGGACAGGGGAAACATTTTAAATGGCAAACAGCACCAGATGTTGTCTTGAATCAGAGAAGGGTCTTGGAGCTATTCCTGAGGTACTGGAATATGAAATCTCTGTCTCCAACCAACACAAGACAAATTAGGTAATCAAAATGGACTGTTTTCAGAAGGCTAGTGTGTGAGTGTTTTTTGTGATTAGGTTCCCTTGCCAGCAGACAGACAGCTGTGAAAAATCAAGTGCTGGCATTCCCCGAACTGTCTCATAAGTTCAATTCAATTAATTATTTCAATCGATTTCAGACAATTTGTCACAATGAATCCCAACTAACAGTTAGTCTATGGTCCCCAACCACATAGCTGTTATACGGCAGGGTAGCCTAGTGGTTAGAGCGTTGGACTAGTAATCCGGAAGGTTGCAAATTCAAATCCCCGAGCTGACAAGGTACAAATCTGTCGTTCTGCCCCTGAACAGGCAGTTAACCCACTGTTCCTAGGCCGTCATTGAAAATAAGAATTTGTTCTTAACTGACTTGCCTAGTTAAATAAAGGTAAAATATATAAAAAATAAAAAAATGAAAATAAATAATAATAATAATAAAATACACTGAGTATACAAACACCCCCTTTTGCCCTCAGAACAGCCTCAATTTGTCTGGGAATGGACTCTACAAGGTATCGAAAGTGTTCCATAGGGATGCTGACCCATGTTGACTCCAACGTTTCCCACAGTTGTGTCAAGTTGGCCGGATGTGCTGTGGGTGATGGATCATTCTTGATATACATGGGAAACTGTTGAGCATGAAATACCCAGCAGCGTTGCAGTTCTTGACACATACTGGTGCGCCTGGCACCTACTACCATACCCCGTTCAAAAGGCGCTTAAATCTTTTGTCTTGCCCATTCACCCTCTTAATGGCACACATACACATTCCATGTCTCAAGGTTGAAAAATCCTTCTTTAACCTGTCTCCTCCCTTTCATCTATACTGATTGAAGTGGATTTAATAAGTGACATCAATAAGGGATCAGAGCTTTCACCGGGATTCACCTGGTAAGTCTATGTCATAGTAAGAGCATGTTTTGTACACTCAGTGTAGACTTGTTGTAATTTCAGCATAGTACTGTACACTAAAATGTTTTCCTACTAAAATTGCAGTACTCAAGTCTAGCCGCCTGATCATAATATTAGTCACAGCTGTGAGTTATGTTTCTCAGTAGAATGCCAGGTTTTTTTTACTACTGAAATAGCACAGCTTGTGTGGTACACAAATTATAACTACATTCTATTCAGACTGGCTGAATTTACATAGATAGTATCTCAAGGACAGCAAATATTGTTATCTGATTTCAGTATGTGTCCTCTTGAAGTCGTTGACAAACTGGCACACCAATCCAAACAGCTCCTGAGAATCTTGATCCATTGGCTCTCCGAATTTAGCCTTTAAAAAGAAAAGGAAACATTTGCCATTATTCTTAACATTGCAAGGCACAAGCACTTAATTTGATATCATTCTTTCAGAGATTATAATCTGCAATACATGGCAACCCACAGGTATTAATATATTTTTTCTAATTAATGGGGTTAACTGATGTCTCTGGTTCGGTTGGGATGCATAATGTAACTGCAGTTCATTACAAACTCCTTTTTTAATAATGAGCTGATAAACTGCGTAAGCATGGAAGCAATTACTAGACCTAAATATCTTAAGTGAGACAGACGGGTGGCCATGGCATGAATCCATGCCTACACTTAACTCACTAAAGGGTCACCAACTAATTCAAAGGGCTTGTCATTAATGACCAGTGCAGTCAAAAACAAGTATATAGTATTCCCATACTATGAGGTTGGAATAATACTGTGAATTGTGAAAATGATGAGAATGCCTGTCATGACGTGTCCTGGGGGGAGGATCAATGCCCCCCCCTCTCCACAGTTTTACGACAGGTTATAAATACCTGGTAGAAACTGACATGCAGTACTGAGGGAGAGTCTACCAGAACAAAGAGCTTCTCTTAGTTCAAAACTCCTAATCCCCAAAATGGGAGAACTAAACAACATTTCTGCTTTTGAGAATGTGGAAATCCATGAACACTTAAGGGACAGTCATGACGAGTGTGTTTCGTTTGGTGATCTCATGAATGACAGGAAACACACATAACTAACTGTATCTCTTAAAGTGGACATTTCCCGGCTGTCAGGTTTCCATCGAAATATTGTGAAACGTATGTGATTAAACATGAAACTATTTGTGAAAAGATGTATTGTGATGTTAACCTTCTAAATGAGAAAATATGGGTTTTCATATAAAGTTAAACAAATCAGTGGCCACGCCCACGTGAGCATAGACATAACGTTGGCATCATAGACCGCCCTTTTCTCTGAAGTGTATAAAACCCACTCCTGACGAAATTTACATTAGACTAAAAAACGTGCAGCTGACCCTTCATGTGAAATGGTTTAAACTACAACTCTACCAAAAGACAAGTCATAGACCACCGGGACAGAGTCCCCACGTTGGAATAGTTACAATTCTATAGACCATTAGACCATACAGCAGTAGTTTTGGCTACACGGCTGGAAATGGTTCAACTGAGACTATCGCTCAAATTCTAGATGACACAAATTACTAGTCTGCAGCTAGAAATCACATAAACCTAATACGAGAATACCGACAACTGCCGAAGCAACTATTCTATGAGAACATTTCCAAATGGTACTCTGAAGTATCCATTCTAACCACCTTCTGGGAAAGTTAACCAGAGACTCTGATGAACTCTACAGGACGATCGAGTGTTTTCAACAGAGTGACAACAGCATACGGGCGTAAATATATACATTGCAATTATTCTCGAATGAGTGGCCGTTCATGTGCAAAGGATTAGCATTTCAATGAATATAATTATAGACTGTGTGTAGTTAATCCATTTTGTCTTTCCCGCTCTCAGTCCCCACCCCTTTCCATTGTCTACCAAGCCGTCATATCGGCTTAGCCCACTAGGTACATTTCCATCATTGTTAGAAACCAATATCTACTGTTTGTTTGTTATGTAATTCTGTGTGATTACTTAGTTAGTTAGTAAATAAATGATTAAGCCAATTTGTATATCGCTGATTCATTTTAACTAGGGATCATGCAGATATCCAAGGGTTTGTGACGTTCAGTAATGAGAACTGATGAGGCAATTAATAATCATCAATGGAAGACTAATTGATAAGATATTAAAATATCTGAAGAGTTATAGTTGGGAAATTCTAACTCTAAACATTTCCCATGGTGCCCCAACTCCCTAGTTAATTAATGTTTACATGATTAGTATAATCACGTAATAATTAAACCTATAGAATTGATTTGATAATATACAGTCTTCACATTTAATGATAGTCCAGATACGACATGCCCTTTTAGTGTAAGAACTGTTTTGGTGGGATGGAGTTTTGGCCAGCTTGGTGACATCCCCAGGCAGAAAATGTGTTAGTTCGAAACCTCTCTGCCAATAAAAGCTAGTTTTCAGTTTTCCCTCATCACTCTAACCACACCAAAACAGTACTAGCAAAATTCTTGCTTGAGAAACATTTTTTTGGTAAGAAGTATTTTTTTTGCAATTTGACAATTTTAATTGAAAACTATAAACAGTAAGGTACTTAATTGTTCCCAAGAAATTATTTGATATTGAGATAAAAACTGATGCATTGGACCTTGATAACGGATTACATTTACCAGCTAAAATGTGGTAATCAGATTACAGAGAAACTACTTTTGAGAAACTAGATGATTATTTCTAAGATTACTTTTAAACTCAGAAAGGTCAAAAAATATTTGACACTTTTGTTTTCTCAATGAAATTCAAATCCGCATTGTAAAAAGGTTTCACGGATGAACAGAAGTGGAAGGTAGGAATCAGGTGCAGAGAGCAGAGGGTTCAAGAAGAAATGGCAATTTATTCCGGCACAAATGGTCATGCCCAAACACAGGGTAACACGGTCCGGAGCACAAAAACACCTCCAACTCAAAACGTTAACACAAAATAATCCCGCACAAACAAGAGCGGGCCTCACAAGCTTAAATAGGCGAGCAAATCAAGAAAACACAAATAGGAACAGGTGCAACTAATAAGGCTAAACTAACAGAAAAGGAAAAAGGGATCGGTGGCGGCTCGTAGGCCGGTGACGACACCGCCGAGCACCGCCCGAACAGGCAGGGGAGCCAACTTCGGCGGGAGTCGTGACAAAAGGAGTTTTATGGATGGCGTGAAAAGAGTAAGAAGAGGCTTTTGTAGACTACAGTCCAAGCCAAATTATCTACCAATTGTGTGACTATTGTCGGCATCCAAAGATTATCTAACTTGAATAAACCCCTGGAAGAAAGGACGACAGCAGTGGTGTAGCCTACAAGCGATAAGGATATCACTTCCCAGTGGGCATACAACGTGATAAAGACGTACTTTACTGGTTGAAATCTGGTCGGAATGTCTTATAACCAGATCACAATCCGATTAAGACGAAAAATACATCTTATTTTGGTTGATATTCGTTTTTTGGTTGAAATCTGATTAGTGCTGAGTGATTAGCCAACATTATTGGGGGGTTTCGGTTATTATCCAACTAATTGACCGGTGTCAGTTCAATTACTTCAATTCCATATAGTTTTAAATGCTAAATCTAAATGCTACCATTAATAGACACCAATCTATAAACATGAGCACAGTGTTTATGTGCCATGCACCCAATGCATATAAGACATTAGAACCTTTACAATTATTAAACATGGAGCAATGTTCTTTTCAGCAGGGTTTGCATGATTCATCTTAGCACACTTGGCAAACAGCTGGCAGAGTGCACCAAACTGGGTTAGGGTCTCCTGGCATACTGTACCCAGTCAACACGCTTGAATGCAGGCATGTTCCATTTGAGACTAGGGGGACTCGGCGTGGACTCAGACTCGGGGGGTCTTCATGTGGGCCAAGTTCTTTCCGAATCATATTACTCTAGACTCCGGCTAATGGTACACGGCCTGAGTCACTTCAGCTTGTCCGGCCCGATACATTTTTCAGGAGTAGGGCCATTTGAGGTTTTTATTCAGCAGGTGATTAAATATATATTTTTAAACAAATATATACTTCACCTCCAAGTCATCAAATTTGCTAGGTCATTGAAAGCAAAAATGTGTGACAGTCTCCACTGTCCTATAGCTATCAGAGATGGTCCCTAATTTAGAGAACCTATGGCCTGTGTTTTCATAGTTGTTGTCCACCCACTCACTTCCATAAAAAAATATATAGGCTACAGGCATATAAAGAGAAGATAAACATGCACAATAAAACAGGAAACCCTTACAAAAATGCACTGTTGTTAAAATGCAGTAAAACTGAAGTGCAATGAAATAATGGTTGTTTAATTAATGATATCTGGTAGCTTGCTGTGTGTGTTGGCTTCTATTTGGTAATATTTTGCCTGTGTTAGCTAATTACACTGTTTATTGTGCTGCACATTTTGTTCTGTTCCACTGAATGCTGTTTTGATGTTATATTATGACTCACTAAATATGTTTTCAGAATTTAACACATAAGCATATGCATTTTATTTCAATAACCTACTACAATCCACCAGGATTTACAAAACCCTGTTTTCAATCGCATTTATTTCCATCAATATCAAATTAGTCCAAAACTAGTGCACTTGAACTTGACCCTGAAAATATGACTATTATATTGTCCCTCAAAGGTTTTAATCAACTAACAGAATGTGTGCAGTTATTTAAAAAAAATGTATTAGCTAAATAAGGGGGTAGGCATGTCTGCTCCAGCTAAAACTTGGATTGGAATCTGTGCTTCACACGCAGCAATAGATCTCTGTGCTTGCTCGAGCTCATCGGTCAACATTCCATATGACAATTGAGACCGTGCCCGGTAGGTTACACAACAACACAGCTGGAAAATCACGACAGTTTCTCTAAATTAACACAAAAACATTTGAAAAGATTTCACTGCTAAGTGGTAGCCTCTGTTCTCCTGCATTGTTGTTTTACTTTCTTATGTAAAGCATCTATTTGTTGGGGAGAACATCAAGGAAAATATTAGATGGCTTATTTTAGCTAGCTAACATTAGCTCTCTGGCTTATCCTCATGGACATGGTACATTTTAATTTTTACCTATTGTAGCCGTTGGTTGTTGCTAGCTAGCTATCGTTTTGCCATTTTGATATGTTTAGTTAATGACAGTAAATGTGTGTATGTGTGTGTTCTCTCTCTCTCTCGTGTGTGTGTGTGCGCTTGTAAGAGAGAGAGGGAGACAGCAAGAGATAATGATCACAATAACTTTAGAAAACATTGTTATGCTAGCTGTGTGTTGTGTGAGAGAGCGAGCAAGAGAGAGCGAGAGAGATGATGACTATCACAATAACTTATAGAAAAGATTCATCATGTCAAGGTTAGGATTATGTATTAGAGTTAGCAGTGTGGTTAAGGTTAGGGTTAGGTTTCAAATCTGATTTAATGACTTGGTGGCTGTGCCAGCATGTTACCTCTCTGCAGAGCTGCCTCCAGAACAAGATTCAGGGCAAAAACACGCTAACCTGCACATCTTAAAGGGAAAGTAATATGAAAGTAATCAGATTATGTTACTGAATTTGGGTAATCAAAAAATTATATTACGATTTTGGACAGGTTACTAGTAAATGTAACGGATTACATTTAGAAAGTGAGCTACCCAACCCTGTCAAGAGTAATATCTAATATCAAGCAAACACAGCTCAACTCTGCCATACAACCACGTCACTCAGAGAAAATAAACATCACTGCAGCAGATATTGAACTCTGAACTTAACCTATTACAGTTCAAAGTCCAAGCTATTACAGTTATTTTCTATCTCTATAATTACAGTATACGTATAGCGAATTCTCACAACTCTTTGTACACATCTCCAATCTGCTAACACTTGTAACACAGCCAGTCTTTACATTCAAAACCTTTCATTGTGCATTACCTTTGTTTGTAGACATCTTTCGCCCTACAACCATTGACCAAAATGTAAGTCCACTGTGAAATATAACGAGTATATCGGTTTAATCACCAAAACACAACAGAATAATATCTTCTCAATTGAGTTACCTTAACAATCCAATAGGAAAAAAAGTGACAAGAAACAAGAAGGATATGCATCCCCTATACAGTACATGGGAAGGGGGTGGGGAGTTCACACTGCTTTACTAAAATTGCATTGGCAAATACGGTAATACCTTAATATATGCAATTGACTTAGCAGACACTTTCATCCAATGAGAACAGTCCATACATTTTGGTGTGTGACCTGAGTGTAAAATGAAGCCACAGCACTGGTGTTGCTAGTGGCATGCTCTTATGAACTGAGCCACGTACAGGGACCACTATAATACACAAGTGCAATACAATACATACACAATTACAATACAGGTGGAAGATGTATGATTGTCATCCCCATGAGCATACCACCCCCCTTCAGGCCATGGATGAGGCATGCAATGATTTCAATCCAGACCTACAGTATGTCAGGCTTGGACTCACCATACCAAAAGGTTTTTTCCCAGGTGCATGAACAATGAGGATATTTACTGAGATTCCGATAAGAACCTATGGTCAAATGTTCAAGACAGGATTGATGCAAACTAATGCCTGCTGTTTCTTTCATTTGATTTACATTGTGAAAGATGTCTTCAACACTTTTCATAAAACATGGGCTAGAAATGATGGAAATGGGGCCTCCCGGGTGGCGCAGTGGTTAAGGGCGCTGTACTGCAGCGCCAGCTGTGCTATCAGAGTCTGGGTTCGCGCCCAGGCTCTGTCGTAACCGGCCGCGACCGGGAGGTCCGTGGGGCGACGCACAATTGGCCTAGCGTCGCCCGGGTTAGGGAGGGCTTGGTCTGTAGGGGTGTCCTTGTCTCATCGCGCACCAGCGACTCCTGTGACGGGCTGGGCGCAGTGTGCGCTAACCAAGGTGGCCAGGTGCACGGTGTTTCCTCCGGCGCATTGGTGCGGCTGGCTTCCGGGTTGGATGTGCGCTGTGTTAAGAAGCAGTGCGGCTTGGGTTGTGTATCGGAGGACGCACGACTTTCAACCTTCGTCTCTCCCGAGCCCGTACGGGAGTTGTAGCGATGAGACAAGATAGTAGCTACTACAACAATTGGATACCACGAAATTGGGGAGAAAAAGGGGTAAAAAATAAAAAACATACAAAAAAATTAAAAATAATTAGAAATGATGGAAATGTGATGTTCAGTCAATTTGAATGGGTAGTGCAAGTGTATTGCCTAATGTGTAATTTACAGCACTGTGGAATACTACATTCAAAGGGCAGTTTTGAAACATGCAATTGTGCGTCGCCCCACGGACCTCCCGGTCGCGGCCGGTTACGACAGAGCCTGGGCGCGAACCCAGACTCTGATAGCACAGCTGGCGCCCTTAACCACTGCGCCACCCGGGAGGCCCCATTTCCATCATTTCTAGCCCATGTTTTATGAAAAGTGTTGAAGACATCTTTCACAATGTAAATCAAATGAAAGAAACAGCAGGCATTAGTTTGCATCAATCCTGTCTTGAACACATCGGAATCTCAGTAAATATCCTCATTGTTCATGCACCTGGGAAAAAACCTTTTGGTATGGTGACCTTTTGGTACACCTCTGTGTTTGTGTGTGTGCGCACCTCTGTGTTTGTGTGTGTGCGCTCCTCTGTGTTTGTGTGTGTGCGCTCCTCTGTGTTTGTGAACTCCTCTGTGTTTGTGAACTCCTCTGTGTTTGTGAACTCCTCTGTGTTTGTGAACTCCTCTGTGTGTGTGAACTCCTCTGTGTGTGTGAACTCCTCTGTGTGTGTGAACTCCTCTGTGTGTGTGAACTCCTCTGTGTGTGTGTGTGAACTCCTCTGTGTTTGTGTGTGTGAACTCCTGTGTGTGCGTGCGCCTCGGTGTGTGTGCGTGCGTCTCGGTGTGTGTGTGCGTGCGTCTCGGTGTGTGTGCGTGCGTCTCTGTGTGTGTGTGCGTGCGTCTCTGTGTGTGTGCGTGCGTCTCTGTGTGTGTGTGCGTGCGTCTCTGTGTGTGTGTGCGTGCGTCTCTGTGTGTGTGTGCGCGCGTTCAGTGTGTGTGTGCGCGCGTCCAGTGTGTGTGCGCGCGTGTCCAGTGTGTGTGTGCGCGCGTCCAGTGTGTGTTGAATCAAGTTGAGTCCGCAGGAATGTAATAGGTGGAATCTAATATAACACAATTCCCTGGCAAGCCCTAGGCTCACCCCTCACCCTGTCAAGGCTCACAACTCAAACACAGAGCAAAGTCAGGTGGATTCTTTGTGATGATGGATCATCCTTCTGGAAATAGGAGAGGTTGGAGAATGGGATTTACTTTCTTTGAAAATATATTGTTGTGTAAGAGTTTCTCTTTATGCAATCAGCAACTAGGCTGATGCCAAACTAGACACAGAACAAAGAGTGGGAACTAAGTTTCCAAAAGTTGGTAAATATCCTGAGGCATATCTTCCTGTTCAATATTATTTGATCTATTTATCAACAAGTGTGATGCTGTATTTCTCTCCTTACAAACCACTGAGTACTTCCTTAGATATACACAGGGCCTTCAGAAAGTATTCATACCCCTTGACTTATTCCACATTCTGTTGTGTTACAGCCTGAATTCAAAATTGATTATACTGATTTTTCTGACCAATCTACCCCATAATAACAATGTGAAAACATGTTTTTAGAAATGTTTGCAATATCTCATTTACATAAGTATTCATACCCCTGAGTCAAAACATGTTAGAATCACCTTTGGAGTTGTTCTGGGTAAGTTTCTAAAAGAGCTTTGCAGAATAGGATTGTAAAATATTTGCACACTATTCAATTTCAAATTCTTCAAGCTCTGTCAAGTTGGTTGTTGATCATTGCGAGACAGTTCAATTCTTGCCATAGAGTTTCAAGTGCATTTAAGTCCAAATTGTAAGAGGCCACCAGGAACATGCAATGTCATCTTGGAAAGCAACGTAAGAGTATATTTGGCCTTGTGTTTTAGGTCATTGTCCTGCTGAAAGGTGAATATGTCTCCCAGTGTCTAGGATTTTGCCAGTGCTTAGCTTTATTCCTTTCATTTTTATCCACAAAAAAAACTCCCTAGTCCTTACCGATGACAAGCATACCCATAATATGATGCAGCCCCCATCATGCTTGAAATTATGAAGAGTTGTTCTCAGTGATGTTATGTTGGAGGCAAACACAATACGAGTTTTTAGCAGTTTTACTTTAGTGCCTTATTGCAAACAGGATGCATGTCATTTAGGTTATTATTATGGACTAACTACAACGTTGTTGATCCATCCTTAGTTGTGTCCTATCATAGCCATTACACTCGGTAACTGTTTTAAAGTCACCATTGGCCTCATGGTGAAAGCCCTGAGTGGTTTACTTCCTCTCTGGCAACTGAGTTTGGAAGGATGCCTGCATCTTTGTAGTGACTGGGTGTATTGGTACGCCATCCACAGTGCAATTAATAACTTCACCACGCTCACAGGGGTATTCATTATCTATATCTTTTTAACCCATCTACCAATAGGTGCCCGTCTTTGTGAGGCATTGGAAAACCACCTTACAGATAATTGCATGTGTGGGGTACATAGCTGAAGTAGTCATTCAAAAATCATGTTAAACACTATTATTGCACACAGAGTCCATGCAACTTATGTGACTTGATAAGCACATTTTTACTCCTGAACTTTCTTAGGCTTGACATAAAGTGGTTGAATACTTATTGACTCAAGACATTTCAGCTTTTCATTTTTAATTCATTTGGAAAAATTTCTAAAAACATAATTCCACTTTAACATTATAGGGTATTACGTGTAGGTCACTGACACACAATCCCAAGTTAATACATTTAAAATTCAGGCTGTAACACAACAAAATGTGGAACAAGTCAAGGGGTGTGAATACTTTCTGAAGGCACTGTACATAAACTAACGTCCCTTTTTCAGGACCCTGTCTTTCAAAGATAATTAGTAAAAATACAAATAATTCACAGATCTTCATTGTAAAGGGATTAAACACTGTTTCCCATGCTTGTTCAATGAACCATAAACAATTCATGAACATGCACCTGTGGAATGGTCGTTAAGACACTAACAGCTTACAGACGGTAGGCAATTAAGGTCACAGTTATGAAAACGTAGGATACTAAAGAGGCGTTTCTACTGACTCTGAGAAACACCAAAAGAAAGATGCCCACTTTTCCCTACTTACGTGCGTGAACGTGCCTTAGGCATGCTGCAAGGAGGCATGAGGACTGCAGATATGGCCAGGGCAATAAATTAGACGCCTAAGACAGCGCTACAGGGAGACATGACGGACAATTGATCGTCCTCGTAGTAGCAGACCACGTGTAACAACACCTGCACAGGATCAGTACATCCAAACATCACACCTGTGGGACAGGTACAGGATGGCAACAACAACTGACCGAGTTACACCAGGAAGGCACAATCCCTCCATCAGTGCTCAGACTGTCTGCAATAGGTTGAAAGAGGCTGGACTGAGGGCTTGTAGGCCTGTGCTCACCAGACATCACCGGCAACAACGTCGCCTATAGTCACAAACCCACCGTCGCTGGACCAGACAGGACTGACAAAAAGTGCTCTTCACTGACGAGTCGCGGTTTTGTCTCATCAGGGGTGATGGTCGGATTCGTGTTTATCGTCAAAGGAATGAGCGTTACACCGAGGCCTGTACTCTGGAGCGGGATCGATTTGGAGGTGGAGGGTCCGTCATGGTCTGGGGCAGTGTCTCACAGCATCATCAGACTGAGCTTGTTGTCATTGCAGGCAATCTCAACGCTGTGTGTTACAGGGAAGACATCCTCCTCCCTCATGTGGTACCCTTCCTGCCGGCTCATCCTGACATGACCCTCCAGCATGACAATGCCACAAGCCAAACTGCTCGTTCTGTGTGTGATTTCCTGCAAGACAGGAATGTCAGTGTTCTGCCATGGCCAGCGAAGAGCCTGGATCTCAATCCCATTGAGTACATCTGGGACCTGTTGGATTGGAGGGTGAGGGCTAGGGCCATTCCCCCCAGATATATCCAGGAACTTGCAGGTGTCTTGGTGGAAGAGTGGGGTAACATCTTACAGTAAGAAATGGCAAATCTGGTGCAGTCCATGAGGAGGAGATGCACTGCAGTACTTAATGCAGCTGGTGGCCACACAAGATACTGACTGTTACTTTTGAGTTTGACCCCCCCCCCCCCCCTTTGTTCAGGGACACATTATTACATTTCTGTTAGTCAAATGTCTGTGGAACAAATGTCTGTTATGATCATACAAATATTTACACGTTAAGTTTGCTGAAAATAAACTCAGTTGACAGTGAGAGGACGTTTCTTTTTTTGCTGAGTCTATATTGTCTATGGCCTACGGTACATATTTGAAGTTTGCCCACCCCTCAAAATAGGGAGGGCACAAGCATCTGCTGCAGAAGTTAGTAACGTTGAAGAAGAATTTCTCTGAAATGTATGTCTGGAAAATATCTCCACTACTCCCCCCTCCACAGTGCAGAGGGATAGATAACATGAAAAACAGTGGAAAGGGTCACCTCGACATTTCAGGACCAGAGGAACCATCTATCTCTGGAGGAGCTGCACAACAGACATAGAAGAAAACAAGTCAGGCATTACCAATATATCAGTGTAGAGTTTCCTCATTTCCTCACACCTCTTTGTCAGCAGGGAGAGATCTGTGCTGTACTTCTCAATTGTCATCTGGTGTGAGGGGGGGGGGGGGGGGGGGGGTGAAGAGTGAAGAGGGGTGACTGCTAAGCTTATTCGTTATTTGATGTGTCTAATATCAGAACACCTGTGGTCACTGCTAACAGACAGCAGACACCATCAGAGAAACATAATGCGATGTGAAGCAACACTTACAATATGCCTGACAAATGGAAATTCCCTTCACCGCCACACTATGATGCGCTCATCTAGGGACAAGCATGGTATAAGATAAGTGTAAAGGTTCAATGCATCTGCCGGTCGTTTATTAAATGTGTCAAGGTTTTACTTGTAGATTTGTCTGAATCTTGTATCTTTCTATCTGAATAATAACTGAAGAGAGAGAATAGGCTTATCAGAATAACAAAAAGTGTCTTCGTTACCTTCAGGTCTTTCGAAAAAACTTTGGGTATTGCTCGCCTTGGTGTCTTCCCTTGTACTTTTTCCTGTACTGAATGACCTTCTGTAACTCATTCTTGAGGACTGGAGGGAAGGACACATTATGGTCATCAATTTCTACTTTAAAATCACAATTTTCTCCTTTCTGCTGCCTGGCTCCAGCCAAGTAGCTGATCTGCACTCATGTCAACTTTTCATCACAATTCAACAGCGAGAAGTCATCATAAATGTCCATATATGAAGCTGATATTAGGCCTACATCTCTTTCCTCTTTACGTTTAACTACGCCGGTCATCTCTTTTAACTCCGAACAGCAGGAAATGCAAACGTGTAGTGTATTCAATGTTTAAAATAAAAAGGTATCTAAAGTTTGTAATTTACACTTTAAAATGTCAAACTTGATTTGCCCTAACAAGAAATGTATCAAAAAAGTTCCTATTGCTGCAGGATTATTTTCCTGCTGTGAGAAACTGGTCAAATTAAGACCCTGCATCTGTAGCTACAGTAGATCATACTATCTTAGACAAGACCGTTCATAGGTGTGTATAAACTACAGTCTTTGTTCCACATTGTATCATTAGATCTCCGCACTGTAAAGAGCAACACTTGTTCTTTATCTATACATTATTGAACAGGATAGGAAACGTGATAGACTCACCATCCACTTCAGCAGTTAGGCCTTTAATGGAAGCTGACCAGAAACACAGACAATAACACCAAAAAGGTTTTAACTAAACTGATCCAATTGAAATCTATGGTACAGATTTTCAGGGCATTGACCAAAATCTTGATGACTTACCTCCAGGGACAGTTTCGAATTCCGCCAACTCTTGGGGAAAAGTGGCCAAGCCGGCTTCGTGCAACATGATCTGCTCCACAAGGGCATGCAGCAAGGTGAACTCCCGTCTGTCCCATGGAGCTGGGAGAGCGGTGGGGTTGAAGAGGAACATTGGAAGGTGAGGTGACGCTCTCTCCATTATAAAAAAAATAAAAAAAGTTTGATTAATCAAATATGAAAAAACATACTGTGCCGTTTCAGTCTACACAGAGACCTTCAGAGAATGTGAGAGAAGAGTCCTGCCTGAGCCACACAACTACTGTTCCTATAAGGCCTTGAGATGCACAGCAGAAGAATTTACAAATTCATGTATGCTGCATTCACGAAAGAAAGTGCCTTTCCCCAAGGCCAACCAAACAATAGTTGGTCAAGGTGCAGCTTCTGTTAACCTTACCACACACAAATGAATTTCTCTCTACGCTTATATTGAGGCACTGTGTTACTGGAGCCATGTATCACAATCCAACATTAACCCTTACAATTCTGTGTGTTTCTGTTGGGGAAGAATGTGGGTACTATGCTCACAAGGTCAACCGATTGTTGTGGTATTGGTAATACATTTGTTACTCATATAATGGCTGTGTTTCCTATCAATCTGAGTTCCAAACAAATTGAAACAAAAAACGGTTTCATAACAAAGACATCACAAAAGCTTCCGTGTTACATGCAGAGTCCTTATCACCTTCAGTAGAGCCGCAATACGTTGTTTCCTTAGACTGGGGTGAGCTTTTTCTGTGAATGAAATACTTGGACAAAACCTATAAAACGCATCCATTTTAAACCTGTTTATATAAAATGTTAATGATATTTTTTCCAAATGCAAGCCTTGCTGCACAACAGTGGCTTGTGCCTTCTGTCTTAATTTAAATGGAAGGGGGACCCCTCTCTCAAATCATGTGATGGGATTTATTCCATGGTCTTTTCTAGGTTGCGTTGTTGTACCAATTTCAGGTCCAGGGCATTCCCCTGAGGGCCAGGCTAGAAGAGATGCATGGAGCAGCAACTGAAGATAAGAACAACAACCACTAATCCAAGACAACCTCTATGGCTTTTTCTTATCTTACAGTTACTATATCAACATTCTGATCCAGCCATTGATTTCACAGAGAACCCTAAGAATGTGTTTGTGTGAATTTAGCCCGCTCTGTTTCACATTCAAACCCTCTGTGGGAGTATGGGTGTAAGAGACTGCAGTCTCATTAGATGGAGAGGAAGCATTTTACATCTGTGGCAAAGTACCCTTATATCATCCCATCAAGGGACCAGTGCAGCACAGCAGCAGTTCCGGAGGAAATCTATAGAAACTGCAGATATCCTCTAAGACCCTATGCTAATAGCTCAGGGAGATCTCAAATCATCCTGTACAAATTGACAAAACTTGGAAATCCACATGTCTAATAAACAATGAGTCTAATCCCAAAACAAAGACTTTCAAAATTGAGAGTTGACGGAAAAGGTCCAGCAAGATTAAAGTTGCTGTTGTTACTGCCACTGTGGGGCACCTAACGGTCGACTTGTCCAATGTCTACCGGCCCAGTGTCTGAGCCATGGTGAGATGTTCCATTTGATTTGTGAAGCCAGGCGGTGATACAATCACCTTCGTATCAGACAGACTAGGAGGAATGACCCTAGCTGAGTTGGACTCAGATGACCAGGCAGAGGATGGACGGAAGAAATTTCACTATAATTGTATTCGTCACATGCTTCGTAAACAGGTGTGGAATAACAGTGAAATGCTTACTTTTCTATTATTACTGAAATAATAGAAAAGTAAAACACGTAATAACAAAAGTGATAATAGGCACACAATGAGTATTGACAACTTGGCCATATACACAGGGTACCAGTGCTGAGTCGATATGCAGGGGTACAAGGTAATTGAGGTTGAAATATTTACATATAACTAGGAATAAATTGACAGAGAGTAAACAGGAGAAATTGAAGGGAGAGGGAGGAGTTAGATCTCTCTGTGTATATCCACGAGAAGTCTTATTAGCCTAGTGCTAGACACTCCACCACAGGTCAGGCGACAACGGAGGAGAGGAGAACCTACTTTAGTTAAAGAGGAGAGGCGGAATCCCTTGGCCTTTCCCTTTCCTGCGTTCTCGTTGAGGCAATTGCCGATGGACAGCAGGTACTCCAGCACGGAGATGAACGACCTGGAGCCGTATAACTGCGTGCACATCCTGATCTTCTGGTTAATCAGCTGAAAGACAAACAACGGTTCAGGACAGGTCATTTCACTCTAATCTAACTGCATAGTCACTCTCTAGTTTTGTCCTGAATCAGGGGCTTATGAGAATTGAGTAAACCCAGGTGGAATCCTTTTGATTTTCAAGTCCATTTGCAGTCAGAGTAGATAGCAGTAGCTCACATTTATTTTGGGTTATAAAGGCTTGAATGTTCAAATCAAGTAACATTTTATTGGTCACATACACATATTTAGCAGATGTTGTTGCGGGTGTTGTGTTCCTAGCGCCAACAGTACAGTAATATCTAACAATACAAACCAATCTAAATGTGAAAGAATGGAATTAAGAAATCCCTTAAATGAGTAGGTGTGTCCAAAGTTTGGACACACCTACTCATTCAAGGGATGGTACTGTGCTGGTCACACACACACACACACACACACACACTTTTGGTCATGTAGTGTATTTGATGGGATGTATAGACATTATGGACAGTATATGGATAGAATATGTAGAATAGTACACAGTATGTACAGCAATAGTTGAATAGGATGGCCTTGACTACAGTATATACTGTACATATGAAAAGGGTAAAATAGTATGTAAACATTATTAAAGTGACCAGTGTTCCATGTCTATATACATAGGGCTGCAGCCTCTAAGGTGCAGGGTTGAGTAACTGGGTGGTAGCCGGCTAGTGACAGTGACTAAGTTCTGGGTGGAGGCTGTTTTTCAGTCTCTGGGTCCCAGCTTTAATTCACCTGTACTGACCTCACCTTCTGGATGATAGCGGGGTGAACAGGCCTTGGCTCGGATGGAGGTTCTTGATTATCTTCTTGGCCTTCCTGTGACACCGGGTGCTGTAGATCTCATGTAGGGCAGGTAGTGTGCCCCCGGTGATGCGCTGGGCAGACCACACCACCCTCTGGAGAGCCCTGCAGTAGCGGACAGTGCAGTTGCTGTACCAGGTGGTGATACAACCCGACAGGATGGTGCATCTGGATGGTGCATCTGTAAAAGTTTGTGAGGGTCTTAGTGGCCCCAGCCAAATGTCCTTAGCCTCCTGAGGTTGAAGAGGTCTTACGCCTTCTTCACCGCACTATCTGTGTGGTGGACAATTTCAGATTGTCAGTGATGTGTACACAGAGGAACTTTAAGCTTTTCACCTTCTCCACTGTGGCCCGTCGATATGGATGGGGGTGTGCTCTGTCTGCTGTCTCCTGAAATCCACAATCAGCTTAGTTTTGTTGACGTTGAAGGAAAAGTTATTTTCCTGGCACCACTCTGCCAGGGACCTCATCTACTCCCTGTAGGCTGTCTCGTCATTGTTGGTAATCAAGCCTACCACTCGTGCTAGTAAACCACTCGTGTCGGTAAACTTGATGATTGAGTTGGAGGCGTGCATGGCCACATAGTCATGGGGAACAAGGAGCACAGGAAGGGTCTTAACACGCACCCTTGTGGGGCCCCTGTGTTGAGGATCAGCGTAGTGGAGGTGTTGTTGCTTACCTTCACCACCTGGGGGAGGCCCGTCAGGAAGAACAGGACCCAGTTGCACAGGTCAGGGTTCAGACCCAGGGCCCTGAGCTTAATGATGGAGTTGAAGGCTGCGCTGTTGTCAATGATCAGCATTCTTACATAGGCATTACTCTTGTCCAGATGGGATAGGGCAGTGTGCAGTGCGATGGCGAATGCATCATCCGCGGATCAATTGGGGCGGTATGCAAATTGCAGTGGGTCTAGGGTGTCGGGTGAGGTAAGGTGATCCTTAACTAGCCTCTCAAAGCACTTCATGGTGACAGAAGTGAGTGCTACTCGGTGATAGTCATTTAGTTCAGTTACCTTCGCCTTCTTGGGTTCAGGAACAATGTTGTGGTAAACAAGTAGATTTACTTGTTTTACATTGCGAAAGTAATTATATTTTCATCATATTATGTTTTTCGAATGACATGATTTGTTATCATTCATACTACATAGGTTTTGACCATCCTGTAAGCGATTGTATATTATATCCACAATCATTCTAAGAAACAGGGTGCACACTGCACAATATCCATAGAATGGCAGCTATATAGAAAAATAGGATAAATATTACATTATGTTTGCAATCTCTCTCAACAAGATAGAATTCCCCTGTCTGCTCGTGAGTTAAGGACGGAAGTGAGGTGGGGAGGTTGTGGGGAAACAGAGAAGCCCTCTGGAAAAACTACCCCACTTAGCAAAGGTGGGTGTCTGATACAACACCCAACCATATGCTCAAGTTTACAGAGTAACTTCCCAGAGCACACCAGTGGGACCTCCTCAAGCCTTCTCAGAGCAGCAAACACATATTGGAGTATGCAAATCAGGTCTTCAAGGGGGCAACCTTGTACTGCACTCCTAGCAACATGATTTGCAAGGATCACAAGTAAATCAAGGCTTCCTTAGCACAAGGTCCCTGTTGCCTTAGGCGTTTGTTGTTATATCCACATTTTATTTCCTCCTCTAATCAATCTTAATCCACAAATAACAGCTGCTTAGGCATTAACAATTTATATGTATAAGGAAGCGCCTACAATGCCGGATGAAATTCATAATTCGGTGTTGAGCAGACACAAAGCTCACCTTGAGTGTGAAAGCGTTCCCCTTCCCTCCCTGGGCTGTGAGTTCTCTATTTTCCATCCAAGTGCCCTGCCAGTCAGATGGCAGCCAAATCCTCAATGTTATAGGCTTAAAAAGTCTGTCATGTCACAGAATCCCAAGGACTTAAACTGTTCAGAGAAGAAGAACCCAGGCCTCTCCTTGTTTGTGGACACATTGTGTTCAGCTCTGAGATGCTTCATCTGAGGGATTACCTGCCTCCCACCTTTCAGGACACGAACATCTGGGCACCAAACTCATATGCACCCTACAACAATAAGCCCATTTCCCTCCAATAGTTTTCAACTATAATATGAGTAAGAGAAAGCGTGAAGGGGAAGAGAAGAGGAGAGAGACAAATCCAATAATGAAATTTAAGTTGAACTGTGTAAAGAGTAGTCGGACAGACAATGACAAAACTACTGGGCTCATGAGAGCCTATTCATTGTCCTATTTGTTCAGAGGTACAGAACAGACCTACAGTAGAGGTCAAGCATACAATGTGACAACTAACCAAGATTCCACCAACAAACAAAACAGGGCACAAGCAGGTGTTGGTGTCTCACAGTATTATATGGAACCTTCATGCAGTATACAGTAAACACAGTATGCCGTACAGACACCATTTTATAAGTGTTAACCATGTGCTAAGGTCTATGAATTGTAACTTCAGAGACAGAATTTATTACAGTATTTTTGAATGGTAGAGGGGTGAAACAAGTTTCCAAACACTATTTGGAGACGTCATTAAAGTTTTGAAATGTCTTGAGATATTTAATTTATTAGGGTGTGAGGTGGAGCATTTACTTGTTTCATTAAGCCAATAGAAAATACTTTGCTTTTCACAAATGTAGAGAGGCATGTAAAAGTGTCTCTCAGGACATTCTTTCAGTGGAGTTTAACCATCCAGCAACAAATTAATGGAACAAAAAAATACTTAAACTAAAGAGGTACTTTGAAATGGGGGAAAGCCTTTGTGTATGTCTTACATCCTTTTCATTAAAACATGTATTAAGATGACAATTGCAGAATTGATTTATATTCTTATTTTATATACTTTTTTTAGTATATATATATATATATATATATATAATATATATTTATATTTTTTTTGTATATATTGCGCCTTTAACCTATTCAGGCTGCATTGCTGAAATAAAATGTCATACAAAGCAACTTCTTGATGAAACACAATTCAGTGAAGTTAAGGCATGATAATTTCAGAGGAAATTATCAACAAAGAAAATAATTGCAGTTGAAAGTTGTGCCAGTGATGGGAGAGTGATGATGTCTGGGGGAAAGGTCAACTTTCAGGAGATCTTTGAAAGACCAACATGATATATACCATGTAATACATTGTACTGATAATATCTTGTACACCCGTCCAATCATTTTTACAGTGCATTCAAAAAGTATTCACACCCCTTGACTTTTTACAAATGTTGTCATGTTACAAAGAGGAATTAAAATTGATTTAATAGTCCTTTCTGTGAACGATCCACACACAATACCTTGTAATGCCAAAGTAGAAGAAAAATTCTATGATTTCATGAATATATCTTGATTAGATACTGTAATTATCATGAAAATGAAATACAGAAATATTTAATGTACATAAGTATTCATACATCTGAGTAACTCAGCCACTCAGGAACTTTCAATACCGTCTTGGTAAGCAACTCCAGTGTATATTTGGCCTTGTTTTTTTAGATTATTGTCCTGCTGAAAGGTGAATTTGTCTCCCAGTTACGTTGGAAAGCAGACTGAACCAGGATTTATTTTAGGATTTTGCCTGTGCTTAGCTCTATCCATTTATTTTTTATCCCAAATAACTCCCTAGTTCTTGCCGGAGACCAGCATACCCATAACATAATGCAGACACCACCATGCTTGAAAATATGAAGAGTAGTACTCAGTGATGTGTTGTGTTGGATTTGCCTGGTCTTCATCAGCAGATCCAGTCTGGTGCTCAGGTAAGGAATATTACACATCTGTAATCGGGGAAACAGTTATACAGTATGAGTAAATTACAGTCACATAATGTACACACACATACCACAGACACGCACGCATGCGCGCACAAAACACACAAAAACGCACAGGAACAAGCGCGCACACACACACAATATCCCACATCCTATTTACATACTCTCCTCAAGTCTTCTTTGACATGGAGAGCAGCTATATCTAAGAGCTAAGATCCCCTGGGCTGCTAGTGAGAATGCTGTGGGACCTCTCGTCTTCAGTCTGATTCAGCAGAGAAGCAGAATGCTTGACACTTTGAAATGATTGGCTGATCTGCCTCGTCGACCTTTGGTTTAGTTGCTAACCTCTAATAAATCATCTGGGTTGTCACGCCGACCGTCTAGCTCATACTCAAGTGCGTCAGGCTTCAGAAGCCAAAGGGCCTTGGTCTGATGGGGGATGTGTGAAATATGCTAGGGTTGGGCGTTCATCTACTGTTTTAGGGCAGACTAAATGTAGCTATATATCAGGAATTATATTTTTCAAGGCTCGATGTCTAAAAGGCTGTCTGGCTGTCTAAAATCTGATCTATACTTCCAAAATGTTTACAAGAGTTTAACTGTGTATTTTGAAAGATTAACTATTAGCATTTGGGTTATCCTAAGGACGGCAATGGGACTCACCACTACCCATCATTCCCATAGAGCCTAGGGTATCCACATAATGTAATTCTAAGTTGTTTCACCGTTGGAGGTGTTACTGTCACAATGCCTCCTAACATATCCCTATGCGTGGTGTCAGACCTCCAGAAGGACATGGCTGGCTGATCCTGCTCCCTGAAGCACCTGTCATCTCTTCTGCCCATCATCAACCGCATGGGATACTTTCACACTGTATCTAAAGGTGAGAACCCTCATCATATAGTATGTTGTGAGAGGAGGATAAAGGTTACTGAGGACACAGCAGCAATCCATCAGGACAAGGAGAGTCAGAGGAAAGTGCATATTGTTACCATGCAAATTGTAGATGCCGAAATGACATAACATCAACGTCCTGGAAAAACCTTCAACTTTCCCGGGAAATGTTAAATATGGTTTATTTTGTAGATCCATCACATCCCCTCATAAACATTCACAGGGTGTTTTGAATGATTTTAATTGGTCCTCGACTCATGAAGCATGCACAGCACATGAACGGTAAAAGCTTCTTTCAATTTATGTTAACAAAATCTAAATTAGCCAACATTAAGGTTTTTTCCAGGATGCCGGTGATAAGTAGGTATATTAAAGCACGAGTCATGGAAAGCATGGCATGCGAAGGCACTTACCTCCATCATGTACTGGTCAACAACATGCAGATCTGACACAGACCCCTTATAGGATTTACACATTTCCACATCGTCTGACATAGGTAGATATCTATAAATGGAACATTTCACTGTGGGAGTTCTTTGTTAACACATAAATCCCGTTCATGTCATAAGAGAGGTCCCACTTGATTGTGTCATAAGTCAATAAGCAATGTCAGGGTTGACTAGGTCTGCTTTGCTTCAGCCCGGAACAGTCTGATATCTATAGTGTGGTATTTCCTTCCTCTTCAACATCAACTAATAATTTAGGCAAAATATAATGCCTCAGTCAGTATAGCGGTGATACATAGTCAGAAAGGCAGTGAGGCTTTGGCAATTGAATAAAATTAGTCACTTTTTTTACTTACAATGCACAAATTAAGTGAAATACAACAAACACTTTTTCACAAGACACAGTCTGCTTCATACAAAATAAGCCAGGGTGTCATTTAAGATCATTGTATGCGATGCCCCCTCTCTCTGGCTTTGTCTGAGAGCCATATGCTAAGCTGATTTCCAGTGGCCTGGAGAAAGGGGAGTGATTAAAAGCCAAGTAGCTCAGATGGCCTCTGTCAGCTCCTATAAAGCAGCAGGACCGTTGATGCCAGGCCACAGCCATCCATTCATTCACTTGAACCGAGTATGAACCCAGATCCAAGCCTGGGAATCTTCCAAAATGGACTCTCTACTCCTCGCTTTTGTCATTTGAGTGCGTTTCCACTCCAAACCAAAGATGTACTTTTTCTTGAGCCTAGGGTTGTGTCGTTGAAGTAGATCTATACAACTATAACCGCAGATCATTAATACTGCAGGCCCTGTTGGGAGTGGTTTCTGTCAGAGATTGTATTCCTGAGGCCCACGTGATGCCACATTAAAATTGATATTACGTTTTCGTAGAATAAATATAATCCTCTATGCAGTACATTAGATCAGCAGCTCACAAAAGAAAGCACTGAGTGAGTAAACTGGTGGGACGTAAGACCGAGACCCACGACACAAGCACTTTTCCCAGCAGTATAACAGCTGAGAGAAACTCAATAGTGCCCATCTCCTTAAATACCTCGCCAATGAAAATTTCATTAGTAGTCTGCTCTGGTAAAAGGTTCTGGCACTAACTTCACTTGCCATGTCTCACTAGGGTTCATTTGCTGTATGTACATGTATGTTCCCTTTATGTACCCTGCACTTGTAACACGTGATGTTACACAACCTAATGTTTTATCAACTACACCCCTTACTGGGCGTGTGCATGTAGGCTACCATGCAACATGTTTTACTACTGCCCTGCATTGGACTTGATAAATCCCTGCATCAAGTCTGAATCATTTTTTCCCCCCCTCAGTGGGGGAATCCAAATTCGGTTGTATCCAAATTCGAGATGAATCTGCAACATGGATTCTGTTTTACCTCCTCGGGGAAGTGATCTGTTCATCAGAGAAGCCTCCCTCAACCTCATTAACCAAGAACAGTTTGTCTTTCAGTTCTCCTGGCTGCACAGGGAAACTTTTGAGGAAGATATCTGGGGGAGCAATAAAAATAAACAAAATCAACAATGACAAATTAAAGCTTTTCTCTTGACAGTCAGAAATTTATGGATTTTCTGACTTTACCTGAAACTTGGAATGAAATCACTACAAAAAAAAAAGCATTTTGAAGACAAAAGGTGCTTGAATTAATTATCAGCTCTCAAGTGCCTTTGGGTTGTGCACTCATTTGCATTCTATCAAATCTGAACTAATGAACATTTTTTGTTTTACCTGGGAGGAAAACAATTCATTAGTAGTACACGAACATGCTAAAAACAGCATATGGGATGGAATTGTTGTGACATGCTGCAGTCAGGGATGGATTCGTGCACTGATTGAGTGACACCCAGTTCAAGGTGAGGGTTTGAGAAGTAATGTGGCAGCACGCTTCTATGCTATTCTCCTCATCTTAATTTGATAGGTCGACCGTCAGCGGAGGAATTAAAAAGCACCAATCTGACAGGGTTGTGCGGGGGTCCTCACGGCACTCCGCTTCTTTACGTGAGAGGCCTCAACTGGAAGGATGAATAATATGCATTTCATACTGTACATCACAAGGCCGTTCTAAATAACCCGCAACAAACATATTCCATTACCTTCCTTTCTTCCCACCTAAATATGTCACCTTGGATGAAACGTTGAATACGAAACTTTAACATGTTGAGTAAATGTTGAAAAGTACAAGTATAGTGGTTAGTCTGTCACGACCCTTGATGTACCGATTTGCTTTGGCTGTAAATGTGACAGGACTGACATGTCAAGTCTTGTAACATCAAGACTGAAGTTATTTTCTATTCAAACGTCAGTGTCTGTGTCACAATTAAACATGACAAAATGTGTCACATCCAGTAATGACAAAGGATAATCGACTGTTACATTAAAAAAAAAGGTACAGCACTTACAGCTCATGGACTTACGAATCCTTCACAAAATAACACATGATTCCTCCCCGGAGGGTTTTGGGTCTAGGCTTTTACATCACATTTGAAACGACAAAATACAGCGTTGAAGAGAAAGATGGGAGGGAAGCCCTGCTAAGGTACACAATAGTAGGTCTTTGTAGACAGAAGGTGCTCTTTGGTAAAAGGGGTAAATTTGTCATAAAAAAAATAAAAGGAGGACCAAGGCACTCTTCATATAATTAATTAAAATGTCTCTATTTGTTTGGTATGTTCAATGGAAGAAAGATTCTCTGGCGCGTTTCGGCCTTGACGAAGGCCACGCATCCGAAACGCGTCAAGAGTTTTAAAATCGTTATTCCATTGAACATGCCAAACAAATAAAGACATTTGAATTATAGGAATAGAGCATTCAACTGTATTTTATGATTACTACACTTACAGCATTGTGTTTAAGAGTGGTGATGTTCTATAAAAGATTACGCTTTAAAGTCATGACCTGATGTTGCTAAACTAAGCAAAAAAAGAAAAGGTCCTCTCACTGTCAACTGCGTTTATTTTCAGCAAACTCAACATGTGTAAATATTTGTATGAACATAAGATTCAACAGACAAACTGAACAAGTTCCACAGACATGTGACTAACAGAAATGGAATAATGTGTCCCTGAACAAAGGGGGAGGTCAATATCAAAAGTAACAGTCACTATCTTGTGTGACCACCAGCTGCATTAAGTACTGCAGTGCATCTCCTCCTCATGGACTGCACCAGATTTGCCAGTTCTTGCTGTGAGATGTTACTCCACTCGTCCACCAAGGCACCTGCAAGTTCCCGGACATTTCTGGGGGGGAATGGCCCTAGCCCTCACCCTCCGATCCAACAGGTCCCAGATGTACTCAATGGGATTGAGATCCGGGCTCTTCGCTGGCCATGGCAGAACACTGACATTCCTGTCTTGCAGGAAATCACACACAGAACGAGCAGTTTGGCTTGTGGCATTGTCATGCTGGAGGGTCATGTCAGGATGAGCCGGCAGGAAGGGTACCACATGAGGGAAGAGGATGTCGTCCCTGTAACGCACAGCGTTGAGATTTCCTTCAATGACAACAAGCTCAGTCCGATGATGCTGTGAGACACCGCCCCCGACCATGGGTTTGTGCCCATAGGAGATGTTGTTGCCGGTGAAGTCTGGTGAGCACCTGCCTTACAACAGGCCTACAAGCCCTCAGTCCAGCCTCTCTCAGCCTACTGCGGACAGTCGTTCCTGGTGTAACTCGGTCAGTTGTTGTTGCCATCCTGTACCTGTCCCACAGGTGTAATGTTTGGATATACCGATCCTGTGCAGGTGTTGTTACACGTGGTCTGCCACTGCGAGGACAATCAGCTGTCCGTCCTGTCTCCTGTAGCGCTGTCTTAAGTGTCTAACAGTACGGACATTGCAATTTATTGCCCTGGCCACATCTGCAATCCTCATGCTTCCTTGCAGCATGCCTAAGGCACGTTCATGCAGATGAGCAGGGACCCTGGGCATCTTTCTTTTGGTGTTTTTCAGAGTCAGAGTCAGTTTTTCAGAGTCAAACGGCCTCTTTTGTGTCCTAAATTTTCATAACTGTGACCTTAATTGCCTGTATGCTGTCTGCTGTATGCTGTCTGTATGCTGTTAGTGTCTTAACGACCGTTCCACAGGTGCATGTTCATTCATTGTTTATGGTTCATTGAACAAGCATGGGAAACAGTGTTTAAACCCTTTACAATGAAGATCTGTGAAGTTATTTGGATTTTTACGAATTATCTTTGAAAGACAGGGTCCTGAAAAAGGGAAGTTTTTTTGTTGTTGCTGAGTTTATGTTCCTGCCTAGCCTTATGCCTCGATCACACCTACAGCGTCATTGTGTTTTGGTACACCAGACGTACATTCATTTCCATTGGAACGCTGCATTTGCCTCCCAGCACTGCGTTGCAGAGGCAGGTGCAGTGCTTTCTGTGTGGTGTATACGTTGGATTTATCAAACGTATGCATCAAATTGTATGTGTAGACGGCTTGACAGAAATGGTAGTGTACATATCCAAGTGATGCCGAGTACCATTATGCGCAATGAGGATGTAGGTGTGATTGAGAAGAAAGTTTTAGAAACTGAGAATTTAGCTGGTTTATTGGCTCTTCGCCAAACAGGGTTTTTTAATCCTGACAAATTAGGATATGGAAATGTAAAGTGTGTCCCACTGGGGGCGAAGTGAGCCACAGGTGTTTTGTGAATTACAAATCCAGTCATTCCTCGTTGTGCGTCCCGAATGGCATCCTAATCACTTCATAGTGCACTACTTTTAGCCAGGGCCCATAGGGCTGTAGGGAACAGGGTACCATTTGGGACACATCCTCAGTCATCAATTAGACAAACTAGATTAATGCTCTCAACACAACCTTGATTAGACGCACTTACATAAGAGCATACTAGGGAGCTCTCGTGTCGAATCAATCACCGTATTAATTAAGCACATATTTTAAAGTACAAGAAGGGCAAGCTCTGGGATGGCACTACACAGTGCACAATCTAATTTTTCTTCTTAAAACTGAGAGATGTGTTTGAATATGAGACTTTGGTGATGTTGCTCTCTCTGTGTAAAACATCTAATGGAATAATCTTATGAGGATAGCTAGTCTCTTTTGCTTGTTTTCGAGAACTGATCTTCGCAGCCTTATAAACTATAAAACAGATAAAAGGATCTAGCATACCCAACTGGCTAAAGCTAAATCCAAAAACATAATCTGCTTGCTACTTAAGGAAGCTAACTAGCTGTATAAAATGTGCTTCACTCAAAGTTGCTTTGATAGGGACATATTTTTCTAATAAATTTAGTCCAACACAGTGCGTTTCATCTGTTATAGCTGGAAACAGAGCGGGTCATGCCCTGAGCAGTGGTTATTGGCTACTTACACAACGTGTGGGTCTAATCCTGGATGCTGATTGGTTAAAATTGCATTCCAGCCAGTGTCTATTCCACAAGTTACCACTGGCTAAAGCTGTGATGTTGAAATGCCTATTTACTCTGTTCCATCTCACTGCGCAATCCACTGTCTCATCAGCCCAGCCAGACAATTTATAACCTCGATCTCCACTGTAAAAAGCATCTAGACATTTCTTTTAGACTAGAAATTGGTTTTCAATAGCAGAGACTTGTATAAAACTTGCGGTCAGTCTCTGACATTTGCAACATTGTTTCAATATTTATATTCTCCAGCTGTCCCATAGTAATTAATGTGTAGTGGTCTGAAGTCGGGACGAGACAGACATGTAGTCAGCTATTCTCAGCCAGTCAAAATCATGAATCAGCATAATTTTTATGGACATACAGTGGGGAGAACAAGTATTTGATACACTGCCATTTTGCAGGTTTTCCTACTTACAAAGCATGTAGAGGTCTGTAATTTCAGCTGTGAGAGACGGAATCTAAAACAAAAATCCAGAAAATCACATTGTATGATTTTTAAGTAATTAATTAGCATTTTATTGCATGACATAAGTATTTGATCACCTACCAACCAGTAAGAATTCCAGCTCTCACAGACCTGTTTGTTTTTCTTTAAGAAGCCCTCCTGTTCTCCACTCATTACCTGTATTAACTGCACCTGTTTTAACTCGTTACCTATATAAAAGACACCTGTCCACACACTCAATCAAACAGACTCCAACCTCTCCTTAATGGCCAAGACCAGAGAGCTGTGTAAGGTCATCAGGGTCAAATTGTAGACCGGCACAAGGCTGGGATGGGCTACAGAACAATAGGCAAGCAGCTTGGTGAGAAGGCAACAACTGTTGGCCCAATTATTAGAAAATGGAAGAAGTTCAAGATGACGGTCAATGACCCTCGGTCTGGGGCTCCATGCAAGATCTCACCTCGTGGGGCATCAATGATCATGAGGAAGGTGAGGGATCAGCCCAGAACTACACGGCAGGACCTGGTCAATGACCTGAAGAGAGCTGGGACCACAGTCTCAAAGAATACCATTAGTAACACACTACGCCGTCATGGATTAAAATCCTGCAGCGCACGCAAGGTCCCCCTGCTCAAGCCAGCGCATGTCCAGGCCCGTCTGAAGTTTGCCAATGACCATCTGGATGATCCAGAGGAGGAATGGGAGAAGGTCATGTGGTCTGATGAGACAGAAATATAGCTTTTTGGTCTAAACTCCACACTCTGTGTTTGGAGGAAGAAGGAGGAGTACAACCCCAAGAACATCCCAACCGTGAAGCATGGAGGTGGAATCATCATTCTTTGGGGATGCTTTTCTGCAAAGGGGACAGGACGACTGCACCGTATTGAGGGGAGGATGGATGGGGCCATGTATTGCGAGATCTTGGCCAACAACCTCCTTCCCTCAGTAAGAGCATTGAAGATGGGTCATGGCTGGGTCTACCAGCATGACAACGGCCCAAAACACACAACCAGGGCAACTAAGGAGTGGCTCCGTAAGAAGCATCTCTAGGTCCTGGAGTAGCCTAGCTAGTCTCCAGACCTGAACCCAATAGATAATATTTGGAGGGAGCTGAAAGCCCATATTGCCCAGCGACAGCCCTGTAACCTGAAGGATCTGGAGAAGGTCTCTATGGAGGAGTGGGCCAAAATCCCTGCTGCAGTGTGTGCAAACCTGGTCAAGAACTACAGGAAACGTATGATCTCTGTAATTGCAAACAAAGGTTTCTGTACCAAATATTAAGTTCTGCTTTTCTGATGTATCAAATACTTATGTCATGCAATAAAATGCAAATGAATTACTTAAAAATCATACAATGTGATTTTTAAGTAGCGTACCTATGATACAAATTACAGACCTCTACATGCTTTGTAAGTAGGAAAACCTGCAAAATCGGCAGTGTATCAAATACTTGTTCTCCCCACTGTATACAAAGAAATGTCAATAGAAAACAGGTCAAACGAAATGAAATGCAGCTAGTTTGCAGACTTTCCAGCTTCAATTTGAAGTGATTGTGTTAGCTGTGTTGTTGGCTAGCTACTCTGAACAACAGTGTCTTGACAAGAGCTCATATTTTATATTCCAGGTGAAATCGTGCATCATTAGCTCATTCTTATGAATGTATCCAAATAAATGCCACTAGAAAACAGCTTAAACAAATGCAAATGCAGTTACTTTGCTGTTATTCTGGCTTCACTGTTTTGACGTAACTGTAAATTAGCTGTAGTTGCAATATTTACCTGGTGCTAACGCTGCAGATAGCACTACTGGGGGATCTGAAAAGTTATAGTCAATCGATCATTAACATAATACTTTTAGCAAACAAAATGTATTTTCAATTTACAATCTGTAGAAACAATGGGAATAGAAAGGTTCAGAACCTTTGTGAAACATCACAGCACTGTTGAAAAATATATGACAAATTGAAATCCAATACGGATGGTGTTAAGAGATAGATGGGAGGGGTTAAAGAGAGCTGAAGGTTGGTACTAATAACAACAAGAGAACTCATGTAAAACATACTGTGATGGTAAAACGTATATAGGTTAAGATTTTTTTTGAAAGAGCACAGTTTGAAAGATATGGCGAATAGCAAGGCAGGGCAGAAATTTCTCAAACTGACTTGTTGGAGAGGTGGCATCCTATGACAGAGCCACATCGAAAGTCACTGAGCTCTTCAGTAAGGCCATTCAAGTTATGTGCTTGATTTTATACACCTGTCAGCAATAGGTGTGTCTGAAAAAGCCGAATCCACTATTTTGAAGGGGTGTCCACATACTTTTGTATATAGGATGCTACTGAAAATATTTGGCATGGGTCTTCAGATCCTCAAAACGTTCTACAGCTGCACCATCGAGAGCATCCTGACTGGTTGCGTCACTGCCTGGTATGGCTACTGCTCGGCCTCCTACCGCAAGGCACTACAGAGGGTAGTGCGAACGGCCCAGTACATCACTGGGGTCAAGCTTCCTGCCATCCAGGACCTCTATACCAGGCGATGACAGAGGAAGGCCCTAAAAATTGTCAAGGACTCCAGCCACCCTAGTCATAGACTGTTCTCTCTGCTATCGCACAGCAAGCGGTACCGGAGCGTCAAGTCTAGGTCCAAATGTCTTCTTAAGAGCTTCTACCCCAAACCATTAGACTCCTGAACAGCTAACCAAATGGCTACCCAGACTATTTGCATTGACCCCCCCCCCTCCCTTTACACCGCTGCTACTCTCTGCTGTTATCATCTATGCATAGTCACTTTAATACGTCTACCTACATGTACATACTACCTCAACTAATTGACTCTGTATTGGTACGCCCCTGTATATAGTCTAGCTATTGTTGTTTTACTGCTGCTCTTTAATTACTTGTTACTTTTATCCATATTTTTTTCAAACTGCATTGTTGGTTAGGGGCTCGTGAGTAAGAATTTCACTGTGAGGTCTACACCTGTTGTATTTAGCACATGTGACTAATACAATTCTATTTGATATGCATAGTGCTTTGTCATTATGGAGAAGAGTGTTATGATTGCAAATACAGTACATAACTGTTTTACCGTAAGAACCATGACTTTTTGTTTTAAATTATTGATTGTAACTTACAAGGCACTAATAGAAGATGTACTGAACGTATCTAGAGACAGTATTAGCTACAGCTCCTTGGATAAACAGAGCAAATCCTGTCATGCATACTGTCCCTATGCAACAAGAAAATAATAGACAACAGCTAGTCAGCAAAGATCCTACTGATAAACATGCAGAGCTCATCTAAAACAATCATAATCTGTGTGTGTGTGCGTGTGTGTTCCTCAACCCCCTTATTCCTCATGAGCGCCAGAGAACCGCATCGCCTGGAGTTGCCCGCAGGCGTTATAGTTACCAAGCACAGGGCCCTGTCAGAGCACAACTTTCTAGGGCACAGAGGAGAGAAGCACACTTGGAGTTTATCCTATCCTGTATATTCCTATGACAGACACTCTTAGCGACTGTCGCACGGGGGCTCCATATTTCATGGCCATGCGTACTCTAATTGTGTTGCCAGCCTGCACACTTGTAGTGATGTAGTTTAAAAAAAACTTTATGCTGCACCACTTGTGGATCACGTCACACTTTCTGTGTCACTTTGAAGCCCTGCGAGAAGAGAACTCTGAAATCTTTCTACCTCGATCTCACACACACACACACACACTTTCTCCATTGGTCTCAGGTCGCCAAGTCATAGATGCCCTGCTGAACAGTCAAAGCCATTAAATTAAGAAGAAAAAAAGATTGTAGCTTTACCGAAGCTCTGATAGACTGAGACTGCCCCCTGTAGACACACACTGAAGGAAAACCCATCTCTGTATCTACACTGTAGCTAGCAACATTAGCCTATAAGGAGGGTTAATAGTGATGAAGCATTAACCCATTCAGGTATTCCCCCAGAATAAATGAATATTTTAGAGAAAGCTGAAAGATTAAATAAATGACTGTCATTATGCATATTGCGCGTCTGGGTCGAAGCCTATTTCTATTCCGATACTTACCTAATGAGGCTTTGCTGTTGTTTCTATCTTGCATCTTGTTATGTAGCTACTGTACGAAATGTTTAGCAGCTTTTCACATGTGATATAGAGATCAGATGGAGTGAGTCATTACAGCCAATGTAAAGCTCTTTGACTTTCCTGTTAAGTACTACCATCTGGTGGTTTCAAAAGGTGTTACTTCTTCTAAAACTCAAAGCAGTTTCAAAGAAATCTGTTGATGGGTCTGATATATAACTTGCCAAATGAAGAGCATATAGTTAGTTGGTCCATCGCCTCACCTCAAGTAATTGAGGAGCTACTTACTAAAGTTGTGTGCCACCTTCGTGTTGAGCATGATGTGGAAGTTATTGCTGTGCTCGGTGATCCCACCGAATGTTCCCCAATCTTTAACTGCAAATTGCTCGTACAAGCGTGACGTGTCCATTTCAATCTTCCCAGCATTTCCCCGTGTCCAGAATGATTTCTCCATCTGCTGAGAGAGACCAATCATAATCGGCACTGAGACAAGCTGTATTCTCTATGAAATGCAATGCTCTGGGAAAGCACAAGACACTGACAGACACTGCAGCGAATCATTTCCTATAGTGTTTAAGGAAATTATGACGTGGAAAATAGGTACTTCCTTATTTATCATTGCAAACTATCTGATGAGCATGACAAAAACTTCTGACGAATCAGACTCTAGTGTAGGGTAATATGAGGTAATACACCATATTATAAACTGGGTGGTTCGAGCCCTGAATGCTGATTGGCTGACAGCGGTGGTATATCAGACCGTATACCACTGGTATGACAAAACATGTATTTTTACTGCTCTAATTACGTTGATAACCAGTTTATAATAGCATTAAGGCACCTTGGGGGTTTGTGGTATATGGCCAATATACCACGGCTAAGGGCTGCGTCCTGCCTAAGAACAGCCCTTAGCCATAGTATATAGACCATATACCACACCACTCGTGCATTATTGCTTAAATATAACATAATGCAATATCATATAACATTGTCAATTTGAATGACTATATTACATGCTTACAAATGAAGTGTAATAAATAGGGATAAACAAACACATCCATAGTAGTACCTTATCTGAAACAACTTCATCCCAATGAAAAGCCCTGGTTCGCTCTGTTAAGGGTTTTGTACTGGGTTCATTTAAGGTCAATGGAGGAGGCATAGGGATGGAGGAGGGTGCTGGGATCACAAGGGTAGTGGGAACAGAGACAGGGGCAGGACCAGGGACAGGCACATGACCAGGGACAACTACAGAACCAGGGACAGGGACATTCACGGATGACTTTTACAGGGCTGCGAGATTTCGGGACAGGTTTTGCTGGAGAGGTCGTATGAATTCTTGGCACCTTCCCTCCCACTGATAGCTGATCTGCTGCACCCAACACCGGATCTGATACGCTGAAGCCTTCTCTGCCTGTGGATTTGCTCTCCTCTATAATGTATTTGATATTATCATAGATTCTTAGATCTATAAGCCTAGGATCCTCATAGATGTGCTCAGACTGAGACTTTCGTTTCCAGTCCAGGCAGAGCTTATCTATGGCCTGGACCCAGGCATCCCTCGCTCTCTGGATGGCTTCTGTGCTCTTAGAATGGTCTCTCACAGGTACCCGGAAACCTGCAATACATCAGTATGACTTGTCTTAACATCCTCTTTTGGCTGTGTGAGCAAACAATGACTATCACTCGGCAAACATTTCCCATCTAGATGTATGATATTGTATGTTGTCAAATAGGAGTGTTTTACAGAGGGTATACAAGGCATGCAGTCATAAGAAAAGTCAGACAGCAGCAGCAATGCTCAACTCTTCAGAAAGAATCCTTTGTCAGAATAGAGTTTGTTACAAAGTTACATCACTGCTGAATTTCATTTAAATATGTAGATGGACTGACTTTGGGAAAGGCCTCATTTACAAAACGACTGCAAAAATAGAAACAATGTTCTGAGAAACTGTCTTTTCCTAAAAAAAAAAAAAACAGTCCCAGCCTCTGAATGGGTTTTTCATGGTCACTCACTGGTACTCATTCTTGTGTGTCAGCAGAGTGAAGGTGTCACACCTGTGCTGCTTCTCTAAGCTGTTGTCCCGTCTGAGAAATGAATAACAAATGGGGTCGGCTGATGGGGAGCAGGTTAAGCTGGCCCGGGTGAAGGCGAGCCTCGTACCTAAGAACACAAGTGTAAATAACATCATGATGTAGATAGTAAATGATTCATAGTCAATGTAGGACTCTTCCAAACTTTGCAAAAGCATTGGGCAGTAGTCATAGTACAGTACTAGTAGTAGCAGTAGCAGCAGTAGCAGTAGTGGTGTAGTAGCGGTACTAGTAATAGTAGAGTAGTACAGATCACACACATGCTTCACCTATTTAAACGATGCCAAGCATCCTCTTTGCAGGAACAACAGGCCCTCAGTGAGGGTCATTGGTGCTGGAGGCCGTTCACACTTCTCTTCACTGCCCTCTACTGGATGGATGTAGACGTTTCTATAGACGATCTTGTTTACAAGCTGCCTCATCTACACAACATGTGTCAATCAAAAATCGTGAGTCTTAATTGAAAATAACAATTCCTTCAAACGTCTTCAGTCTTTATGTCAAGAAGCTGAGTGGCACCCTGTTAATAACTGATCGAGGGAAGTAGCACCAGAGACAGTGATTGAACTCTTTCACATCTGCTATGGCTCTACACAAACCAAGCTGCTGTCCACCTCCATAACAGGTTAGAGTTTAGGGGCAGGGATGACTCTCTTACCTTGTGTTTGTCCTCCAGTGAGGTGGCCTCCAGCTCATCGTCATGTCTTCCTCTGAAAGAGACGGAGAGCTTGGCCCCAACTCTGTCATCGCAGCTCTTAACACATTGAAGGGCAGCTGCCGCTTTACGGTGCCTTTCTCTATGCTGCACACCAGTTTGGTGTTGAAGTCAATCTAAACATACAGTATAGAGATTCACATCACTCTTGAGATTTTCACAGCTTTTACTCAGATGCATGACATGGTATCTTTACCAGCACACTACAGGCTTTCATCGTGTGGGAGCTGTTATCACAACTCAAGATTGATTGTTTCTAGACGTTGTAACACCAGTTATTATAACACTTAACTCAATGTCACAAGATGCCCTATATCTGACTCACCTGAAGAATGCGCTTCTGCCATCTGTAGCGGTTGTGCTTGTAAACACTGAAGTTGTACTGGGAAGCTAGCTGTTCCTGCAATGGAGACCAATAAACCAATGGCAATGATGCAGGAACAGATCAGAAGAGCAGCGTACCTTCGAAGTTGATAGTGAATGACAGGTTAACATGGGCGACATGTACCGTGTCGTGTGTCGAAGAAGTTCATTATGTGTGTGCAAAGACCGTCCAAGGTTAAACCCAGGCTTTGTTGTTGCCATGGTTTCCTGTGCTGATTTCGAGGCCCGGTAGTGTAATACTTTTACCTCTAACCTGGTCCCAGATCTATTTGTGCTGTCATGCCAACTCCTAGCGTAGGGTTTTGACCAGAGGCGGCGCTTCGCTCCAATGCTTTCCTTCGCTTTAAATTTGCATAGAGCAGAGCTCAACTTTTTCTCCCGCTCCGCTAGCAGGATTCTCGCCGCACACCTTCCCACATTCCCCTGCACATTACTCTGCGTGCCCTCATTGAAAATGAATGGGGGGCAGAATTTCTCCTGCTGAATTCATTGTTGGTGAAAGCTCACTTTAAGGCCAATGACTAACATGACCATACGAGTTGGCAAGACGACACAAACACATCTGGGACCAGGTTGTGGAGTTATTATACTACAGGTCCTTGGGCAAGATAGCACAAACAGATCTGGGACCAGGTTGTGGAGGTATTATACTACAGGTCATTGGGCAAGATAGCACAAACAGATCTGGGACCAGGTTGTGGAGGTATTATACTACAGGTCCTTGGGCAAGATAGCACAAACAGATCTGGGACCAGGTTGTGGAGGTATTATACTACAGGTCCTTGGGCAAGATAGCACAAACAGATCTGGGACCAGGTTGTGGAGGTATTATACTACAGGTCCTTGGGCAAGATAGCACAAACACATCTGGGACCAGGTTGTGGAGGTATTATACTACAGGTCCTTGGGCAAGATAGCACAAACAGATCTGGTACCAGCCTACAATATCTCCGTGGCCAGGTTTTGCTTTAGCTGCTCTTGGTTGTCTCTCCTGGCCTGGTTCAGGGCATCCTCGATGGTCAGCTCCCCACTCTTCACCTTCATCATAATGCTCAGCTGCATCTCATTGCTCAGCTGGACAAGGAGGACAAAGATCATAGTATAATATCTGTGCCCTCAGCATACAAGCTAAGTGTTCTAAATGTACGGAAATGATAGCATGTGTTCCCGAATGCAGAGAAATCATAGCTGGTGTGTTTCCGAAATTCCCGTTGAGAATCTTTAACGGAAAGCTTCACTTTTCATAGAGCAACCTACACATGCACCTTTAAAACGAATGTGTCACAACAGAAGAAAACATCCTGATTTGGCTTAGTATCAAACATTTGGGCCAAGATCCAATCAGATCAATCATTAAGCAGCGACAGCAGACACCCACATAGAGAATGTTTTGGCGGTGTCGAAGGTGGAACTGTGTTGGAGCCGTCAACTTGGTGAGCAGCTGCTCTTGTGATCACGGTCACGAAGCCACAACCGCCCCCAATCGGGTTAGAAGTTCCGAACAAGAAAGTGTACGCAATATACAAATAAATTACAGTCAAATAGAAATCCTAATGAATAATTTGTTTTATCTTCCTAATGAAGGTGTAGTTTTACGTCGCACATTCCATCGTTCCAACTTGTAAACAATCAGGGCAGTTTCTAGGATTTAGGATTTGGAAAGATTGGGGGCTTAGTCCAAAGCCAGTTGTGGGGGGGGGGGGTCCGGGGGTATCCTTTCAACAGCTAAATGAATGGATTTGGTGCACTTTAAGATGAACATTGAGAGATACTTTTTCAGGAAACTTGTAATTTCACACCTGCCACAGCAGACACTGCCAGTACTCAATTACAGTCGCTACTGTGAACACAGTGTATTGCCAAAAACCACTCAACAACTTCAAACATAGACTCTGACCTGTCCAATGAGTGAAACTGATTCAAGTATCCCACAGTATCCAAACACCCCCTCTCACACACACTACACCGTGCAGTAATTAGAATCCATAGAACAGTTTTAAGTGATACAGTCTCCTGTGTGCTCACCCTTCTGTTGCAGTCTCTTAGTCTTCTATGTTGTGGTCTCTCATAGCTGGCCGTCAGTAAGGCTAGGGAAATTATATAGCCTAATTATACTAATCCTGTCTATACGGAAATAAATACAATCATTCAAAATAGCTACTAAAGCATGATTTGGCCACAGAGGATCATTCACTTTTTTTTTGTTTTAAATCGCATTGCTAACAGTAGGAAGGACAGGCAGCCAGCGCAATTTGGGAAGTCCCGGTGGCAAATGCCGAATACATGGTTGTTGAGTTAAAACTGTCAATGAAAAGTAGAGGCGCAGCCTGGCAAATTGCAATATTTCAAAATACAAATCGTGGGGGAAACATAGTTAGAATGCAAATGGTTATTGCTGTAAAGAGAAGACAATGAAAATACTGATCTGTTATTAAAATTCTCAACTTAATTGAGTGAACAACAGCAGGCCTTGTGGCCTATTTTATTGGCACCAGCACATCGGCAATATCCCCGGTGAATGCGCACTGTGCATAGTTACTCTTGATCATTGTTGGGTCGGTGCCACTTAAGTCTGGTTTTAAACAATAATTTCCTCCTCCTCCTTTTTGGATGGAGTCATACTGTTTGCGTCTCCCCTCCTCATAGGCCTATCATATTAAAACAGATGCTGCTAATGTTGCCAGTCAAGTGTAGTAGAAGTGCATGAAATGTAGGGTATTATAAAAAGCCACATTTTGCTGTGGAAAGAAGAAACGTATCTGAAGAACTCAATGCGCGCTCAGCTATGCATTGAACTGTCTTTTTTTGTAAACAGTGATTGAGTTATATTATTATCCTAAATTCTGACTATCCAATCTACTCGTCACATTGCGAATAGTAGGCTATCTTACACAAGTCTACAAATGCGAAAATGCATGGAATGCTTTGTTATAAAGGTGCTTTTTTGTGGTAAAAATGTGCTACAGCCTGGAATCGAACCAAGGTCTGTAGTGACGCCTCTAGCACTAAGATGCAGTGCCGTAGACCACGTTGCCACTACGGAGACCAATGACGCCTCCTCCTCTCTAATCCTGGCCTGGTTGTAAAATGTGTAAAAATAAATCATTGTATTAATAGTAATTTCACAGGCTTTTTCACCTCACATGTTCATTCTTTAATAACCCCGTTTCTTTTTCACTGTCTCTATTTCAACTGTTATAATTTGTGCAATTAAATAAACCTAAATAGAATCTATAGAGCAGCTTGAAGTGATATCCACCTCCGATCTCTCTCCATCTCTTCTGTCACTTTCTCTTGTATTTTACTCGTAGGTTATTGTTAGCTCCTCTCCTTTGTCTATCCTCTTCTGTTGTGGCCTGTTCTGTTCTTCTGGTGTCTCTCTTCATCGTATCCAATTATTATGTTGCTGTCTCTGTCTTGTCTGGTGTGTCTCTCTCCATCATATCCTACTCTTCCGTTGGATGGATATAACTACTTATGAGGACACCAAGGTCAGGACATCCGTAATTGTCTCTAATTAGATTTTTTTTACACAATAAATTCAATAAAATATGGGACAACATCTAGATATTGCTCCCAGCGTTTATCAAAGCTCAGAACACTTATATTATTAGGGTTCTATTCAAAAAAAAGATTTCACAATATAAATGTAAAGATAATTTCCGATTGAGCCGACATATGCAGCGTTTACCGTGAATGCAGCCTCCGCTAATGACGGATCATTGCCTTAAATTTCAATCGCGCTGTAGAGCGGAGCTCTTGATCTGACTGAGTTTTAATCGCGCATGCCTCTTTGCGAACGAGTGGAATCATCAACAGGGGTTTGTTTGATATGTTCGCCTGCATCCCACGGATTTGCCTCCCAGGTTTGCCTTTTTAGCAGCACATTCACCCATCTCTTAAACAGATAACTCCGCCCACTCGCTGCACAGGCGAAGGGCCTGAGACATGAAACGAACAAGAGGGACAACATGGAGAAAAGTAACAGTTTGTTTTTTTCCTAATTACTCAGAGATCGAGATAGAGCTAGACACCATATTTTATGACAAACAACGTATACATGTCATCTACCATTAGCAACTGTAATTTTATTTCTAGGGTAAATTCATTTAAATTAAATAGATGAGAACAGAATTACCTTAATGTTACTTCTGTACCTGCAGCAGGGCAGGAGTAACACAGCCTTGGGATGAAAGTAACAGCTGGCAAGAAGTGCACAATATCTGTTTTATCTCCATGTTTCTGGTTTATAATGCTAGTTACTTTCAACAAATGTACTATTAGCCATGTGTGTGTCAATTTGAATAATTAATGCTATAGGTAAAACATCTTAATGTTGCGCAAGCACAATATTTTGCCTTACAATATTAATCGGACTAAAATTGATCACATTATAGCTATATTAACCATAATTTTCTCATCTCACTTTAATTGGAATGTAGTAGATGTTTTTCACCATTTGTAATTACTATTAATACTTAGACCTACCAATCATGCCCGCTCCTTGTGTCTTAATAGAATAAACGTCTTTATTCTCTTCACAAACAGCAAACTCATTATGCTTGTCACATTTCCATGGGTTGACATGAGCTAATTAAACCCCAGAATCATAAAAATATCATATATTTATAACCACTAACCTGTCGTTAAAAGCTCATGAGAGAAGCTGATCCATCAAGTCAATTGATTAAGGCATAATTCTAATGTCATATACTCTGAGTATACAAAACATTGACAGTGTGTAGATGAAGGGGAGGAGATGGCTTAAAAATCCTTCTTTAACCTTTGAGACATGGATTGTGTATGTGTGCCATTCAGAGGTTGAATGGGCAAGACAAAAGATTTAAGTGCCTTTGAAACTGATATGGTAGTAGGTGCCAGAAGGGCAAAAAGAATGAAGGAAATATTTACTGTATATATAATATACATGTAGTATATAATATACACTGGGGCCTACAGTGGATTCGGAAAGTATCTGGACCCATTCCCTTTTTCCTCATAGTCACATTACAGCCTTATTCTAAAACTGATTAAATTAACACATTTCCTCAATCTACACACAATACCCAATAATGACAAAGCAAAACAGTTTAGAATTTTTTGCAAATGTATAAAAAACAAATACTATTCTGACCCTTTGCTATGACACTCGAAATTGAGCTCAGGTGCATCCTGTTTCCATTGATCGTCCTTGAGATGTTTCTACAACTTGATTGGAGTCCACCTGTGGTAAATTCAATTGATTGGACATGATTTGGAAAGGCAAACATATAAGGTCCCACAGTTGACAGTGCATGTCAGAGCAAAAACCAAGCCATGAGGTCGAAGTAATTGTCCGTAGAGCCCTGAGACAGGATTGTGTCGAGGCACAGATCTGGGGAAGGGTACCAAAAAATTTCTTCAGCATTGAAGGTCCCCAAGAACACAGCGACCTCCATCAATCTTAAATGGAAGAGGTTTGGAATCACGAGGACTCTTCCTAGAGCTGGCTGCCCAGCCAAACTGAGCAATTGGGGGAGAAGGGCCTTGGTCAGGGAGGTGACCAAGAACCCAATGTTTACACTGACATAGCAGAGTTCCTCTGTGGAGATGGGAGAACCTGCCAGAAGGACAACCATGTCTGCAGCACTCCACCAATCAGGCCTTTATGGTAGAGTGGCCAGATGGAAGCCACTCCTCAGTAAAAGGTACATGGCAGCCCGCTTGGGAGTTTGCCTAAAGGACTTTCAGACCATGAGAAACAAGATTCTCTGGTCTGATGTAACCAAGATTAAACTCTTTGGCATGAATGACAAGCGTCACGACTGGAGGAAACCAGGCCCTGCTCATCACCAATACCATCCCTATGGTGAAGCATGAAAAGTTCTACAACTGCACCATCGAGAGCACCCTGACTGGTTGCATCACTGCCTGGTATGGCACTGCTCAGCCTCCGACTGCAAGGCACTACAGATGGTAGACCCGTACATCACTGGGGCCAAGCTTCCTGCCATCCAGGACCTCTATACCAGGCGGTGTCAGAGGAAGGCCCTACAAATTTTCAAAGACCCCAGCCATCCTAGTCATAGACTGTTCTCTCTGCTACCGCACGGCAAGCGGTATCGGAGCACCAAGTCTAGGTCCAAAAGGCTTCTTAACAGCTTCTACCCCAAAGCCAGAAGACTCCTGAACTGCTAATAAAATGGCTACCCAGACTGTTTGCATTGCCCCCCCCCCACACCCTCTTTTACACTACTGCTACTCTCTGTTATTATCTATGCATAGTCACTTTAATAGCTCTAGATACATGTACATATTACCTCAACTAACCGGTGCCCCTGCACATTGACTCTGTACCGGTACCCCCTGTCTATATAGCCTCGCTACTGTTATTTTACTGCTGCTGTTGAATTATTTGTTAATTTTATTTTGTATTTTTTACTTATTTATTTATTACTGAACACTTATTTTTCTTAACTCAATTATTGGTTAAGCTTGTAAGTAAGCATTTCACTGTAAGGTCTGCATCTGTTGTATTGGGTGCATGTGACAAATATAATTTGATTTGGTGGCGGCAGCACCATGCTGTGGGGATGTTTTTCAGTGGCAGGGACTGGGAGACTAGTCAGGATCGAGGGGAAATATGAACAGAGCAAAGTACAAAGAGATCCTTGATGAAAACCTGCTCCAGGGCGCTCAGGACCTCAGACTGGGGAGAAGGTTCACCTGCCAACAGGACAATGGCCCTAAGCACACAGCCAAGACAACACAGGAGTGGCTTTGGGACAAGTCTCTGAATGTCCTTGACTGGCCCTGCCAGAGTCCAGACATGAACCCGATCTAACATCCCTGGAAATACTTAAATAGCTGTGCAACGACGCTCACCTTCCAACCTGACAGAGTTTGAGTGGATCTGCAGAGAAGAATGGTAGAAACTCCCCAATACAGGTGTGCCAAGCTTGTAGCGTCATACCCAAGAAGACTCAAGGCTGTAATCAATGCCCAAGGTACTGAGTAAAGGGTCTGCATACTTATGTAAATGTTATATTTAAGTTTTTTTATTTGAGACATTTTGCTAAAATTTCTCAAATCCTGTTTTTGCTTTGTTGTTATGGTGTATTGTGTGGGGGCAATAAACAACTGAATCCATTTTAGAATAAGGCTGTAATGTAACAAATGTGGAAAAAGTGAAGGGGTCTGAATACCTTCCGAATGCACTGTATGTGAACTACATAAGACACCGGCCTGTGCTTAGACATTTTGTTTTGTATTTTATTCCAGGTCATTTGTTTACATTGTGTTACTTTCGTCCCACCCGTCTCTCCTGTAATTTCTCCCAGGCTAACACACAAGACCTTCTAGCATGATACTTAAATTATGCTGTCATTTAGTCACTAGATGGGTTAAGAAAATGACATGTTTGGAACCTTAAAACAACAACCATAACAAAAAAACTCTACAACCGATTAACAGTTCTGGGTCCGTTTTTTACTTACTTTCACATATCCCAGCTCGGAGTCGGCTCACTAGAGAAATAGGCAAAACTAGAGACGCTGCTGATGGTGTTTTTGCGAGGTGCCAGACAAAATGCCATTTTAAAACCACCCCCCACTCCTGCCGTGTCTACAGACATCCCCCAAACAAACAAAAAACGACTGAGAATCAGTGCACAACTGGTAGTCGCTTATAGATATGTCAGTCAGTCAGACTTCTATTGCAGTAACGTTGAAAGGCTCTGGCTAGTATTACTTAGCCAGCTACAAGGATGAAGTAAGAAGCTAACATTTAACGGAGCCTAACTCAGCAGGAGCTAAAAATAGGCTACTAAGTTCTCATAATAACTTTGCTTTACAGAGAGAAGGCTACTGAGACAGACAGTGATGTGGCACTCAGTGGTGAGGCTGAGGCAGGCTGCAATGCATGCAGGAGGAAGCAGAAGATACAGGGAGAGATAGAGGAAGCAAGCGGAGAGAGGTTAGTACAGTACACCTGGGGGGGGGGGGGGGGGGGGGGGTCACAGCCACAAGTCTCAACAAAACTCAGTTTTGGACGAGACTGACTTTATGACCAAAATTATCCTATTTAAACTTTGTAGTCAATTTTGACAGAAGAATACATATTTCTGACTCATATCGATGCGTACTCATAACAGAACATCATAACAACTCCAAACATGACAGATAAGAAGCTACATAGCCCCTAGGCTATAAGAATATAAAGAGACATGAGCCCCCCAAAAAATACATAATGGAAAAATGATAATACTTCTGTGATTCATTTCCTTTCATCAGTTCTACCAGCTAATGTGAGATTATTAGATTACATAACAAGGCTGGAAATCTTTTCTCTAATCTTTCTGGCTGCCCTCACCCTAAGTTCATGTTCAAGTTCGTTTACTTGTCATATGCACATGATATATATGGAGTACACTTACTTACAGGTTAACCTCTCGACAACATAACAATAGAAAAAGTAAGTCGCTTCGTGAATAAAAAGAGTAATACAAATGAAATAATTGCACCAATTTAATAATGGGCCATTTTTTTTTACAAATAGTTACATAGCCTATATGGAAATAGCAGACATGAGTCAAGCATGTTTACCTGTAGAATGGAATAGGTTATGAGACCTTGATGATTCATTTCATTTTGTCAGATCTACCACCTCAACATTGCCCATTTTAAACTGGGCTAATATCAATTATATCAATTATATATATATATATATATATATATATATATATATATATATATATATATATATATCCTATCAAGCTCTATCAGGTTGGATGGGGAGGGTCACTGCACAGTTATTTTCAAGTCTCTCCAGAGACGTTAGATTGGGTTCAAGTCCGGGCTCTGGCTGGGCCAGTCAAGGACATTCAGAGACTTGTTCCGAAGCCACTCCTACGTTGTCTTGTGCTTTGTCCCGTTAAACTTTCCCTCGATCATGACTAGTCTCCCAGTCCCTGCCGCTGAAAAACATCCTCACAGCATGATGCTGCCACCACCATGCTTCACCGTAGGGATGGTCTCAGGTTTCCTCCAGACATGATGCTTGGCATTCAGGCCAAAGAGTTCAATCTTGGTTTCATCAGACCAGAGAATCTTGTTTCTCATGGTCTGAGAGTCCTTTAGGTGCCTTTTGGCAAACTCCAAGGGGACTGTCATGTGCCTTTTACTGAGGGGTGGCTTCCATCTGGCCACTCTACCATAAAGGCCTGAATGGTGGAGTGCTGCAGAGATGGTTATCCTTCTGGCAGGTTCTCTGGAGCTCTGTCAGAGTGACCATCGCCTCCCTGACCAAGGCCGTTCTCCCCCGATTGCTCAGTTTGGCTGGGTGGCCAGCTCTAGCAAGAGTTGGTTTCAAACGTATTCTGTTTAAGAATGATGGAGGCCACAGTGTTCTTGGGGACCTTCAATGCTGAATACATTTTTTGGTACCCTTCCACAGATCTGTGCCTCGACACTATCCTATCTCAGAGCTCTACAGACAATTCTTTCGACCTAATGGCTTGGTTTTTGCTCTGGCATGCACTGTCAACTGTGGCACCTTATATAGACAGTTGTGTGCCTTTCCAAATCATTGAATTTAATCAATCATTGAGTCCAATCAATCTCAAGGATGATCAATGGAAACAGGATACACCTGAGCTCAATTTAGAGTCTCTTAGCAAAGAATCTAAATACTTATGTAAATAAGATATTTCTGTTTATTTTAATACGTTTTCAAAAATTTCCAAAAAACTGTTTTTGCTTTGTGATTATGGTGTATCGTCTGTAGATACATCTTGTATTTTTTTTTACCTTTATTAACTAGGAAAGTCACTAGGAAACTAGGAAAGAACAAATTATTATTTACAACGAGAGCCTACACCGGCCAAACCCGGACGACACTGGACCAATTGTGCACCGCCCTATGGGACTCCCAATCACAGCCGGGTTGTGATACAGCCTGGAGTCGAACAAGGGTGTCTGTAGTGACACCTCAAGCACTGAGATGCAGTGCCTTAGACCGCTGTGAAGGCCTGATTGATGAGCATTTTTTATTTATTTAATCTATTTTAGAATAAGGCTGTAACGTAATAAAATGTGGAAAAGTGGAAGGGGTCTGAATACTTTCCAAATGCACTGCACATATTGGTTCATATCAAGTTGTAGTAAAGTTCAGCTTCAGACTAAAGTTCAGCTTCAGACTACAGTGGGGCACTGTGTCACTGTCAGAAGATATGTGCTTCAGTCATAAAACATTTCTAATCTCGTCGGTCTCAGCTAGCTAGTCAGCCAGTACCTACCCAAGTGGCTAGCCAGCCAAGCTAGCTACAGAAACGAAACATATAAAATACACTCGCTAGAAATAAACACTTTAACTAATGTAATGACCTATATCAACAGCCTTAAATATACTGTTAAATAACTCTTATTGACACCCAATAGCTTAAGGGTGCTGAGTGCTAACGCTAACTTATTAGCATTAGCCAACCGTTATGCTGAGGGAGACACGCTAGTTAGCTACCACCAACCCTGCACAAACTTGTGGCTAACTTTCTGGCTGTTCCGCCCTCTCCATCTCATTCACTGCTGTGTGCTCATGCTCAACCTGCTCATTTTTTTTTGCCTCTAACGGAAGAAGTTCAGAATATCCATATTTGCTCTGTGCAGACTCTAAATGAGTGACAGGTGTGTTGCTGAATGATGACAATGACATCTAACCGGTGCTGGGGGTAGGGGTGGGGTCAAGGGACGTGAGTGGTCCACTGCATTGTGAAATCCAGACTAATCACAGAAATTACCGCATCACTCCTGGAGCTTCTTGCAGTGCCTACTACTGGGTTTGTACTAGGTAACACAGCCACAAAGTCAAAATTGGACAAATAAAATATATTTTTGGTCTTAATTCAAGGTTAGTATTAGACCCCAGAAACCCAGGCCCAATGATGCCACTGTAAACAAGGCTGCATGGGATTTATCTTAAAGCCGGGAGCCACTTGGTGGATTTGACAGCTCTAACACAGTTATCCGACACAGTCAAACTGCTATGTGGATGTTGGCTGAAGCGGATCTGATTGAATCGAGCCCTTGATATATGTAGATGATCTTAGTTCCTTTTTAGTGAGAGAATAGCAGGGCTGCATTTCTGGAATTGAGGAAGTAGAATCCCCAGACGACAACACCCACACAAGTTAATCACAGCTTGTTTCAGTATTAGTATAGTACTGTAGGACTATGCTATTACAGTCATACAGATTCCTATTGAATGACACCTATTTCTACAAAACATGACAGCAACACTACAGTCAACATACCATCAAGAGTTCAAGAAAGAGCATCGAATAAACCAGAGAATTTGCCTTTTCATTGAAATAATCATAATGTAATTGCTTGGAATGAGGATGAGTTTGATTGGTACACATGCTGAAATGATAGAATCTTACCTCTGGCACATCCATTGAACCTTTTTTGTCTATTTTATTGGATTTTTCTTTATGGCAACATAATCTATGGAGTTATAAAACTAAATCTCAGCTAAAATTCACAGTCTAGAATGCATGTGTTTTTTTTGTCATGTACAGTAACACTTCCTTTAAAAGCCATCTAAGAGGTAAGGGGAAGAAAAATAATTTACCTGGCTCTATGCACCGCCCACTTGTCAGATTTCACTTCTCTCTGGTCTATTGTCTACAACGCTCAAGAAACGTTGCAAGTCAGATCTTGCGTCGGTTCACGTTGTGACCCGCGCTTTTGCAATTAGTTTTTGCCCGGTAGTCATTCTTTCATTTTGTGGTTTTGTCCAAAACAATAGGCTTATAAAGGAGATAAATATATAAAACCATAACATCTTGTGATAAAAAAAAAAAAATCTCATTTATTTTATATAACTAAATATAAAAACCTTCATGGGATCAAAGTCCTAGAGTCAGTCCATACCCAGACTTATTATATTCTAACTTGCCTTAAATGACCAGACATTGGAAATGGTATAGTTTATGAGAAAGCGCATAAAAAAATATGCATTTATGTGTTTGCATGGATGTCCTCTGATACCATTGATCAGCCTACCTGTAAAAGTAGGAACGTGTAGTGAGGTGCGTACTGGCGGCAGAGAAGTCCGGTGCAGGAGAGCGAGAACTGACTAACAACGGTGTCGTTTAATCAACATAAAACCACCTTTAACAGAACAATACAATAAATGGGTCAAACAAAACCCGGTCATACCAGCATACCGTGCACAAGCACTACAAGAAACAATTACAGACAAGGACATGGGGGAGAATAGAGGGTTAAATACACAACATGTAATTGATGGAATTGGAACCAGGTGTGATGGAAGACAAGACAAAACCAATGGAAAATGAAAAGTGGATCAGCGATGGCTCGAAGGTCGGGGACTTCGACCGCCGAACGCCGCCCTGACAAGGAGAGGGACCAACTTCAGCGGAAGTCGTGACAGGACGCATGTTCAGGATTCAGTCTTGAATAAATTACACAATATAAATGAGACAATATTTATGTTGCACACCTTTCAGCTTTCTCATTAAATGCTTTACATTCTTGTATATGAATTTCTACAATTTATAGTTAGTTTGGGGTTTTTAAGTCATAGAAATGTAGAACTATTGGAATTTTTACATATCTTCCGATGTACATTTGCCAATATACATTTGCCAATGGTCCCTAACTAGACTCATAGGGAAATCCAATGTCAACCCAAATTTACCACAGGCATTACGATCTGGTCTTGTGAAGCTGCACTCCGAATTGATTATTAACTGTGTGCTGCCAGCTGTGGGCATGTGGACAGGATTGAAACAAACCCAACCTAATTATTTATCATGCCTCATCTGAGCAGGATCAGATGGTGACAGGGGTCTCAACCAGGGAAGACCAATATGATGGCGCTAAAGTGAACTTTTGCAGATACAGCACTTTATTCTCTCTGTGCAGCAAACATTGGACAAGTCAGAAGTTTCAAAGATTGAAACTATTTTAAGGCAGTCTAACAAACCCTAGTTTATTTTCAAACCGTATCAATGTTTCTCCCGATCACACCAAAAGTGTAAAAGAAAAATGTGAGAAAGACCTGGGAGATTATTGATGATGACGAATGGTTACGTTTATCATGTTCATATAATCGCAGACATAAATTACTGCAGTTTAAGATCATCCAAAGAAAGTACAGTGCCTTCGGAAAATATTCAGACCCCTTGACTTTTTCCACATTTTGTTACGTTACAGCTTTATTCTAAAACTGGTTAAATAAATAACAAATCCTCAGCAGGAATCTAAAAATTTAGAGTTTTGCAAATGTATTAAAAAGAAAAACTGAAATACCTTATTTACATACACTACCAGTCAAAAATATTAGAACATCTACTCATTCAAGAGTTTTTCTTTATTTGTACTATTTTCTACATTGTAGAATAAAAGGGAAAACATCAGAACTATGAAATAACACATATGGAAACATGTAGTAACCAAAAAAGCTGTTTAACAAATAAAAATATATTTTGTATTTGAGATTCTTCAAATAGCCACCCTTTGCCCTGATGACAGCTTTGCAAACGCGTGCTATTCTGAACATAGCCCCAAGGCCCCACAAACTCAACTCTTGACCTTGAAGCCAGTTCCACTACTTTTTTTCATTGTTCCCCTCTAATCAGGGACTGATTTAGTCCTGGGACACCAGGTGTGTGCAATTAATCATCAGGTAGAACAGAAAACCAGCAGGCTCCAGACATCTTATTGTAAGAGTTGAGTACCCCTGTCCTAGGCTACATGAAAATAAAGAGACATGAGCCAATTTTTTTTTTAATAGTTTGGCTAGCCATTTTATTCAATTTTCAGGAGTCTTATGGCTTGGGGGTAGAAGCTGTTTAGAAGCCTCTTGGACCTAGACTTGGCGCTCCGGTAACGCTTGCCATGTGGTAGCAAAGAGAATAGTCTATGACTGGGGTGGCTGGAGTCTTTGACAATTTTTAGGGCATTCCTCTGACACTGCCTGGTATAGAGGTCCTGGATGGCAGGAAGCTTGGCCCCAGTGATGTACTGGGACGTAGCAGGCCATACCAGGCAGTGATGCAACCAGTCAGGATGCTCTCGATGGTGCAGTTGTAGAACCTTTTGAGGATCTGAGGACCCATGTAAAATCTTTTCAGTGGCATCCTATATACAAAAATATGTGGACACCCCTTCAAATTAGTGGATTTGGCTATTTCAGACACACCTATTGCTGACAGGTGTATAAAATCGAGCACATAGCTATGCAATCTACAAAGACAAACATTTGTAGTAGAATGGCCTAACTGAAGACCTCAGTGACTTTCTACCTGGCTCCGTCATAGGATGCCACCTTTCCACCTCCAAATGGACAATGACCCCAAGCATACTTCCAAAGTTGTGTCAAAATGGCTTAAGGACAGCAAAGTCAAGGTATTGGAGTGGCCATCACAAAGCCCTGACCTCAATCCTATAGGAAATGTGTGGGCAGAACTGAAAAAGCGTGTGTGAGCAAGGAGGCCTACAAAACCTGACTCAGTTACACCAGCACTGTCAGGAGGAATGGGCCAAAATTCACCCAACTTATTGTGGGAAGCTTGTGGAAGGCTACCCGAAACGTTTGACCCAAGTAAAACAATTTAAAGACAATGCTACCAAATACTAATTGAGTGTACGTAAACTTCTTACCCACTGGGAATGTGATGAAATAAATAAAAGCTGAAATAAATAATTCTCTCTACTACTATTCTGACATTTCACATTCTTAAAATAAAGTGGTGATCCTAACTGACCAAAGACAGGGAATTTTTACTAGGATTAAATGTCAGGAATTGTGAAAAACGGAGTTTAAATGTATTCTGCTGAGGTGTATGTAAACTTCCGACTTCAAGTGTAGGTGTTCCTTTTGTCTAGGTGGGAAAGGAAGTGTAGAGTGCAATAGAGATTGCATCATCTGTGGATCTGTTAGGTCGGTATGCAAATTGGAGTGGGTCTAGGGTTTCTGGGATAATGGCTTTGACGTGAGCCATGACCAGCCTTTCAAAGCACTTCATGGCTACAGATGTTGGGAATCATTTAGGCAGGTTACCTTAGTGTTTGTGGGCACAGGAACTATGGTGGTCTGCTTGAAACATGTTGGTATTACTGACTCAGACATGGAGAGTTTGAAAATGTCAGTGAAGACACTTGCCAGTTGGTCAGCGTATGCTCGCAGTACACATCTTGGTAATCCATCTAACCTTACGGCCTTGTGAATGTTGACCTGTTTAAAGGTCTTACTCACATCGGCTGCTGAGAGCGTGATCACACAGTCATCCGGAACAGCTGGTGCTCTAATGCATGTTTCAGTGTTACTTGCCAAGCAAGCATAGCAGTAGTTTAGCTTGTCTGGTAGGATCGTGTCACTGGGCAGCTCTTGGCTGTGCTTCTCTTTGTAGTCTGTAATGGTTTGCAAGCCCTGCCACATCCGACGGGCATTGGAGCCGGTGTAGTACGATTCAATCTTAGTTCTGTATTGACGCTTTGCCTGCTTGATGGTTTGTCGGAGGGCATAGCGGGATTTCTTATAAGCTTCCGGGTTAGAGTCCCGCTCCTTGAAAGCGGCAGCTCTAGCCTTTAGCTCAGTGAGGATGTTGCTTGTAATCCATGGCTTCTGGTTGGGGTATGTACGTACGTACGGTCACTGTGGAGACGACGCCCTCGATGCACTTATTGATGAAGCCAATGACTGATGTGGTCTACTCAATGCCATCGGAAGAATCCCGGAACATATTCCAGTCTGTGCTATAAAAACAGTCCTGTAGCTTAGCATCTGCTTCATCTGACCACGTTTTTATAGACCGAGTCACTGGTGCTTCCTGCTTTAATTTTTGCTTGTAAGCAGGAATCAGGAGGATAGAATTATGGTCATGTTTGCCAAATGGAGGGCGAGGGAGAGCTTTGTACACGTCTCTGTGTGTGGAGTAAAGGTGGTCTAGAGGTTTGTTCCCCTCTGGTTGTACATTTAACATGCTGGTAGAAATTTGGTAAAACAGATTTAAGTTTCCCTGCATTAAAGTTCCTTGAACACTAGGAGGCTGCCTCTGGATGAGTGTTTTTTCCTGTTTGCGTATGGCGGAATACAGCTCATTGAGTGCGGTCTTAGTGCCAGCATTGGTCTGTGGTTGTATGTAGACAGCTATGAAAAATACAGATGAAAACTCTCTAGGTAGATATTGTGGTCTACAACTTATCCAGGGTGCATTGCATGGTGCAGTTGCCAGAGATATTATAGAATGGAGATAGCTATGAAAGAAGGAATGTATAACGCCCCACCCAGCAGGCCGTCGACCAATCACGTTCAAGTTGGCATGCTACGTCACTTGGTTCCTAAGCAAATCATCACGCAATCCCTTTTCTAAGTCAGTGTACATGTTGAGGAACGTGACTATTTTCCGCAAAAGTACGCAATGTCACGATTCCAAAGCTATACGATACTGCAGATAGCAAGTTAATTATCTCACATCTCGGAAAAGATTTGTAATGTTGTACTCCTTGTTGACGAAATTCGTGCTAATGTTGTGTTTTTGAGCTAGCACCCAATAGATGCCAATTCACTCCTTGAAGGAGAGAGTTCCTTGTTACAGAATCGCGCAGAATGGACCATGCGGCCCATTGACATAGCATATACACTGTTTCCCATCTCCTCAAATATATATCTAGCGTTGTGCCTCTGTGAGGCACATCAATCTGCAGGTTTAACACTGTGAGATTGTAGACTCCTAAATTGATGGTGCAGTTTGTTTAGGCGATGTTACAGCTAACTAGCTACGTTACATGCTGATATTGTTTTGGTATTATTGTGTTTAACTGTCTGCTAACTAGCTTGCCAGACAGCCCATAGAGAGCATTGCGTTGAGGATTTTGTAGTCGACTTGAACTGTAACAATGTTCCATGTTGCTACCAACCTAATTATAACGCCAAAATGAAACATTTGTAAAAAAATATATAGATTGTTCTCACATATGAGTGTTATTTAACACTGTAAATTAAAGGAATGTGTGGTTTTGGGTGGATTTTTTCTTTAACCCTTGAGCGGGGTTCGGGTCTGTTGGACACATTTTCGATGATTACTAAAAGAAAAGTCATACGTCATTCTTTCAACCTGAGACTCATTGGCCTTCTCTCATTTTCTGTGAAGATCATGTAAAATAATAATTTTCATTGAGTGCACACTGTGCACCCCCCAACACATTTAAATTACATATGTGGTGTTTGCGTCCACTGGACCCAGTTTATACATTTCCTGGCAGGGTTGAGGAGACAGTGGATTGCTCAGTGAGACGGAACATAGTAAATAGGCATTTCAACGTCATAGATTTAGCCATTGGTGACTTGTGGAATAGACACCGGCTGGAATGTGTAAATACAGTGCCTTGCAAAAGTATTCGGCCCCCTTGAACTTTGCGACCTTTTGCCACATTTCAGGCTTCAAACATAAAGATATAAAACAGTATTTTTTTGTGAAGAATCAACAACAAGTGGGACACAATCATGAAGTGGAACGACATTTATTGGATATTTCAAACTTTTTTAACAAATCAAAAACTGAAAAATTGGGCGTGCAAAATTATTCAGCCCCTTTACTTTCAGTGCAGCAAACTCTCTCCAGAAGTTCAGTGAGGATCTCTGAATGATCCAATGTTGACCTAAATGACTAATGATGATAAACACAATCCACCTGTGTGTAATCAAGTCTCCGTATAAATGCACCTGCACTGTGATAGTCTCAGAGGTCCATTAAAAGCGCAGAGAGCATCATGAAGAACAAGGAACACACCAGGCAGGTCCGAGATACTGTTGTGGAGAAGTTTAAAGACGGATTTGGATACAAAAATATTTCCCAAGCTTTAGACATCCCAAGGAGCACTGTGCAAGCGATAATATTGAAATGGAAGGAGTATCAGACCACTGCAAATCTATCAAGACCTGGCCGTCCCTCTAAACTTTCAGCTCATACAAGGAGAAGACTGATCAGAGATGCAGCCAAGAGGCCCATGATCACTCTGGATGAACTGCAGAGATCTACAGCTGAGGTGGGAAACTCTGTCCATAGGACAACAATCAGTCGTATATTGCACAAATCTGGCCTTTATGGAAGAGTGGCAAGAAGAAAGCCATTTCTTAAAGATATCCATAAAAAGTGCCGTATAAAGTTTGCCACAAGCCACCTGGGAGACACACCAAACATGTGAAAGAAGGTGCTCTGGTCAGATGAAACCAAAATTGAACTTTTTGGCAACAATGCAAAACGTTATGTTTGGCGTCAAAGCAACACAGCTGAACACACCATCCCCACTGTCAAACATGGTGGTGGCAGCATCATGGTTTGGGCCTGCTTTTCTTCAGCAGGGACAGGGAAGATGGTTAAAATTGATGGGAAGATGGATGGAGCCAAATACAGGACCATTCTGGAAGAAAACCTGATGGAGTCTGCAAAAGACCTGAGACTGGGACGGAGATTTGTCTTCCAACAAGACAATGATCCAAAACATAAAGCAAAATCCACAATGGAATGGTTCAAAAATAAACATATCCAGGTGTTAGAATGGCCAAGTCAAAGTCCAGACCTGAATCCAATCGAGAATCTGTGGAAAGAACTGAAAACTGCTGTTCACAAATGCTCTCCATCCAACCTCACTGAGCTCGAGCTGTTTTGCAAGGAGGAATGGGAAAAAATGTCAGTCTCTCGATGTGCAAAACTGATAGAGACATACCCCAAGCGATTTACAGCTGTAATCGCAGCAAAAGGTGGCGCTACAAAGTATTAACTTAAGGGGGCTGAATAATTTTGCACGCCCAACTTTTCAGTTTTTGATTTGTTAAAAAAGTTTGAAATATCCAATAAATGTCGTTCCACTTCATGATTGTGTCCCACTTGTTGTTGATTCTTCACAAAAAAATACAGTTTTATATCTTTATGTTTGAAGCCTGAAATGTGGCAAAAGGTCGCAAAGTTCAAGGGGGCCGAATACTTTCGCAAGGCACTGTATTTGTATGAACATAACAAGATTCAACAACTGAGATATAAACTGAACAAGTTCTACAGACATATGACTAACGGAAATTGAATAATGTTCCCTGAACAAGGGGGGGTGTCAAAATCAAAAGTAACAGTCAGTATCTGGTGTGGTCACCAGCTGCATTAAGTACTGCAGTGCATCTCCTCCTCATGGACTGCACCATATTTGCTAGTTCTTGCTGTGAGATGTTACCCCACTCTTCCACCAAGGCACCTGCAAGTTCCCGTACATTTCTGGGGGGAATGGCCCTAGCCCTCACCCTTCGATGCAACAGGTCCCAGACGTGCTCAATGGGATTGAGATCCGAGCTCTTCGCTGGCCATGGCAGAACACTGACATTCCTGTCTTGCAGGAAATCACGCACAGAACGAGCAGTATGGCTGGTGGCATAGACATGCTGGAGGGTCATGTCAGGATGAGCCTGTAGGAAGGGTACCACATGAGGGAGGTTACCCCAGGAAATCTTAAGTCTTATTATATACAGCCGGGAAGAACTATTGGATATAAGAGCAACGTCAACTTACCAACATTACGACCAGGAATACGACTTTCCCAAAGCGGATCCTCTGTTTGGACCACCACCCGGGACAATGGATTGGATCCTAGTAGGCGAACCAAAACAACAGAGCCGCAGAAGGGGCAGACGGAGCGGTCTTCTGGTCAGGCTCCGTAGACGAGCACATCGCTCACCGCTCCCAAGTCTGTACTGGGTCTGAAGTTCAAATGTATGCAGATGATACAGTGATATATGTGCACGCAAAGAGCAAACAACAAGCTGCACAAGAACTCACTACTGTAATGGTCCAGGTTACAAAGTGGCTCAGTGACTCGTGTTTGCATCTCAATGTGAAAAAAACTGTTTGCATGTTCTTCACAAAGAGGGCAACAGATGCTACTGAGCCAGATGTCTATGTGTCAGGGGAGAAGCTCCAGGTGGTATCCGATTTTAAGTACCTTGGCATCATACTTGATTCCAACCTCTCTTTTAAAAAGCATGTGAAAAAGGTAATTCAAATAACCAAATTCAACCTAGCTAATTTCCGATTTATACGAAATTGTTTGACTACAGAGGTAGCAAAACTGTACTTCAAATCTATGATACTCCCCCACTTAACATACTGCTTGACTAGTTGGGCCCAAGCTTGCTGTACAACATTAAAACCTATTCAGTCTGTCTACAAACAGGCTCTCAAAGTGCTTGATAGGAAGCCCAATAGCCATCATCATTGTCACATCCTTAGAAAGCATGAGCTCTGTGAGAGCTTCCCATGTCTGGAATACACTGCCATCAGACACACATAACTGCACCACATATCACACTTTCACAAAATGCTTGAAGACATGGCTAAAGGTCAATCAGATTTGTGAACATGGTCCCTAGCTGTGTGTTGCCGCTTTCCATGTTGTCTGTTGTCTGTAGCTTGTGAGGTGTGGAAACACTTTGTTGCTTTTATGAATTTTGTCTTGCTGCTTTTTGTTTTATGTTGCTCTGTCTGTATGCTACGTCTTGCTTGTCCTATGTTGCTCTGTCTGTATGCTATGTCTTGCTTGTCCTATGTTGCTATGTCTTGCTTGTTCTATGCTGCTATTGTCTATATTGTAATTGTTTTTAATAACCTGCCCAGGGACTGCGGTTGAAAATTAGCCGGCTGGCTAAAACCGGCACTTTTACTGAAACGTTGATTAATGTGCACTGTCCCTGTAAAAATAAAAAATAAACTCAAACTCAACTCAAGTATACTACTCGCCAATGTCGAGTCTCTTGAAAACATGGTAGATGAAATTGGAGCAAGGGTTGCCTTCCAGAGAGACATCAGAGATTGTAACATTGTCTGTTTCACGGAAACATGACTCACGCAGGATCGGTGCATCGGTGATGCTGTACCCACGGTGAGTATTAAAACCTTCCCCAACCAGAAACCGTGTGAACCACTGCTTTTAATCATGGCAAGGTGACCGGAAACATGACCGAATACAAACAGTGTAACTATTCCCTCCGACAGGCAATCAAACAAGCTAAGAGTCAGTATAGAGACAAAGTAGAGTTGCAATTCAACGGCTCAGACACGAGGCGTATGTGGCAGGGTCTACAGTCAATCACGGATTACAAAAATAATACCAGCCCAGTCGCGGACACCAATGTCTTGCTCCCAGACAAACTAAAAAACTTCTTTGCTCGCTTTGAGGACAATACAATGGCCCTGACACGGCCCGCTACCAAAACCTGCGGGCACTCCTTCACCGCAGCCAATGTGATTAAAACATTTAAACGTGTTAACCCTCACAAGGCTGCCGGCCCAGACGGCATCCCTAGCCGCGTCCTCAGAGCTTGCTCAGATCAGCTGACTGATGTGTTTACGGACATATTCAATCAATCCCCATCCCAGTCTGCTGTTCCTACATGCTTCAAGAGGGCCACCATTGTTCCTGTTCCCAAGAAAGCTAAAGTAACTGAGCTAAATGACTATCGCCCCGTAGCACTCACTTCCTTCATCATGTAGTGCTTTGAGAGACTATTCAAGGATCATATCACCTCCACCCTACCTGACACCCTAAACCCACTCCAACTTGCTTACTGCCCCAACAGGTCCACGCAATCACAATCACACTGCACACTGCCTTAACCCATCTGGACAAGAGGAATACCTATGTAAGAATACTGTTCATCGATTGCAACTCAGCATTTAACACCATAGTACCCTCCAAACTTGTCATTAAGTTTGAGACCCTGGATCAACACCCCGCCCTGTGCAACTGGGTCCTGGACTTTCTGACGGGCCACCCCCGGGTGGTGAGCAACATCTCCACGCCGCTGATTTTCAACACTGGGGCGCCACAAGGGTGCATTCTGAGCCCTCTCCTGTACTTCCTGTTCACCCATGACTGCGTGGCCATGCACTCCTCCAACTCAATCATCAAGTTTGCAAGACACTACAGTGATAGGCTTGATTACCAACAACGACAAGATGGCCTACAGGGAGGAAGTGAGGGTCCTCGGAGTGTGGTGTCAGGAAAATAACCTTACACTCAACGTCAACAAAACAAAGGAGATGATCGTGGACTTTAGGAAACAGCAGAGGGAGCACCCCCCTATCCACATTGGACGGGACAGTAGTGGAGAAGGTGGAAAGTTTTAAGTTCCTCGGTGTAGACATCATGAACTACTGAAATGGTCCACCCACACAGACAGCGTGGTGAAGAAGGCTTAACAGTGCCTCTTCAACCTCAAGAGGCTGAAGAAATTTGCCTTGTCACCAAAAACACTCACAACTTTTACACATGCACAATCGAGAGCATCCTGTCAAGCTGTGTCCCTGCCTGGTACGGTAACTGCTCCGACCACATCCGTAAAGCTCTTCAGAGGGTACGCATCACCGGGGGAAAACTACCTGCCCTCCAGGACACCTTCACCATCCGATGTCACAGAAAGGCCAAAAAGATCATCAAGGACAACAACCACCCGAGCCACTGCCTGTTCACTTGTTAAACAGCCATAGCTAACATTGAGTGGCTGCTGCCAACATACTGACTCAAATCTCCAGCCACTTTAATAATGAAAAATTGGAAGTAATAAATGTATCACTAGTCACTTTAAACAATTCCACTTTATATAATGTTTACATACCCTACATTACTCATCTCATATGTATATACTGTACTCTATACCATCTACTGCATCTTGCCTATGCCGTTCGGCCATCGCTCATCCATATATGTATATGTACATATTCTTATTAATTCCTTTACACCTGTGTGTATAAGGTAGTTGTTAGATTGCTTTTTAGATAATAATGCTCGGTCAGAACTAAAAGCACAAGCATTTCGCTACACTCGCATTAACATCTGCTAACCATGTGTATGTGACCAATAAAATGTTATTTGATTTGATTTGTCTTCCTTGTAACGCACAAGTCCGATGATGCTGTGACACACCTCCCCAGACCATGATGGAACCACCTCCAAATCGTTACCACTCCAGAGTACAGGACTCGGTGTAACGCTCATTCCTTCGACCATAAACGCGAATCCGACCATCACCCCTGGTGAGACAAAAGCGCGACTCATCAGTGAAGAGCACTTTTTGCCAGTCCTGTCTGGTCCAGCGACGGTGGGTTTGTGCCCATAGGCGACGTTGTTTCCGGTGATGTCTGCTGAGGACCTATTTTACAACAGGCCTACAAGCCCTCAGTCCAGCCTCTCTCAACCTATTGGGGACAGTCAGAGCACTGATGGATGGATTGTGCGTTCCTGGTGTAACTCGGGCAGTTGTTGTTGCCATCCTGCACCTCTCTCGCAAGTGTGATGTTTGTCTGTACCGATCCTGTGCAGGTGTTCTTACACGTGGTCTGCCACTGCGAGGATGATCACCTGCCCTGAGAGAACATAATTATACACTCGCAAACTGATCAAAAACGAGGGCTGAGGGGCTTACGTTGCCTACTCCCCTCGATTGGTTAATCATTTGGACCGACGACAAAGATGGCCGCGGGGATTCCCCCAAAGGTATTTAAGGCGAAAGTAAGTGGGGGGGGGGGGGGGGGTGCCTTTAAAAAAAAATATATGTTTGAAACGCAGCCAGAGGCATCTTGCAGTGCCTGCTACTGCCTAGCGCAGTATATTGTATTGTTTGTTTTTGTCATAAAAATGTTGGGTAAATAATGTATAGCGCAAGTGATGTGTGGTTATGGAAACTCATATCAGACTGAAATGACATTTCACGACAACAAAAAACTCCACGACATTTCAACGTGGACATTTATGTATTATTTGGTTGACGTTGATCAATGAGATTTCAACCTTTATTCACCCACTCAACAAGACAGCCAAAAGTTTGTTGAATTCCCAATGTGTTTTCACTATGCTTTCAACCATCTAGCACAACCAAATATCAATGGAAATATGTCAGATGTTTGGTTTAGTTGTCATTTAAATATGTTATCACTGTGCTTTCAACCACTTAAAAGCAAAACAAAGTTAAAATGTGAATACAATGCAGATTTTTTTTATTTATACAACAATTGAATGTGTTATCACTGTGCTTTATCTAGCGTAACAAAATTACGTGGATTGCATTCGAGATTACATTAAAAGCACATAGTGCAAGTGAACAATTATGTTCGAGATTCTATGCAGATCATAGGAATTGTGTGATATGAGTTTCCAAAACCGCAGACCTGCAAACTTTGCATGCCAACTTGAACATGCACACTTTCTATGGTTGCATAAGTAGACATTTATAGAGACAGTAACCTCAAAATGTGACATTGAATATTTTACTCAAAAGGTTGAATAAATACTATTATGTTAGTTTGTAAGATAGCCTAAAGTTAAGGCTATTTACTGTATTACAAAAGTAATATTGTGTTTGGTCGACAACATAACCAAATATCAACATTTAAAGGATATCTAATGCTTGGATAATTTCATCTGAGCCACTGGCTTAATCCTATTCTTTAACTTTAAGTTTGGTTTAGTTGGAGACTGAATTCAACATTGAATTCAACACTGAATTCAACTTGTCAACTTCCAACACTGAATTCAACTTGTCAATAAAATAACACATTTTAATAGGCTATTTACTGTCTTACAAAAGTGATTTTGAATTGTGTTTGGTTGTCAACGTTAACAAATATTTGAAGGAGATGTATATTTTGTGCTACTAACTTCTGGCTTTAATTCCCGTTTGTCTACAAATTAATAATTGATATGTTGGATTCATGTCTCCATCACAACCAAAAATCAAAGTTGAAGAATAGGACTAGGGGGGGGGGGGGGGGGGGGGCTCACGGGTGCCCGCATCCCGCTGCTGACACCAGTGTAGAAAATGTGGGAGGCAAATAAAGTGGGAAATGACACTCCCAAACTATTGGTCTCAAGGCAAGCACAAACCACACTCCCAAATAGGCTTACGTTATTTCCATCGAGCCTGCCCTCTTCAACCTAAACTTGATGTACAGCTATGATAAATAGCCTAATCAAAGATCACATTTTTCACAAAAATATTGGTAGGCCTAACGTTACATGACTCATGAATGTTCGTTCGTGCATTCCACGTTAAACCTCGGGCATTTTACAGGAAACGGTCACGTGTGTTTGTCTTTTAAGGAATCCCCCATGTTTCAAGTCACTTATTTATTCTCCGAGTCCAGCCCACCGCTCAGCTCGTTGTCAAGAGACTGCCCGTAGGTCTACAGTACCGTTGCTTGACTACCCAGACTCGTTGCTCTGGCCAAACGCTACGCCTTACCCACGTTTATGTAGCGAAAGACTGAGCAGCAGAAGAATTTAGCGTGAAGGCTTGTACAGTAGCCTATTTGCGGAGTGAGATTGCATAGAAGCGGATGAGAGGAGTTGCAAAAATACTTGGTTGTTTTATTACGACAAGGATCGAAATGATCGTTCTGCTTTTATGTATTCTGTCGGTGAGTAGCTTAGGTAACTTTTTATTATTGTGTGCTACAATGGCATACGTCGTTTGCATTCAGGGAACCATATACAATACATAATATACTACAAATAGCCTATATTGATGTTGTGTTGGGTTTCTTTTGAATTAATTTTACAATTGAAGCGTTTTTAAACAAGTTTGCCAAATGCGTCAAAGCTCATTCAACACTTTCACTTTCGATTTCGTTTTGAAGCAACTGCCTCTACAAAAAAATGTCAGTTAAAGCTACAATGTTGCAATATTTTGTTTATTTTACTATCTCTAATGTGAAGCATTAACGCAACTGACTTATGAAATGTGGTTTTATAGGCAATAGTGGCCAATCCTCAAAAGGGCTTAGGTTTTTGAGATACCACAACCTGAGTTTTTCACGTCTCTAATGCCTCCCATTTGTGAAATGGATTTGACAGCAAAAGTGCTTAAATTGATAGATATTATGACAAACCCCTAAACTCAAAACGTGCAGAATAATGCCTGGCTGAAGGGGTTTGGGCCACATAGGTTAATGTAACCATAGCTGCGCAAATTATGGGTGCTGACATGCTGACCAGACCGGACAAGTCGCGCGTGCGCGAGCGTCGCAAAATAAATCCATGTTATTCAATTATTGCACCCACACTGCTTGCACGCGCCAACGAGCGTCTGTGACGCCAAGGGCTAAAATAGAAGTAATTCCTATTTCTGACGCAGATCGAGCTGAAAGTCCTGCCTCTCCCATCTCTTCATTGGTTTATAGAAGCAGGTACCCACCTCATTGGTTATACCCACGTGGGTGATTGAAAGACGATCTTTGTTGTCATGGTAATACAATGAAAGTTTAGATGTGATCACCATATAAGTTCAAAGATGAAAAAGCCTGGAAGGAGGAGAGATGACTAGAAACGATTCAGGTTGGCTGTTTAATGTGTGGATTAATTGCCGGAGTAGAGGTCCTTGTGCATTTCAGGTAAAATAACAACTCAATGTTTATATCCCAGGACAAATTAGCTAGCAACAGCAAGCTAGCTAAATAGGACAAATTAACGTTAGCTAGCAAGTGCAAGCTAACTAGCTAAATTGCCATACATGTTTAATGCTTTTCGACTTGTCCCCAAATTAATGTAATTGAGAGTTTGTTTGGATATTTTAACCTGCGTGTCGTGATCGCGTTTGGTGTGGGGGGGCAAAATAAATGTATGTATGATGGCGCACGCGCGCAGCCGGTTTGGGTTCCGTGTCAAGTGTGCTGCAGCAACTATGCAAATGTATGATGAATGTAAGCTTTACTTTTTAGTAGCTGACAAAAATACATGTTACACATGTTTTTTGATGTTTGATGTTGTGGCTATTGTAATCTAATCGGCTCTAAGGAAAACATATGGACTGAGACAGTGAAAATGGTTATTTCTTTTCAGTAAAAAGTTCCTATGTAGATTTTATATGTTCAGCCTCTTGCAATTACATTTGATTTGACCCCAAATCAGAGGTGGCTGGTGGGACAAGCTATAGGGGGACGGGCTCATTGTAATGGCTTGAATGGAATACATGGAACGGTATCAAACATATAGAAACCGTTCCATTTATTCCATTCCAGACATTTCAATCCTCCTATAGCTCCTTCCACCAGCCTCCTCTGCTCCAAATCAATGATGGTGTCCAAAATTCAATATGGCTGCCACAATATCATTAACTGGTGGTTTAATCACCTGTATATACAGTACCTGTCAAAAGTTTGGACCTACGGTTTTTCTTTGTGTCCTATTTTCTACATTGTAGAATAACCGTGAAGACATCAAAACTATGAAATAACACATATGGAAACATGTAGTAACCAAAAAAGTGTTAAACAAATCCAAATAGATTCTTCAAAGTAGTCACCCTTTGCCTTGACAGCTTTGCACACTCTTGGAATTCTCTCAACCAGCTTCACCTGGAATGCTTTTCCAACAGTCTTGAAGGAGTTCCCACATATGCTGATCACTTGTTGGCTGCTTTTCCTTCACTCTGCGGTCCAACTCATCCCAAACCATCTCAATTTGGTTGAGGTCGGGTGATTGTGGAGGCCAGGTCATCTGATGCAGCACTCCATCACTCTCCTTCTTGGTCAAATAGCCCTTACACAGCCTGCAGGTGTGTTGGATCATTGTCCTGTTGAAAAACACTTTTTAATTTTTTATTTCACCTTTATTTAACCAGGTAGGCTAGTTGAGAACAAGTTCTCATTTACAACTGCGACCTGGCCAAGATAAAGCAAAGCAGTGCGACACAAACAACAACAACACAGAGTTACACATGGAATAAACAAACAGTCAATAATAGAATAGAAAAGTATATATACAGTGTGTGCAAATGAGGTAGAATAAGGGAGGTAAGGCAATAAATACAAATGGGTGCTACGGGTAGGTGCCGCTATAGTGACCAGTGAGCTCAGATAAGGCGGGGCTTTACCAAGCAAAGACTTATAGATGACCTGGAGCCAGTGGGTTTGGCAACGAATATGAAGCGAGGGCCAGCCAACGAGATCATACAGGTTGCAGTGATGGGTAGTATATGGGGCTTTGGTGACAAAATGGATGGCACTGTGATAGACTGCATCCAATTTTCTGAGTAGAGTGTTGGAGGCTATTTTGTAAATGACATCGCCCAAGTCAAGGATCTGTAGGATAGTCAGTTTTACGAGGGTTTGTTTGGCAGCATGAGTGAAGGCTGCTTTGTTGCGAAATAGGAAGCTGATTCTAGATTTAATTTTGGATTGGAGATGCTTAATGAGTCTGGAAGGAGAGTTTACTGTCTAACCAGACACCTAGGTAGTTGTCCACATATTCTAAGTCAGAACCGTCCAGAGTAGTGATGCTGGATGGGCGGGCAGGTGTGGGCAGCGATTGGTTGAAGAGCATGCATTTACTTTTACTTGTATTTAAGAGCAGTTGGAGGCCACAGAAGGAGAGTTGTATGGCATTGAAGCTCGTCTGGAGGTTAGTTAACACCGTGTCCAAAGAAGGGCCAGATGTAAACAGAATGGTGTCGTCTGCATAGAGGTGGATCAGAGAATCACCTGCAGCAAGAGCGACATCATTGATGTATACAGAGAAGAGAGTCGGCCCGAGAATTGAACCCTGTGGCACCCCCATAGACTGCCAGAGGTCCGGACAACGGGCCCTCCGATTTGACACACTGAACTCTGTCTGAGAAGTAGTTGGTGAACCAGGCGAGGCAGTCATTTGAGAAACAAAGGCTGTTGAGTCTGCTGATAAGAATGTGGTGATTGACATAGTCAAAAGCTTTGGCTAGGTCGATGAATACAGCTGCACAGTATTGTCTCTTATCGATGGCGGTTATTATATCGTTTAGGACCTTGAGCATGGCTGAGGTGCACCCATGACCAGCTCGGAAACCAGATTGCATAGCGGAGAAGGTACGGTGGGATTCAAAATGGTCAGTGATCTGTTTGTTAATTGGCTTTTGAAGTCCTTAGAAAGGCCAGGTAGGATAGATATAGGTCTGTAGCAGTCTGGGTCTAGAGTGTCTCCCCCTTTGAAGAGCGGGATGACCACGGCAGCTTTCCAATCTTTGGGGATATCAGATGATACGAAAGAGAGGTTGAACAGGCTAGTAATAGGGGTTGCAACAATTTCGGCAGATCATTTTAGAAAGAGAGGGTCCAGATTGTCTAGCTCGGCTGATTTGTAGGGGTCCAAATGATAGTCCCACTAAGCGCAAACCAGATGGGATTGCGTATTGCTGCAGAATGCTGTGGTAGCCATGCTGGTTAAGTGTGTCTTGAATTCTACATAAATCAGAGACAGTGTCACCAGCAAATCACCATCACACCTCCTCATCCATGCTTCACGGTGGGAACCACACATGCGGAGATTATCCGTTCACCTGCTTTGTCTCACAAAGACACAGCGGTTGGAACCAAAAATCTCAAATTTGGACTCATCAGGCCAAAAGACAGATTTCCACCGGTCTAATGTCAATTTAATATAGAGAAGGCAGCAGACTGCTTGACATGACAACACCAAGCATTCCAAGTCACAAACGCCTCTGAGGATCAATGAGGCAACTCGGAGGCTCCAACGAAAGGAAAGAGAACCCTGGACATCTTCTCCATAGCTCTACCTCTTGCGGTATACCAACTGTGGTATAACTTGTGGCTCCAGGATTGGGCTCTTAAGTCACCTCCTTATTATTTGGAAGTAAGCTTGAATAATTGCTAGTCCAATACTGTTGCCTGAATCCAACATGACCTTCCGCTGGCTCACTGCATTTGTGATGCCCATTGGGATGTTCCGGTGCACTCTTATGATATTTGGGTTGAGCTGGCGCATTTATCTAAAACAAAAAATCATGTCCACCATCCTGGCTGTCTGCCCTGGAGTTGCCTTATACAGTGGCAAGAAAAATGTGAACCCTTTGGAATTACCTGGATTTCTGCATACATTGGTCATAACATTTGATCCGATCTTCATCTAAGTCACAACAATAGACAAACACAGTGTGCTTAAACTAATTACACACAAATCATTGTATTTTTCTTGTCTATGTTTAATACATAATTTAAACATTCACAGTGTTGGTTGGAAAAAGTATGTGAACCCATGACTTCTCCAAAAGCTAATTGGAGACAGGAGTCAGCTAACCTGGAGTCCAATCAATGAGATTAGATTGGAGTTGGTTAGAGCTGCTCTGCCCTATAAAAAACACTCACAAAATGTGCGTTTGCTTCACAAGAAGCATTGCCTGATGTGAAACATACCTCGAAAAAGCGATCTCAGAAGACCTAAGATTACGAATTGTTGACATGCATGAAGCTGGAAAGGGTTACAAAAGTATCTCTGAAAGACATGACGTCTCCTTCACAACCAGACAACCAACCATTACACTACAGCAGTATCCTCAGCATCAATCAGACTGAGATAACTATAGTCAATGGGTCTCGTTGGCATGCAAGCTGCATCTGCTGAGTGCCTGCACCCAACTGTCGTAGAAATGGAAGCTGCTGTACTACAGGTTGCTTTCCTGTAACTTGGTTATGCTACTATGTGCTTGTGTTGTGAAGAACATGAACACAGATTGAAGGACTAGTTGTATTCAGCTATTCAAACACAACAGAGGTGGGGCAGTGCCACTCATAGTTTGAGTTATATCAAAAGCAGAAGCGGTGGGTGGGTAAAATCACAGGGGAAGCCAAGTCAGGGGGGAAAAAATGCAATTTATTACAACCTATGTGTTGTGATAATTGCATTGTTTGCTCTATAACCTGTTAGTTCATATGACTTCACAATGTGATAGACAGTGCTTTCGGAAAGTATTCAGACCCCTTGACTTTTTCCACAATTTGCTACATTACAGCCTTATTTTAAATTGGATGAGACATTTTTTGTAAATCTTTTTTTATTTTTTATTAAACTGAAATAATACATGTACATAATATTCAGACCCTTTACTCAGTACTTTGTTGAAGCACCTTTGGCAGCGATTACAGCCTCAAGTCTTCTTTGGTATGACGCTACAAGCTTGGCACACCAGTATTTGGGGAGTTTCTCTCATTCCTCTCTGCAGATTCTGTCAGGTTGGATGGGAAGCATCGCTGCTTTGGCTAGGCCACTCCAGGACATTGAGAGACTTGTCCTGAACCCACTCCTGCATTGTCTTGGCTGTGTTCTTAGGGTCAATGTCCTGTTGGAAGGTGAATCTTTGCCCCAGTCTGAGGTCCTTAGCGCTCTGGAGCAGGTTTTCATCAAGGATCTCTCTGTACTTAACTCCGTTCATCTTTCCCTCGATCCTGACTATTTTCCCAGTCTCTACCACTGAAAAACATCCCCACAGCATGTTGTTGCCACCACCATGCTTCACTGTAGGGATGATGCCAGATTTCCTCCAGATGTGACACTTGGCATTCAGGCTAAGTTCAATCTTGGTTTCATCAGAGCAGAGAATCTTGTTTCTCATGGGTCCTTTAGATGCCTTTTGACAAACTCCAAGCGGGCTGTCGTGTGCCTTTTTACTGAGGAGTGGCTTCCGTCTGGCCACTAACATAAAGAATAAGACTGTAATGTAACAAAATGTGGAAAAAGTCAAGGGGTCTGAATACTTTCCGAATGCAATGTATAGGCCTACGGCCGAGACAAAGAATACACAGTGGCAGAATAAATTTAACCGTACCTTTGTTTCATCATAAAACCGGAGAGCGACATCTGTCTGAAGTCTAGCACCACAGACTCCACTGATCAGCCAAAACAAGCTCAATAACTGAATGCATGCACGCACACTCCTATTGAATATGCATTAGTGTATTGTGAGCAGGCCTATGCCACCTTAATCTACCCAGTTTTAAAAAAAAGATTTACCATTCAAATAAAAGTATTACCATTATGATGTTGTTATGAGTGAGATTGGTTAAAAACAAAGTCAAATGTATTGTTTGATTTAAACAAAAGTATGCATTAATGCATACCCGGCTGTCCCTTGGATATTTTTTTCATAAAAAGGATTTAATGATATTGAACATCGGCCTAAAATATCGTCCATTGGCCTCCCTAAAAAATCCTGTTCGATTGTTCTCTAATTTACAGGGGATTTGAGCTCCATCTAATGGCAGTCATATTTGATTTTGGACGCCATATTGGATTTGCGGCAAAATCCAGGATGGCCCCAAAGATAATCTGTGGTGGCCCCCTGACTATTGCAAGAGTAACTATATGTGTTTTTGTCAGGCAGGACCATACAGCGTGAATGAGAGTAAATTTTACTCGGAAAGTTGTCTATAAATCAGTTCCAAAAATGACATTCGTCATAATATTTATATTATATTCATAGGTCAATCAATCAATAAAATGTATTTATAAAGCCCTTCTTATACCAGCTGATGTCACAAAGTGCTGTACAGCAAGCAATGTAGGTGTAGAAGCACAGTGGCTAGGAAAAACTCCCTAGAAAGGCCAGAACCTAGGTAGAAACCTAGAGAGGAACCAGGCTATGATGGCCAACAGAACATGGCCATGTTCAAATGTTCATAGATGACCAGCAGGGTCAAGTAATAATAATACTCAGTGGTTGTAGAAGGTGCAACAGGTCAGCACCTCAAGAGTAAATGTCAGTTGGCTTTTCATAGCCAATCATTCAGAGTATCTCTACCACACCTGCTGACTATAGAGAGTTGAAAACAGCAGGTCTGGGACAGGTAGCACGTCCGGTGAACAGGTCAGGGTTCCATAGCCGTAAGCAGAACAGTTGAAACTGGAGCAGCAGCATGACCAGGTGGACTGGGGACAGCAAGGAGTCATCTGGCCAGGTAGTCCTGAGGCATGGTCCAAGGGCTCAGGTCCTCTGAGAGAGAGAGAGAGAATTAGAGCATTCACACAGGACACTGGATATGACAGGAGAAATACTCCAGATGTAACAGACTGACCCTAGCCCCCCGACACATAAACTACTGCAGCTTAAATACTGGAGGCTGAGACCGGAAGGGTCGGGAGACACTGTGGCCCCGTCTGACGATACCCCTGGACAGGGCCAAGCAGGCAGGATATAACCCCACCCACTTTGCCAAAGCACAGCCCCCACACCACTAGAGGGATATCTTCAACCACCAACTTACCATCCTGAGACAAGTATAGCCCACAAAGATCTCCCCCACTGCACAACCCAAGTTGGGGCGCCAACCCCGACAGGAGGATCACGTCAGTGACTCAACCCACTCAAGTGACGCACCCCTCCCAGGGATGGCATGGAAGAGCACCAGTAAGCCATTGACTCTGCTGCTGTAATAGGGTTAGAGGCAGAGAATCCCAGTGGAGAGAGGGAAACCGGCCAGGCAGAGACAGCAAGAGCGGTTCGTTGCTCCAGTGCCTTTCCGTTCACCTTCACACTCCTGGGCCAGTCTACACTCAATCATAGGACCTACTGAAGAGATGAGTCTTCAATAAAGACTTAAAGGTTGAGACCGAGTCTGCGTCTCTCACATGGATAGGCAGACATTCCATAAAAATGGAGCTCTATAGGAGAAAGCCCTGTCTCCGGCTGTTTGCTTAAAAATTCTAGGGACAGTAAGGAGGCCTGCGTCTTGTGACCGTAGCGTACGTGTAGGTATGTACGGCAGGACCAAATCGGGAGGAGCAAGCCCATGTAATGCTTTGAAGGTTAGCAGTAAAACCTTGAAATCAGCCCTTGCCTTAACAGGAAGCCAGTGTAGAGAGGCTAGCACTGGAATAGTATGATAGTGCTAAACACGGCTGCTAGGATCTTGACTAACTGAAGTTTATTTACTGCTTTATCCGGGTAGCCGGAAAAAAAGCATGGATGAATTTCTTTGCATCATTTTTTGGACAAAGTTTCTGATTTTTGCAATGTTACGAAGATGGAAAAAAGCTGTCCTTGAAACAGTCTTGATATGTTCGTCAAAAGAGCGATCAGGGTCCAGAGTTACGCAGAGGACCTTCAGGTAAAATATACAGTGAAAACAATAGTGATCCTAAAACGGAGCTTTGCGACCTTTTGCCACATTTTAGGCTTCAAACATAAAGATATAAAACAGTATTTTTTGTGAAGAATCAACAACAAGTGGGACACAATCATGAAGTGGAACGACATTTATTGGATATTTCAAACTTTTTTAACAAATCAAAAACTGAAAAATTGGGCGTGCAAAATTATTCAGCCCCTTTACTTTCAGTGCAGCAAACTCTATCCAGAAGTTCAGTGAGGATCTCTGAATGATCCAATGTTGACCTAAATGACTAATGATGATAAATACAATCCACCTGTGTGTAATCAAGTCTCCGTATAAATGCACCTGCACTGTGATAGTCTCAGAGGACCGTTAAAAGCGCAGAGAGCATCATGAAGAACAAGGAACACACCAGGCAGGTCCGAGATACTGTTGTGAAGAAGTTTAAAGCCGGATTTGGATACAAAAATATTTCCCAAGCTTTAAACATCCCAAGGAGCACTGTGCAAGACCTGTAAACTCCCTCTAAACTTTCAGCTCATACAACGAGAAGACTGATCAGAGATGCAGCCAAGAGGCCCATGATCACTCTGGATGAACTGCAGAGATCTACAGCTGAGGTGGGAAACTCTGTCCATAGGACAACAATCAGTCGTATATTGCACAAATCTGGCCTTTATGGAAGAGTGGCAAGAAGAAAGCCATTTCTTAAAGATATCCATAAAAAGTGTTGTTTAAAGTTTGCCACAAGCCACCTGGGAGACACACCAAACATGTGGAAGAAGGTGCTCTGGTCAGATGAAACCAAAATTGAACTTTTTGGCAACAATGCAAAACGTTATGTTTGGCTTAAAAGCAACACAGCTGAACACACCATCCCCACTGTCAAAAATGGTGGTGGCAGCATCATGGTTTGGGCCTGCTTTTCTTCAGCAGGGACAGGGAAGATGGTTAAAATTGATGGGAAGATGGATGGAGCCAAATACAGGACCATTCTGGAAGAAAACCTGATGGAGTCTGCAAAAGACCTGAGACTGGGACGGAGATTTGTCTTCCAACAAGACAATGATCCAAAACATAAAGCAAAATCTACAATGGAATGGTTCAAAAATAAACATATCCAGGTGTTAGAATGGCCAAGTCAAAGTCCAGACCTGAATCCAATCGAGAATCTGTGGAAAGAACTGAAAACTGCTGTTCACAAATGCTCTCCATCCAACCTCACTGAGCTCGAGCGGTTTTGCAAGGAGGAATGGGAAAAAATGTCAGTCTCTCGATGTGCAAAACTGATAGAGACATACCCCAAGCGACTTACAGCTGTAATCACAGCAAAAGGTGGCGCTACAAAGTATTAACTTAAGGGGGCTGAATAATTTTGCACGCCCAATTTTTCAGTTTTTGATTTGTTAAAAAAGTTTGAAATATCCAATAAATGTCGTTCCACTTCATGATTGTGTCCCACTTGTTGTTGATTCTTCACAAAAAAATACAGTTTTATATCTTTATGTTTGAAGCCTGAAATGTGGCAAAAGGTCGCAAAGTTCAAGGGGGCCGAATACTTTCGCAAGGCACTATACATTGTTTGTCTTCAGGAAGGCAGTGAGTTGCTGCCCAACAGCTTTTTCTAAAATGTTTGAAAGGAATGGGAGATTTGATATAGGCCGACAGTTGAAAAATATATCTTTTCTAGGTCAAGGTTTGGCTTTTTCAAGAGAGGCTTTATTACTGCCATTTTTTTGTGAGTTTGGTACACATCCGGTGGATAGAGAGACGTTTATTATGTTAAACATTGGAGGGCCAAGCACAGGAAGCAGCTCTTTCAGTAGTTTAGTTGGAATAGGGTCCAGTATGCAGCTTGAAGGTTGAGGCCATGATTATTTTCATCAATGTGTCAACAGATCTAGTAGTAAACCATTTGAGAGTCTCCCTTGATCCTCAGAACACCTTTGCTTTGGAGGAATACGCAGATTTAAAGAGGAGTCCGTAATTTGCTTTCGTGAGCTTTTCCACAAAGAAGTTAATGAATTTATCACTGCTGAAGTGAAAGCCATCCTCTCTTGTGGAATGCTGCTTTTTAGTTGATATTTCCACCTATTGTATCTCTGTGTTTACAGGTCTATATTTCCAAGATGCGTTAAGAGATGTGTGTGTGTGTGTGTCCACATTTGAGCAATTTCAGAGCTTACAATATTGGGTTACATGTAACCCCTTCCCCACCCCCCTCCAGCCAGGCATTATTCTGCACATTTTGACTTTAGGGTGTGTCACAATATCTATCAATTGAAACACTTTTGCAGTAAAATATTTTTTCACAACCAGTCCATTTCATAAATGGGAGACATTTAGAGATGTGAAAAATATGATTGTGTTTTGTTCTACCCCGGGTAGGAGTATCTCACAAATGTGGCTGCCTTGCCACAAGCCTATTAGACTAGAGCGTGAATTTAGGTACTTTCCGCCCCTATTATAGTGGTTGATCTTGTGACAGTTGAGGTGAGAAAATAGATCATTGTAGGAACCATTTTTTTTCTACCTTTTTGTTGACAGGTTTTGACCGTGGTTTACTCATGTGATCCAGAAACACAGTACATGAAGAATGGGGTGTGTTGCAGTATGTGTGGGCCAGGTAAGGAAGAGAACATTCATTATTTGACATATCTGTACTCTTATCAGCCTTTTGAGTGAAACTGAGTCAATATACCCTTGTTAGGATCTACACTCAATATTCATAATCCGCAAAACTATATTATCTTAACAGGCACCAAGATGTTATCCAGCCATAGCGGTTGTTTAGATCCACATTGTATGCCATGCCAAGAGGGTGAATACCAGCATGCATTCACAGACAAGAACCTCTGTAAACTGCAACCATACTGCGACCCAAGTAAGACTTTTGATGCTCTTTATGTGTTTGAAGACAAAGTATGTGTCTGAAATCAGATGTGTCATGCCCATAGGGGGCACAGGTGCAAGATTTGTACTGTAAAAAAAAAAAAACATTGTTTCTCTGTAATGCTACTATCCACTTAGCAATTTGATGAAGTTGCCTTTAGCTAGCCCAGATAGGTTTCCAATCCCGCAAACTCATAGCTAGCTACCAAGAAGACATTTCAGACTATCATTCAAGTTAGAATAGCTTAGCTATATCAGCTGGCATGCCTGCTGGCAAGGTTGGTAGACTTTAGAAAAGCAAGCATGTACTGAATAAGACTCACAGACCTTTAAATATGTTTACCCAGAGCTGCAGAGAAGCATATTTAATGTATTTTAAAAAATAACCTCCAGTCAGGAAGATACAGACAGCTGAAGAGGTATGCTTAGATATGCAGAAAAAGAGACCTATTTATTTCATAGAATTAATGATTATGGTTCTAGATTGCAGGGAAAAAAGCTGCTTCAGGTGTTTGGAAAATCCCCCCCCCCCCCCCCCCCTCCGGACCACCCCCCTGCCATCCTCGCATACTTTCTGCCCCATCAGATTATTGGGGTGCATGACACCCCTGTCTGAAATGACACCCTTTTCCCTATTATTGCATTACAGCAGGCCCTGGTCAAAATAGTGCACTAAGGAATAGCAGATTTCAGATTCACGTAGGGCCTACTGTTTATCTGGCTTATCTGTTTGTAATAACACAACACTTGTATCTCCTTCCTGCCACAGATAAAAACTTTGAGCACAGTACCAATAGGAACACGACAAGCCTCAGCCCATGCAAATGTAAGCCTGGATACCACTGTTCCAGTGAAGAGTGCCTGACATGTGTTCCACATACTAAATGCAGACCTGGAGAAGAGGTCAAATCCAAAGGTAGAAAACACTCTTTCCTCATGCTTTCCTCATGCTATCAGCAACGATTGAGTTCTACGCTAGTGTGCCCTACTACGTGTTCAAACATGGCTTTTAAGTTTCTGTTTCTATTCTGTTTCTATTCTGTTGTATTCTATTAAACTGCAAGAGTTAGGCTAAACTGTGTTATTTTTGAGAATGTGGTCACTCGAACCGTATACTGTATATTTTCTCAGGTAACCCCATACATGACACGGTGTGTAAGGCCTGTCCTTTAAACATGTTCTCCAGTGACAGCTCTGCCGAGAGCAAGTGCAAGCTGTGGACAGTGTGAGTATTTCGATCCTTGTACCATTAAAACAAATGTGATGTGTATGTTATCGAACTGTAATTGAAACCGCAGCCATCATACACATAATAATGTTGGTTTGTTTGATCCCAAATGATGTTTTCAGTTGTACGTCTGAATTCAAAACTGAAGCCGAAGGGACAGCCACCTCAGACACGGTCTGTGGTAAGTACTATACAGGGTCTACTAATTGAATGCAACACACATTTACACATATCACAACGTTTCCATTCTACCATACTGAATTGGGGAACTATAAAATATATTCCTTTATTGTCAGTTGACCATCACTTTCTCACAGTAACTCATTCACTTGAATTGGGCTACATAGTAGGAGTGGCCTGTTTATCCTGGTTTCAAAATCAGACAGCTTAAACCGAAAGTTGTGGTGGGGCTGTGTGGGAGTGTTTTCTCAGTATTACAGTAGCCTGTAGTAGGGCGGCCAACAGTAGCCTGTAGTAGGGCACGTAACAGTAGCCTGTAGTAGGGCAAGTAACAGTAGCCTGTAGTAGGGCGGCCAACAGTAGCCTGTAGTAGGGCACGTAACAGTAGCCTGTAGTAGGGACGCTAACAGTAGCCTGTGTAGTACCTCTGTCGACACTAGTCTAAGGGACACATAGGCTGTAGGCTATGGTTGGTTGGTTTGTTAACAATAGTTGGTTGAATTGTTTGTAATGTTGTTTTGATTTACTTTACAGTGCCAGTACCCAATTCCTATGGGACAATAATCACAATTGTAATGGCCTTTCTAGCTGCAGTGGTTTTGGGTGTTGTCCTGTTCAAATTCAGAGGTATTTAACACTAATTGTATTATGTTATTTGAGTGATATCTTTACGTTGGAATCTTTGAGTAATCATATTTTTATTTTGTTCTAGGTCAACTCGGAGAGGCCTGCAAGAAAGCAAATGTACGTTCTATATATACCTTTAGTACCAGCCGTGACAGTAATGCTGCTATTCTGTTATATTTAGATGCTAACTCACAGATGCATTGTGTCATTCACCATAGGAATCCTGTATGGACTTGAATCTTAAGAGGGGAACTAAGAGGGCTACAGCAGACGGAAGAGCAGAAGAGGGAAACGCAGGACCTGAAGAGGGGAGGGAACAACTTCAACCTATAATCCAACTTGGAGAGCCATCATCAACACCATACCGATCATTGCCAGGTCCTCAAATACCAGAGGAGGTTGAAGCTAAAGACATGTCTGAAAATGGACAATTGGTGGTGCAGGAGGAGGGTAAACCTGACCATGTTTCTGTTTCTGATACACAAAGTGTATTTTATGAATAGCTATAGATCACATGACCACCTGGCTTCACCTATTGCTTAACATGATTAACAACAGCCAGGTTGTGCATTAATTAATACAGTAGCGGTGTGTGGGTAAAATCACTGGGGAAGCCAAGCCAGGAAAAAAGGTCATACTACAACCTATGTTGTGATAGTTGCGTTATTTGCTCTATACCCATTAGTTCATACACCACCGTGTTATACAATAAGACTGTGACAACAAGAAGACAACAGTCACACAGTGGTGGAATAAATTCAACTACACATACGTTTTGTTTCATCACAAGACCGAAGAGCAACATCTGACCCGTTGAAGTCCACAAAGCATATTGCATGTAACAAACAGTTGTATTACCTACAGCATGGTCAATAAAGTTTTATGTTTTCGACAGTTACTAAAGAGCTACTGAATTAGAACCACAGAATTACCTCAAGTCACTACAAAGACAACACGAACACTGTCCCCGCTATTCCAGCACCATTTCAACTTAAAACATTTAAACATCATCAATCAAGGCTATATATGCTTACTTTAATACACTGAAAACAAGCTTAAAAATACCAAAAACATTTTAGTCCAATCAATGTTGCTAAATATAATTCTGTCTGTGTGTGTGTGTGTGCGCAAGTGGGAAAAAAAGAAAGTTCACTCACCCTAATTGTAGATTAGTTGAACGCCAGTGCCATCCTCCTCTCTTTCATGTTGGCAAAACGTTCTATGGCTTTGTCATATAGTATGCTTTTATTTTTTTATTTTCATAGGCTACCTAGATAAAATGCTTGCTATCCTAACTTCCTCACATGGGCAACAATGATTGATATGGTTGAATGTTCTGTATATTGTAAATTGTTGTAAAAAGTATTGGTTGCTGTATTCTGTTATAGAAGATGTTCATAAGCACACTAGAGAATGGCTTTTTTATTATGTCGTTCTGTTTTAATTACTCTCCTTTGCATTAAACTATCAAAAATAAATGCTACTGAGTTGTTCATAAAGACAATGCCCATTCAAATTTGAAATGTCTGTTTTGTTTTTTATTTAAAATCAAGAGACTATTTTTTTGTGTGTCTCAATTTAAGTTACATTTATAAAGTATAGATTTTAATATTGTTGGAGCACACAGTACCTGGCCTTTTCTTTTACAGTACTTTTACATTTTTGGGTCAGTAGCAGGTACTCAGGTTTTCCACAAGGGGGGGGTAATGCTTCACTAGAACCGTGAGATTAGAGCATCAGTCAGGGGGTGGACTTCACCCTCTTGTGGCTCTCAGTGGTGGAGAAAATACCCAATTGTCATACTTGAATAAAAGTAAAGATACCGTAATAGAATATGACTCAAGTAAAAGTGAGGGTTACCAATTCGAATACTACTTGAGTAAAAGTCTAAAGGTGTTTGGGTTTTAAATATACTTAAATAACAAAAGTAAATGTAATTGCAAAAATATACTTAAAGTAAAAATATAGAGCCTCCCAAGTCGTGCAGCAGTCTAAGACAGGCTGTGTCGCAGCCGGCCGCGACCGGGTGACCCATGAGGCGGCACACAATTGGTCCGTTGCGCTAGTGCAGCTTGGCAGGGTTGTGTTTCGGAGGACGCATGGCTCTCAACCTTCGCTTCTCCCGAGTCTGTACAGGAGTTGCAGCGATGGGACAAGACTGTAACTACCAATTGGATATCACGAAAAAGGGGTAAAAAGTACAAAAATAAATAAGTAAATATATAGATAATTCCAAATTCCTTATATTAAGCAAACCAGAAGGCACCATTTTCTTGTTTTTTAAATGTATGGATAGTCAGGGGCTCACATCATTTTCAAACAAAGCATTTGTGTTTAGTGAGTCCACCAGATCAGAGGCAGTAAGGATGACCAGGAATGTTCTCTTGATAAGTGTGTGAATTGGACCATTTTCCTGTCCTGCTAAGCGTTCGAAATCTGGGTGTCAGGGAGCATTTCAGGCTTCTTTCCTCTTAGGTGTTTTCTCATTATCCCCGGATAAGTGCAGTTTACATGCATGGAAACCTGGGTGATTGGCAAGGAAGTTTTTCTAGTCTTTCACCCCCCACTCATCTACCTCTTAACTGAATCTCACCCATCAGATCCTGTAGGTATGATCTCCTGATTATGTCCGTTTCTCTCCTACACACACACACACACACACACACACACACACAATCTATCTTTCCATGTGGAGGTTTGGAGATGCAGAAAACTGAACTGGTTTTGGTTAGCAGGCCTGCTCCCCCTTTTGGACTCTTCAAGTTGCATTGTAGGATCAATCTGTTTCTGCTCATATGCAGATCTACTGTGTTCCGGTTTGAAACGGTATTATTCAACTCGTCTGAATTTGGATAACGACCCCCATGCAGTTTCCTTGTTTGGGCTATGTTCCATCAAATTGTTAGTGTGACTATCACCCTGCATGGCCCAACAATGAGATAACCAATTACTTTATTAATTAATTGAAATAATTTTAACTGATTAAAGGATGATTTCAGTCAGTGAACATGTCACCATGGGCCATGATTACATTTCATCCTTGTTGTTATTCAACAATATTTATCCTGCATTGATTGAGGTTTAGATAACAAATATGTAATTTGCATATCAAGCAATCTGTTAAATCTTTACAATCAGGTATTAAGCAATATTTTGGAATAAAAATCGTAATAAACTACCAGAATAAGTTTGGAAAGCTAAATATAAAACATTAAAAATCTGATTGTGGCCTTGCCAGACCTTGCCCCAAAAAACAGTAAGAACTGGTGAATGATCAACACATGACAATTCCATTTCATATTTTGAGGGATTTTATTTTACCAAAATAAATGTTAATGATAAGACAAATGAAATTAGAATGTACAGATTATTCATGCAAATACATCTACACGTATGTACACAAAACATAACTCTGTAAGAGTCTTCGGTCTTACAAGAAGCCAAACAACATATAGGCCTGCCCAGCATTTTCCATAGTAAGCGTGTAGGCTCCCACATAAAAAAAATAAGCCTGTTCCAATCCCTGGAGTTTGGCATTTTAAAGTGCAAAAGATGTAAACATGTGTTTTTTGGTAATTTAAAACTGTAAATGCTTCGTTAAAGAATATCGTGAGCAGTATATCTGGGAATATACAGTCCATTCCTTGATGCCCATTCTGACCAGAATTTGCCCATTTCTGTGCTCCTGGGATGACACGCATTGTCCTGGTGGGGCTTTTTCACCGTTTCCGAGGTCGCGGTTTCTGCCAAAGACCATATTTTGGGCTTTTGACACTCAGCGTTGTCCTTACATCCTAGACGAGATGGGGATGATGTGCGTTTGGTGTAACTCTTTTCGACATAATTTTCCCCGTGAGCACGCGTGCTGTCTCTATGGTCATCGCTTGATTGTTTCTCCAGGCGTGCTTCCACCAACTCTGGCGTCGTATCCTCCACCTTGTCATCGACGGGTTGAAGATCTATTTCGTCTTCATCAACCAAAGCGCTTTTCTGCAGAGTGACATCACTCTTCTCCTCGTCGCTTTCGCCCTCCTCCTCGTCAGATTTCCCCTTGAACGCCCAGCTCACCCTATTCTCCTTCTTCAGCCGTCGCCTGGCGTTGGCAAACCAAGTTGACACCTGCGTGAGGCTCATCTTGGTTACGATGGCAAGCATGATCTTCTCGCCCTTTGTAGGATATGGGTTCTTGAGATGCTCGTTCAACCAGGCCTTGAGCGCGCTGGTGCTTTCCCGGGTAGCCACCTTGGCGACTCTGCTTGGGTCATCAGTTGCGCCTGGTCGGTATTGCGGGTAGAACGGCCCTCCTCGGCCGAGAAGCGCTTCATAATACGGAGAGACAGTCTTCAGGTCGAAGGAGTTGTTCTGAAAACACAAGGGAGAGTTGCAACGTTTAAAATTCTGCATAACCGACCACACTGATTTGTCAAGTGCGTAATTACGCATTTCATTTTATTGGCGAGAAAGGCAAGCAATCAAGCACAGTTATACGTTGTATCTGTTGTATTCAGATTACAAAATGTAATGAATTATCCATTAGAAGCATAGGCTATTCTCAAGTAACTTACCATGTGCGCAATGTGTCCGTAGTGTGGATAGGGGATAAAGTTGTATCCCTGTAGTCCTGAATATGCCAAAGGGACCCCAGTCATCGCAGCAAGATGAGGGGCTTGTTGCTGTCGTACCCTGGGTTGAGATCCCAAACCCGGTATCTGATATCCAGGGAGCATGTTGATGTTTCTTTCAAAGAAGAAGTTGCCAAATCCAATTTGTGACGCAGGCATCCTTACGTCCTGACTATCAGATTGTGAATGACAGTATGTGCACCCTCGCGAACTTTTAATATACCCCTGTGCAGTCATGGGCGTTCCTTAGCCGCGGCGACTGACGGGTTGAAAAGACTCGCTTTCACTCGGACCAAATCCCATCAAAGGAGAACTCCGCTGTTCCTTTTAACAGTTTCTTAAAGGCGCTAAATAGCCTACGTGATACTTATCTCGAACCAAGCATTTCTATGGTGAGAGACGAATAATTAAACCTAATTTGAAATTCACAATTTTATTCTGATGCGTAGAATATAGAGATCTAGCTAACTATTTCTAATAATTAACTTACTATTTTTTTGTCACAACATGATCGGGAACCTTAATAATGGAACAATTCCAAACTATTAATTTATGGGTCACCTGAAATTAGCCAAAATTCCACCTTTTATTTAACGCCCAACAAATCGTAATCATTTCACCTTTACTTACCCCAACATTTAAAAATCCAACAAAATTAAGTGTTTTACAGGAAAAGAATAAACATATTTTCCAAAAAAGAATGGAACTCTTTTAAACTCAAACTCAAGTGTCCCATCAAATTTGATAATAAAATAAATAAATAAAATTACTTGAATAAGATTAACACCAGGCAGACCTATCTTGGCAGACCTGTAGCCTATCTTATCTGACGATCAGACCTCTGTTGGAAATTGACTTATGAACACATAGCTGTGAATTTAATTAGCCAACTGAATTAGTCTAATGATGTTAACAGATTTTCAGGTTTCTTTCCATGACCATTGACTGAAACTGTAATGCCTTTAATATATTGTTATTTGGATTTGTCTGAGGTTTCATCTAATATTTGTAACTTGAATTAAGCTATGGATTTTTGTAGCCTATACTAAATGTCCCTCAACATCTGAAACGAAAAAAATGTAGGCTTTATGCAGATATTCCACAAGTCTATCTTAAACTAGTAAATTAATATCAAATCGGAAAACATCTCACATATTTAGTTAGATACCAATTTACTTGATTTATTATTCCTAATTAACAAATGTAGGGTTAATCTTTGGGTGCCAATTGGTCAATACCTGCCTCAGAACTTTTCTTGTTAATTTATTGTGATTGAACCCTAACAGACTTCCCTTTGCATGTCGGAGAGTTTTGTTGTGGCTTCAGCATGTCGTTTCAACGGGCCTAATTAAAAGTGGTTAAGTGAAACAGGTGTTGACTAATGTATATGATAATTATGAGATAACAAATGGCGATGTGGGAAGGTCGAATGGTTGTTAAAGATACGAGAAGATACGAGAAGAAGAAGGGTTCTTTCTTATTCCACTCTGCCCTTTCATGTTCTCCAAAAGGACATCAGTTAAAGGATACGTTTTTACAGAATTTGTGCGCACTATAGGTATTTCTGGTTCATTTCTAAAAGGGTGAATTGTTAAATATAAGTATCAACATGTCAGAGAATAACATTTAGCCATGTTTGCATAAAGGTGTAAAAAAAGAAGAAGTTATAAATATATATATATATATTTATATCTATTTATTATCTATTTATTTGTTTAAAAAAATAATGTTAATGAAGTAAGATACATTTATAACAGAAGACTAGCATCTGCTATTCATCTGTTATTAGCAGAATTCATGAAGTAAATCATCTTGATTTAAATGTTCACATTATGCTGAACATTGAGGTTATTCAAAAGGCCTATTCCACAGATGGTTTGTTTCTGTCTGTGTGTGTGTGTGTGTGTATGTGTGTGGCATTAGGTAGATGGAAAGGGATAAACAATGGGAAGAAATACAGGGGAGAGGGGGTATTTGGGCGAGGTCCCTCAGGCCTAGAGCAAATTTGTTCAACTGGTACAATGAGTTGACTGGAGAGCAATGAGTCAAAGGCTTAAATAATGCCATCAGTATGTCTTAAAACACAAACAGCTCAGGGCAATTGCTTTTGTCTGACTTGTAGACTGTTCTTTCAATTCTTTTCCTCTTTCGCATGTCGGCGACAATGCAGGTGTTGGTCTTGTTCTGACAGGTTGCATAAGTACTGTTTGCTCTCAGGATGTCCCTCGTTTGCCCAGAAGAGTGACCAAATGGAGGAGGACTGTCCTCAGTTCCCTGTGAGATTCAGTATACAAGATAAAATTAATGATAGTCTCTTGTGAGTGTTATATGGCCAGCACATGCACGACTTGGCTGGTCTTAAGGTGAATGGAAAAGTTTCCTCCGGGAAAACTCCCCTTTAGACAAGACACGCAGGCCCACTTTAGTCCATAGATGGAATCGACTGGGAGCCTCAATGATGCCTTTCATTTCCCACTCTCTTACATACAGTATCCTATATAACTGTGCCAATTAACCGTGGGCCTCTGATTAAGTCCAGGAGAAGAGCCATGCAGGACAACATTTCAAGCCCCCTTTCTCTAGTGGAACTCTCAATTATGCTTTTAATTTCCCATTCTCATACTGTATTCTATATCTGTGCCCCCCCCTATAGTCTAACAGTGGGCCTCTGATTGATGAGAAGATCCAGGGTCATGACAACAGCGTGAGTCCTTAATGAGCTACTAACAACAATGGGCTTAGGTGTGACTTCAATTACTGGTCATCACCTGCCGCTGAGCTGACACAACAAAAGGCCTAAGTACGGCATGTCGATAGAATAGCTCACGAGAAGGTGCGAACAACACAACAAAAGCTTAAAGGGAATCTACAGAGTATTCAACACCTAGCCCTTGTTCGTTTAAAAAAAAAACACAACCAGATACCTGTACTTTTCCTAACAGAGAGGGAAAGTGGTAAGCAGAGAGTAAATCTGGATATTTGGCATAAAGAGGGAATGGAACGCATTTCTAAAATGCTTATTTGAATATAATTTACCCAAATACAGAACTAATCACTACTAATGTAACATAAACATAGGAGGCAAGATACACTACCTCTTTAAATCTGACTCAGTGAAACAAGTCAATGTAACAACCTGCTCATTCCCTTAACGAACAGAACGTTCCATTTCCAGGAAATTAAGTGAATGTCAACTCATGACATGGAAAAATCCTCATATAACAAATCCCATTCTTCCCAGGTAATTTGATTTAGAGGGACACAACCCCAAATGGAGAAATGTAAGAAAAGTGTACATTTTATCAAGCTCTCCCACCCACTCCTCAGCTATCAACCCCTCCCCTCCCTTCAGACCCTCATCCCTCCTACCTCTTTGTCCTTTGTCATTACTCTTATCAGCTACACTCTATCATTCTTTTTATAGAGAAGTGGCGCTGAAACCGCTTGCAAATGTAAGTATGTCTTTGTTAGTGTCTCGGCGGTAGGCTGGTGTCCCGCCCCTCTGCTCCCTCCTGGGTGTGCTTTGATTGACGGCCCTCTGCTGGGTGAGGGACAGGCCGTGTTCGTTAGGCTGTGACGGACAGGCCAACAGCTGGGGGACTGAATGACTGCTGGTGGTGCTGGTTGGGCCCTCTGCTGCGTTGGACGTTGGAGGACACTGGCCCGCTCCACCACCACCACCCCTGTGGGGCCTCACTGGGCCCCTAGGACCCCCAGCCTGCCCAGCAAGTGTAGTTCCCCGGCAGGCTTGCTGTGCCAGAGCAGCTCGTTAGCTGTTAACTGGCAACGCCCTGCCTCTCCTCCCCAGTGACAGGGGGACTCAGCATGGTATGTTGGTCCAGGTGGCCCCCAACACACATCTGCAAGTCAACATGCCCTGCTGCCCAGGAGAGTACATAATTCATTCATTGAAGTCAGAAATAGCACTGTAGACACTGAATGACATATTATAGAAAAATTGGTTATAGTGAACTCCCACAGACAGACATATAGTATCTACTACTATATTACAGTAGCTACAGCGGAACATGTGACACGGGAGTACTTTTTTTCTACATGCTGCAAGATTTCCAATTATTATTACTGGAAAATAACCATCCACAATAAGAGAGGGATTAAATGTATTGCTAATGTACACTGTGGCAAATAATTCCACTGCTACTCGTGGTGCCATGTACGTATGCTTGTTTTGTTAAAGAGTTATGAATGGAGGTAGGAAAGCAACTCCTAAAATGTAACGAACTTAAGTTCACAGCCAGCATCTAATGAGCTTGTGGGGCATCTGTGACGTGACATCTACATTTCGGCCCATTTGTAAAACAAAGGCTACAAGGAAGCCGGGGGCACTGGTTCTCTGTGTTTCAACCCTTATAACAATGAAAAGCAGGCGCTGGTGGGAGGCAGTGCCCTCATGGAAATGAGCAACCAAACCAACAATGTGTCTCCTAATCTCCTCAGAGAGAGGAATCAGTTACACAGCAGTATGCACCCCCAATGCTTTTCATTAGAACCAGCGTGCTATTGAAACACTAACCCCCCCCCCCCCCCCCCCCCCATCCCAACCCCCCTAATGTGTAGCCACGGGCTCTCCTCACACATGGGCCAGATACAAGGTAGCCCCTCCAGCAGTGAGGGGGGGGGGGGGATCTAGACAGTGGGACAGGGGGTTAGTATTGGGGAGCTAGGCCTCAAAGCATGGGATTAGAGTTAATGTGCCCTCCCTGGGTTATAATCTCTTCAGAGGGGGACTTTGTTTGAGAGCTTGAGGGCAGTAAAATAAGTATCTATTACAGAAACCCCCCTCTTATCCCACACTCCAATAGCCTCCCCCTCTTCAAAAAATGAAGCACAAAAACACTTGCCTCTGTTCCCCCATGTCTTCTGATATCCAAAAGCAAGTGCTGCTGCCCTTTTCAGCTAATCTGGAGTTAAGGGCTAAAGCCGTATGGAGAGTAACCGCGACACATATTTACTCCATCTGTAGCCTGCAAAGTGAGGAGGTTGATGTAGATCAAAGGAGGCTTAGAAAAGAAGTGAGGATATCACCATGAAAAGAATAAAAAAAATAGCGTTCTCACAAGTTTCATTTCTTGTTGTTGGGGAGTCATAATGTGAGAGCTGAACTACGGGGTCCAAAGCTGAGGATTTAATGAAATGTAATCTTGTTAGTATACCCGTGTATAAAGAAAAATCTTGATATTATTATCCATCGACTAAATCTTAAGACCATCCCAACCACAGGAGGCTGCTGAGAGGGAGGACAGCTCATATTCATGGCCGTGACAGAGCCAATGGAATGGCATCAAAGCACACATGGAAACCATGTGTTTGATACCATTGCACTGATTCCGCTTCAGCCATTACCACGAGTCTGTCCTCCCCAATTAAGGCACCACCAACCTCCTGTGATCCAACAGCTGATATGAAGTGCCCATTTAACCAAGTTAACTTGGTAGAACTCCACCTACTGTGACTCTCATAAAGATTAAAAAGTGAACACAAAATTAGTAGCACAGCATAGCACTTTAATATACAAATATCTCAAATATAAATAATGTGCAAAACAAAACAAGCTGGAAGAGGCAGGTTCAATTTGAGGCAATACAAACAACTTGAGGAAAAACATGATGCAAAGCCATGGCACATCAACTAACTTGTTTCCCAATTGAATAAGACACTTAATTATGAACGGACTATTCTATGCCAGTACTCTGGTATTGTTTTGTCTTTCAATAGAATACAACGTGAAATACAAATTGAATACAACGTGAAATACAGAGGGTGAAACAATAAAAAAAGATTGTCCCTCGTTTTCTCCTTCAATAGAAATACAATGAGAAATACAGAGGGTGAACGAATAGAAAATAGTGTCCCTTATGACAAATCAACCAACTGACAATGTTAAAGTGCGATCATCAACATGTAAACGTGGCACTTCAAATCTGGAACGTCTGATCGGTTTGGAAACTACACATTCGGGCACGGTCTTCACTAAACACGGTGTGAGGAAAAAGGCAAGTGAAATTCAAATACACACTAAATTGAAAGAGCAAGAAAACAAATGCAGCATGCAAAATAGCTCCGTATGTAATGTCACATTTTGTCTCACTAGAATCAAATTCTACTTTTAAAATGGAATTAAATGATAATCAAATCATTTTGGGAGATTGTATTGTAGCAATAAAGGCAGTAAACAACAAACTAAACAACTCAATAGTTACAGCTCCCTACAACATAAAAGCATACAGAATACATACTATAAAAGCATACATTACAATTCAAATAAACACACAGTGACTGAACATGTTTTTTGTGATGTCATTTCTGTGATGCCATTGAATGCGGGACATTTGGCTAGCTTCTTTTTTAGCGTGAGAATTTCCTGGGTCTGAATGCGGGGACCATGAGTTGATGGGGTGCTAGTGCCACCCTCTCCTTTACAGGGGCTAGCTCCTCCGCTGAGCCCCAGTTCTTCTTGGACTGGAACAACGTGACCAACTTCCTGTTCCTACTGTGGTCTCTGGCCTGGAACTCAGGGAATTCTGAACAAAATACAGACCACCATATAATACATTCTATGTAAGGCTGAAACGGTAATACATTCTATGTAAGGCTGAAACGGTAATACATTCTATGTAAGGCTGAAACGGTAATACATTCTATGTAAGGCTGAAACGGTAATACATTCTATGTAAGGCTGAAACCTAAAGGTAAGGATGACTTTTTTTGGGCTCTGTTTTGATCTTAGTAACAAAGCCACAGGCATTGTTATTATGACAATGTTATTCTGTATCAGACCGGGGAGGGAAATATTGTGGTCTTTGTTCATTTCTAGCGTTTAGACAACATTTCAGAGACGTCAGAGAGTCAAAAACAAAATAGTAAGAGACACTCACGTGTCTCCTCTGGAGCTGCTCGGTCGTCCTCTGTAGGCTCCGTGATGTTCAGGTACTGGCAGGCAAGATGGCCGCTGTAGTCCCGCAGATTCTTCTTCGCACCTGAGAGGAAAGGAAGAACATGTCAAACAATGACTATAAGAAAACATGTAGCTGGAAAAAGGCAATCAATGGCAGAAAGATAATAGATTACCTGTTGCACTGATTCCACACCCCAAAATAAAAAAAAGCATGTGGGTTAACTTTCCCTGTCATTTACCATATTTTCCAATGAGCAGCTCCAAAATGTGTCGATGGCCATGCAATGCTGCAATATGCAGGGGTGTATAGCCCTGCAAAACAAAAAAAGTGGAAAATTATGCAAATCTGTTCCCCACCAAAGACATAGGGGTATAATGCTAATTGTATAACCATTTTTTTTTCAAGAACAAAACAGGCTGTCCAATACAACTATTTGAACATAACCTCTGACATCCACTGTGTGCAGAGTTCAAGGTTTAACCCTGGACAAATGTACAAGGCGTTTTAAGACCTACCCCCTAGAGTTTCCCATGGCCCCAACACAGCCAATGAAAACATGAAAGGAGAGAATATACAAATTACCAGAGGTTATGGCAACACAACATAATGACCACATACATAATTGGCTAGTTATTCTCAGAAAATTGCCATAGTTGTGAGTTTGGCACAGTAATACATTTACACAATTGACATGATTTATTAGTAGACACTCTGTGGGCGTGTTTTAAGAATAGTAAACTAACAAATATTTGACTGACTAGGGACATTCTGTTAGTCCCCACAAGGTAAAATGCTATTTGTAGGGGGTTAAGGTTAGAATTAGAATTAGGTTTAGGGTTAGGAGCTATGGTTAGGTTTAGGGTTAAGGTTAGGGTAAGGGTTAGAGTTAGGGTGTAGGGAAAATAGGATTTTGAATTATGTATCCCCACAAGGTTAGTTATACAAGACTGTGTGTGTGTGTGTGTGTGTGTGTGTGTGTGTGTGTGTGTGTGTGTGTGTGTGTGTGTTTTGACTGCTGTATTGAATTTGCACAGCTGGATCTTCACAGGAACCATTACGATGCAACATTATATCACCAACACCACAGAAAACAAGATAACTAACCTGGCCGCAACCCATGGGCTCATTGCCTTGGTAACAAATCTGCCTGGCCGGCCTCCAAATATACAAACACTGATCACTTCCTGCTTATGATATACTGTACTGAAAGAGGAGGTACTCACATGCTGAAAGAAAATTAAAAAACAGTAGTAATGTTATTACTATGGTTCGACAATATTTTATAGCATTCCATTCCAATAGCCTAAGAAATTACAATACAGCCCATATTCACAAAAAAACAAGAGCAAACTCACAGATTTAGTGTTCACATCAGCTCCTGCGTTAACCATCATGGTAGCCATGTCCTCCTTGCCGTGTTTGGCTGCCCAGTGAAGAGCTGTCTGTGTCCAGAACAAGGAGAGGGAAATGTGAGCCATTCACAAAATACAAAACGTTTGAACCAAACTATTTCCCTATACAGAACAAAAGCACTTTACTGCAACACCGACACAGGAGTTGCCCTATTTACAGTGCCTTGCGAAAGTATTCGGCCCCCTTGAACTTTGCGACCTTTTGCCACATTTCAGGCTTCAAACATTAAGATATAAAACTGTATTTTTTTGTGAAGAATCAACAACAAGTGGGACACAATCATGAAGTGGAACGACATTTATTGGATATTTCAAACTTTTTTAACAAATCAAAAACTGGAAAATTGGGCGTGCAAAATTATTCAGCCCCTTTACTTTCAGTGCAGCAAACTCTCTCCAGAAGTTCAGTGAGGATCAGATGAGGGTCAGATGAAACCAAAATTGAACTTTTTGGCAACAATGCAAAACGTTCTGTTTGGCGTAAAAGCAACACAGCTCATCACCCTGAACAGCTCATCACCCTGAACACACCATCCCCACTGTCAAACATGGTGGTGGCAGCATCATGGTTTGGGCCTGCTTTTCTTCAGCAGGGACAGGGAAGATGGTTAAAATTGATGGGAAGATGGATGGAGCCAAATACAGGACCATTCTGGAAGAAAACCTGATGGAGTCTGCAAAAGACCTGAGACTGGGACGGAGATTTGTCTTCCAACAAGACAATGATCCAAAACATAAAGCAAAATCCACAATGGAATGGTTCAAAAATAAACATATCCAGGTGTTAGAATGGCCAAGTCAAAGTCCAGACCTGAATCCAATCGAGAATCTGTGGAAAGAACTGAAAACTGCTGTTCACAAATGCTCTCCATCCAACCTCACTGAGCTCGAGCTGTTTTGCAAGGAGGAATGGGAAAAAATGTCAGTCTCTCGATGTGCAAAACTGATAGAGACATACCCCAAGCGACTTACAGCTGAAATCGCAGCAAAAGGTGGCGCTACAAAGTATTAACTTAAGGGGGCTGAATAATTTTGCACGCCCAATTTTTCAGTTTTTGATTTGTTAAAAAGGTTTGAAATATCCAATAAATGTCGTTCCACTTCATGATTGTGTCCCACTTGTTGTTGATTCTTCACAAAAAAATACAGTTTTATATCTTTATGTTTGAAGCCTGAAATGTGGCAAAAGGTCGCAAAGTTCAAGGGGGCCGAATACTTTCGCAGGGCACTGTATGTATACAAAGATACTTGTATTGTATTGACATGCACACAGATCATTGTATTGATGTACACACAAATCAAATTGTATTGGTTGCATACACATGTTTAGCAGATGTTATTGTGGGTGTAGCGAAATGCTTGTATTGTATTGACATATACACAGATACTTGTAGATACATTCCCAGTAGTGGTTAGTCAGTAGATAGTAATTGGCATAGCATCATTACTCCTCTACCAAGTGGTTTCAACAGTGTGGATCAGATGAGAGTTCTGATAGGCTGGCTGAAGCGGTGGGCCAGCTGTGCACAGGAGGAGTGGAGAGATGGAGGGAGAGGTAGAGGGAGGGACGAAGGGATGGTTTCCTGCCATCTAACAGAGCCTAATTACAAAACAACACTGCACTGTGCCCACACCAGGGGGGAGGGGGGGGGGGGCAGCCGCCTGTCACAGGGAGGAAGATTGATGATGTTGGTGTGACCCTCAGAGGGGAGCGAGGCAGACCCACCCAGGAATCGCCCTACTGTCAGCACTCAGCCATCAGAAAGACAAGGCTAGGGCCCCACCACGCTGTGTGCCCCCTGTGCGCGTGCGCGCACACACACACACACACACACACACACACACACACACACACACACAACATGCAGACAATTGCCCACAATTTCACCTGCTGAATCGCCCGTAATTACACAGCCTGAAGTGCTCAGAGACCCATTGACAAGAGTAACACAGTTGATCACAGCAGCAGCACTATGTCAGAAAGTTGTATGTGGTTTGCGTGGGACTTATTCTTGAGTGTGCAGAGCTTGGCTGCAAATGTCAGCCTCTGAACCACAATGTCTATGTTTCTCAGTCTGACTCCAGACATGGAACAGGGAGAGCAGAACAATGATGAGAAGTAGGTTACCTATGTCAATCAAGACTAGTAAAGGTGTTCCTTTACTAGAGTTGGTTAGGCAGCTTGAGCTCACCAACTATGAACATCCTTGTGCTTGTTCAAGGCCTTAAATGGCATTTCTTCATCTCCTGAATTACACGCTACTACATCAGGAACTTGGTGAACTATATCACAACCTCGATATTAGGACTCAGAGCAGTTGGGGGGGGGGGGGGGGTGCACCTCTAGATATCCAAAACCAGTCTGGGACACAGATTGTGATAGATGAAGTCTGGCTCTGAGTATCTCCATTTCTGTTGCCCGCCCTGTCACACGCCGAAGACGGATTGGTCGGCTGGGCCGTTTGAGTGGCAGCTTGGCGGGTCTCCTAGTGAGCGGGAGTGATGGACGAGATGGGACAGGATGTGACGTTATTCCCTCCTCGTGCCTCTCGTTCCTGTCCCAGCCCGCTGGGGCCACCTCCCGCGTTCCTGCCTGACTGATGACACACTCAGTGTGTGTGTGTGGGTGGGTGGGTGGGTGTCATGCACCCAACGTGGGAGTTAGTAGTGTCCAAAGGGACAAGGGTTGATCAAGAGGAAACATTGGACAAAATGACCTATGGCCTGTGACACTTTCCTGTTCATAGTAAGACCACTGAGGAGTGATGGGAGAATGATTTACTTACAAACTGCAGCGTCAGAGGAAGTACGTCACAGTCCAGCACGGCAGAAGTGGGGAGCACATGTCACGTGTAGAGGACGAAAAGGACAGAGATCAGGAAGGAATAGGCTATGTTAGATGGGGTTAACATATGTGGGTCTTTGAATTAGCCATTCCCTGTCAATGACAGTTGAGGAGGAGAGTGTAGCTACACAATCTATCTGCTATTGGGAAGGTCAAAGTTTATGAGTGGTCTAAACTTTGTCTGATGGGGACAGAACTTGTCCACAAACGGCACCCAGACCTCAACTTCAGGCCCTAGGTAAGAGTGACTTCACCGCCGAAGAGTGAAGGTGGGGGCATCAAAGCCGCCCGAGGGAGATTTAGCTCCTTCCCGGGGACATGGCCAACACTGTTCTTCAATTAATCCCAGCCTGCTCTATAACTTTCAGATTATCTTTAAGTGGTTGAAGTCTTTGTGGTGCATTAAGAGTCTCTCTCTAATCCCCGCTCCCATCTCCCTGCACTTCAATGGCGACCCTGGTATCTTGTCTGGGTGGGGATGCTGATGGCAGGGGCTTAGGGATAGGTCTTAGAAGGTGGTCTGACACAGGACAGTGTGAGAACCCCAACACAGGGGAGGGACAACAAACATGAACCCAAATCTCTTGAGCGCACAGGGAGACCAATAAAGGGATTTGGGTTGTCAGGGGGGGGGGGGGGGGGATCCAGGAGCTAAAAAGCTATCTTCCATAATCCTTTTGAAAGCGGCGCCTTTGAAATGCATGATCTTGATGTGTGTACATCACAGGGTTTTTAGAATACAACTAACGGAAAAATAACAATGGAATGTCGACTATTTGAAATGCATTTTTATAGGTTTCATAAAACAATAGGTATCATTTCAGAATATGATCAACTTTCTAGAAATCTAGAAAATGACTGTCAAGAATTGAGATTAACAAGATATAAAGTAGGGCATATCAATATTTAATTCACTTACCCCCTGACAGTCATAGCAGATTCCAAAAAGAAAATAAAGAACACAAATCAGTCAATTATAATAGAAATGTAATACAAATATTCCTAATTAAAGTTGTGGAGAAAGTATACTCACTGAAACAAAGTCCTGGTTTAGTCAAATGAAGGAAAGGGAAGGAGGGAAACTACATTTAGTGGTTGCATCCAATTAAACAAAGCTACCCATTTATCCACAAGATGTATACTGCAATGTTATGCAGACACATCAAGGTAGTTTTGGAAACCTTGGTCTTTGTGAGGGGCAGAGGTGGATGGGTAGAGGTTACCTTCTTGTTGGCCAAGGAGGGCTCCTGTTTTAGCAGCTGGGAGAGGTCAGAGAGACGGCCGCAAGTAGCAGAGTAGATCCATTCCTTCTCCACGGGGTCCAGCTGTAGGGATTGGATGAGCTAAGCAAATGGATAGTGTCCATGAAGCACACGTCTAGTATGTACAGTATTATGAATATTCATGTCTAATATGTACAGTACCAAATCAAAGGTTTGAACACACCTACTCATTCAAGGGTTTTTCTTTATTTTTACTATTTTCTACATTGTAAATATTAATGAAGACATCAAAACTATGAAATAACACATATGGAATCATGTAGTAACCAAACAAAAGTGTTAAACAAATCAAACCATCTCAATTGGGTTGAAGTCGGGTGATTGTGGAAGTCAGGTCATCTGATGCAGCACTCCATCACTCTCCTTCTTGGTCAAATAGCCCTTACACAGCCTGGGCGTGTGTTGGGTCATTGTCAAATTTAAAACAATAGATAGTCCCACTAAGCGCAAACCAGATGGGATGGCGTATCGCTGCAGAATGCTGTGGTAGCCATGCTGGTTAAGTGTGCCTTGAATTCGAAATAAATCACAGACAGTGTCACCAGCAAAGCACCCCAAAATCCATCACACCTCCTCCTCCATGCTTCACAGTGGGAACAACACATGCAGAGATGATCTGTTCACCAAGTCTGTTCTTCTTATTGAAATTCGACCATGAAGGCCTGATTCACGCAGTCTCCTCTGAACAGTTGATGTTGAGGTGTCTGTTACTTGAACTTTGTGAAGCATTTATTTGGGAAGAAATTTCTGAGGTGCAGTTATTCTAATTAACTTTTACCTCTGCTGCAGAGGTAACTCTGGGTCTTCCTTTCCTAAGGCGGTCCTCATGAGAGCCAGTTTCATCATAGTGCTTGGTGGTTTTTGTGACTGCACTTGAAGAAACGTTCTTGAAATTTTCCGAATTGTTGCCATAATATGGACTTGGTCTTTTATCAAATAGGGCTATCTTCTGTATACCCACCCTACAGTGTTACAACACAACTTCTTGGCTCAAACGCATTAAGAAGGAAAGAAATTCCACAAATTAACAAGGCACACCTGTTAATTGAAATGCATTCCAGGTGACTACCTCATGAAGCTGGTTGAGAGAATGCCAAGGGTGTGCAAAGCTGTCATCAAGGCAAAGGGAGGCTACTTTGAAGAATCACAAATATATTTTTATTTGTTTAACACTTTTTTGGTTACTACATGATTCCATATGTGTTATTTCATAGTTGTGATGTCTTCACTATTATTCTACTATGCAGAAAATAATACAAATATAGAAAAACCCTTGAATGAGTAGGTGTGTCCAAACATTTGACTGTTACTGTATATATTAGCATATATAAATGTGGAAACTCACAGCCACTGGGGTGGAGCGCATTCTGCCCATACACTCCTCTTCCGACTCAGACTGAAAGAGACAGACAATAAGACAAATGATATGAGTATTATTGATCCAGCATGCTGAAGCAGTAGGGACATCTCTCCCAACAAAGGCCTTATGTTGTTCCACATAGGAATGAAGAATGAATGTCCTAAAGCCCTAATAGACACACCCACACACACACCAATCAATCAATCACAATGTTTGTATGTTTATCACCTCAGACATCAAAAGGGACGAAGTGATCCAACAAGTGTCAGACAGATAGGTAGGATGGAGGCAAAGTGAGCTTTTCACACCAAGGGGTCAATGTAATAATAACTGTGAACTCCACTGTTAACCAATAGACAAGTCTGTCTGTGGACCTTAGGGCTCCTGAGTGGTGCAGCGTGTCTAAGGCACTGCAGCTCAGCGCAAGAGGTGTCACTACAGTCCCTGGTTCGAATCCAGGCTTTATCACATCCGGCCGTGATTGGGAGTCTCATAGGGCGGCGCACAATTGGCCTAGCGTCAGCCAGGGTAGGCTGTCAATGTAAATAAGAACTTGTTCTTAACCGACTTTCCTAGTTAAATAAAAGGTTAAATAAAAAAATAAAAAATACATTGGTCAGAGACCATTCCACCATCTGTGTTCCCCTTTGTTTTAAACGTGGTCAGAAATGCCCCGAAATTAAAGCACTCTGAATGCACAAAAGTGTCATTCTGGCTGATTAATGTGGGGAGAAAATGGCCGTTTTCTATATGTTTTGTTTTGTCAACCACTTGATTGCTAATTGTTCTGAGATCATACAGGGACATGATGTAAAAACACCAACGGGTTTGCGCAAAGAGGAAGTTCAACCAGCCACAGTGAAACAGCTTTTTTTAGACAAGGGAATATTTGCTGACAACTGGTTCTTTTCACAGCATCAATTATTTTTTGATACACATAAGAGAGGTGGTGAGAGAGAGGTGGTGAGATTCATGAGGCCCTTTTACGTTATTGTGATCTATGTAGTTGTAGAGATCTAGATTACATCCCATTCAACAAGATAGGAACACAACCTAAGTTTCCATCCAATTGGCGACAGATTTGAATGTGAACATTGTCAAAACTGCATAAAAACGCAAAAAAACAAAAAAAACGTTTTGTCACGGCAGGTGTTTCCATCAAACTGACCTGTTGCTGATAAAAGGCTGTGTGTGATAACATAGTGCACATAAAAATGACTTTTGCGGTTAAAGTTCCCATGTACCAAATAAAAGTAAATGAGTTTCCATCGCATTTTCAACTCTCCTGATGGTTTTGTCACAAAAAAAGTTGCGATAAATAACAATCTTGCCCAATCTGGCATTGGCCCATGCTCTTTAGACAAGAGTTTGCTGATAAGGCGAACAGGTTATATGATGATATATGGAGAAGAGCAAAATCATTGTATTTGATAATTGGCAGCCAAACACCAATCATCATGTCACCAGCATTAAACTAATAGCCTAACCTATTTACCGATGGACTATGTACAGCTGCAGCGATCGGTTAGCTGCTCAGATAGCAGATGTTTAAAGTTGGTGAGGGAGATAAAAGTCTCCAACTTCAACGATTTTTGCAATTCGTTCCAGTCACAGGCAGCAGAGAACTGGAAGGAAAGGCGGCCAAATGAGGTGTTGACCTTTAGGGATGATCAGTGAGATACACCAGCTGGAGCACGTGCTGTGTTGGGTGTTGCCATCGTGACCAGTGAACTGAGATAAGGCGGAGCTTTACCTAGCATGGACTTGTAGATGACCTGGAACCAGTGGGTCTGGCGATGAATATGTAGCGAGGGCCAGCCGACTAGAGCATACAGGTCGCAGTGGTGGGTGGTATAAGGTGCTTTAGTAACAAAACGGATGGCACTGTGATAAACTGCATCCAGTTTGCTGAGTAGAGTATTGGAAGCTATTTTGTAGATGACATCGCCGAAGTCGAGGATCGGTACGATAGTCAGTTTTACTAGGGTAAGTTTGGCGGCGTGACATAACTCTTGACTCCAAGTTAACTTCAAAGTGATGGTTATTATATTATATGTAGGGTCCTATAAAATGTATTATATTTTTCCCAAAATTCTGTTTTCTCCAATTAGTTTTTCCAGGTTTCCGTTTTTTCCCCAGATTCTTTTTTCAGGTTTTTATTTTCAAAATGACACTTTTTTTTTTAAATAGAAAAAAAACAACAAAAATGGATGGACTAAATCCACAGCAATGCTTAAACCACATCAGGAGACAACTTTTGAGGTCTAGGACAAATCTAGGATGTTTTTATTTTTGTGTTAGCCTTTTAAAGTTTGCTTTTCGTTAAAAAAAACAAGGACATTTAAGTGTACCCAAACTTTTGAACAGTAATGTACAGTGGGGCAGAAAAGTATGTAGTCAGCCACCAATTGTGCAAGTTCTCCCACTTAAAAAGATGAGAGAGGCCTGTAATTTTCATCATAGGTACACTTCAACTATGAAAGACAAAATGAGAAGAAAACAAATCCAGAAAATCACATTGTAGGATTTTTAATGAATTTATTTGCAAATTATGGTGGAAAATAAGTATTTGGTCAATAACAAAAGTTTATCTCAATACTTTGTTATATACCCTTTGTTGGCAATGACAGAGGTCAAACGTTTTCTGTAAGTCTTCACAAGGTTTTCACACACTGTTGCTGGTATTTTGGCCCATTCCTCCATGCAGATCTCCTCTAGAGCAGTGATGTTTTGGGGCTGTTGGTGGGCAACACAGACTTTCAACTCCCTCCAAAGATTTTCTATGGGGTTGAGATCTGGAGACTGGCTAGGCCACTCCAGGACCTTGAAAGGCTTCTTACGAAGCCACTCCTTCGTCGCCCGGGCGGTGTGTTTTGGATCATTGTCATGCTGAAAGACCTAGCCACGTTTCATCTTCATTGCCCTTGCTGATGGAAGGAGGTTTTCACTCAAAATCTCACGATACATGGCCCCATTCATTCTTTCCTTTACACGGATCAGTCGTCCTGGTCCCTTTGCAGAAAAACAGCCCCAAAGCATGATGTTTCCACCCCCATGCTTCACAGTAGGTATGGTGTTCTTTGGATGCAACTCAGCATTCTTTGTCCTCCAAACACGACGAGTTGAGGTTTTACCAAAAAGTTATATTTTGGTTTCATCTGACCATATGACATTCTCCCAATCTTCTTCTGGATCATCCAAATGCTCTCTAGCAAACTTCAGACGGGCCTGGACATGTACTAGCTTAAGCAGGGAGACATCTGGCACTGCAGGATTTGAGTCCCTGGCGGCGTAGTGTGTTACTGATGGTAGGCTTTGTTACTTTGGTCCCAGCTCTCTCAGCAGGTCATTCACTAGGTCCCCGCGTGTGGTTCTGGGATTTTTGCTCACCGTTCTTGTGATCATTTTGACCACACGGGGTGAGATCTTGCGTGGAGCCCCAGACCGAGGGAGATTATCAGTGGTCTTGTATGTCTTCCATTTCCTAATAATTGCTCCCACAGTTGATTTCTTCAAACCAAGCTGCTTACCTATTGCAAATTCAGTCTTCCCAGCCTGGTGCAGGTCTACTATTTTGTTTCTGGTGTCCTTTGACAGCTCTGTGGTCTTGGCCATAGTGGAGTTTGGAGTGTGACTGTTTGAGGTTGTGGACAGGTGTCTTTTATACTGATAACAAGTTCAAACAGGTGCCATTAATACAAGTAATGAGTGGAGGACAGAGGAGCCTCTTAAAGAAGAAGTTACAGGTCTGTGAGAGCCAGAAATCTTGCTTGTTTGTAGGTGACCAAATACTTATTTTCCACCATAATTTGCAAATAAATTCATTCAAAATCCTACAATGTGATTTTCTGGATGTTTTCCCCTCATTTTGTCTGTCATAGTTGAAGTGTACCTATGATGAAAATTACAGGCCTCTCTCATCTTTTTTAAGATGGAGAACTTGCACAATTGGTGGCTGACTAAATACTTTTTTGCCCCACTGTATATATGTGATGGGATGTATAGACATTATGGATAGAATATGTAGTATATCTGAAGAATACGTAGGATAGAATAGTATATGTACAGCAAAAGGTATATAGGATGGCCTTGACTAGAATACAGTATACACATATTAAGTGGGTAAAACAGTATGTAAACATTATTAAAGTGACCAGTGTTTCAATATTAAAGTGACCAGTGTTCCATGTCTATGTACATAGGGCAGCAGCCTCTAAGGTGCAGGGATGAGTAACTGGGTGGAGGCAGGCTAGTGATGGCCATTTAAAAGTCTGATGGTCTTGAGATAGAAGCTGTTTTTCCTGCTCTCGGTCCTAGCTTTGATACACCTGTATTGACCTCGCCTTCTGGTGCTCGGGTGGCTGAGGTCCTTGATGATTTTCTTGGCCTTCCTTTGACACAGGGTGCTGTGTTTGTCCTGAAGGGCAGGCAGTGTGCTCCCGGTGATGCGTTGGGCTGACTGCACCACCCTCTGGTTGCGGATGGGGCAGTTGCCGTACCAGGCGGTGATACAGCCTGACAGGCTGGTCTCAATGGTGCAGCTATAAAAGTTTGTGAGGGTCTTAAGGGCCAAGCCAAATTTCTTCAGTCTCCTGAGGTTGAAGAGGCGTTGTTGCGCCTTTTTCACAACACTGTCTGTGTGGGTAGACCATTTCAGATTGTCAGTGATATGTACGCCGAGGAACTTGAAGCTTTTCACCTTCTCCATGTCGATGTGGATAGGGGCGTGATCGCTCTGCTGTCTCCTGAACTCCACGATCAGCTCCTTCGTTTTGTTGACGTTGAGGGAGAGGTTATTTACCTGGCACCCCTCCGCCAGGGCCCTCTCACCTCCTTCTTGTAGGTTTAGGGCCATCAAGGAAACCTATATCTTTCTAGATTAATCTCAATCTGTTTAATGGGCAAAAATCGTAATTATTTTTCTAATGAGTTCAAACATATTGTTGCAACTTGCTTTACATAATGACAGAAAAAAGGGCAGCATTCAAATGCTAATGCTTGCCCCCTTCATATCGTTTCCCACTCTCAAACATCCGTGGTTTGTTTAAAATCCAGATAATTTAGCTACTGCCATCTGGTGGAATTTTGCAGCAACAGTTCCTGCTATGACTCACTATTTTGTTTAGAGAGAGAAAGTAAATAATAAGTATTACTAGGGAGGCAGAGCCAAATGCCTGTAAATGTCCAACACGGTGAAATGTGACGAAGTAACATTAGGGGAAAGTTTAATCTCAAAAGTATTTTCCTTGTTCCTTGTGTACTCTGGCTCCAGGACCTGCTATCCTCGCCTCCGCTTGGCATTTTGAGAGGGAAGTGAGAAGAGCATTGGATGACATCTTCTCCTTAGAATTTCTCCTACAACACTCTGTGTTTCCCTCCGATTTGTTGAGAAGATAAGGCGAGGAAAGAGGACACAAGGAATTAAGGAAAATACTTTTGAGATTTACTCCTGCTGTCACTAGCCTCTCACCTTTGACCCGGAGTCCCTGTCTAGCTCATCCTCTCCGTTACTGTGCGCTAGGGTTTTCTCTGAAATGGACGGTGAGGGGGTCCTCTCGATGTGCTGGTCCTGGAGGCACAGAGACAACATACAGAATTAAGCTGTGATGAGGCAGCCTTAGTCTGGCCTTAACACCATTTAAAAAAAAGTCTTAATGTAATTTAAAAAGTGTAAAAGTATATACGTGTGGTTAAGATAAAGTGCACGGCTAAATCCCAAATCACCCACTTCCCCCTCCATTTGCACCTTCACACGCACTGCCATATGCACAAGTGTCCCAAAGCTGAGGGAGTGAAAATGATCGAATGTGTAGGAGCTAATTAGACCCTCCAAGCCGGCAAGGTTGAAGGCTCCACAGCCAAGTGCTATCGCACCACAAAACGCAATATGTTTGGAGTTTGCGCAATTGAATACAAAATAATGACGAGGCGTGCCTAATTATATGCCAGTGCATATGTTCTTATTACAAGGCTTGACACATTTAACAAATGAAATACCTTCCAAATTATTTTTTTTATTTTTTATTTTATTTCACCTTTATTTAACGCCTTCTTCACCACGTGGACCATTTCAGTTTGTCCGTGATGTGTACGTCGAGGAACTTAAAACTTTCTACCCTCTCCACTACTGTCCCGTCGATGTGGATAGGGTGCTGCTCCCTCTGCTGTTTCCTGAAGTCCACGATCATCGCCTTTGTTTTGTTGACATTGAGTGTGAGGTTATTTTCCTGACACCACACTCCGAGGGCCCTCACCTCCTCTCTGTAGGCCGTCTCGTCGTTGTTGGTAACCAAGCCTACCACTGTGGTGTCGTCCGCAAACTTGATGATTGAGTTGGAGGCGTGCATGGCCACGCAGTCGTGGGTGAACAGGGAATACAGGATAGGGCTCCACCTGGGGGCGGCCCGTCAGGAAGTCCAGTACCCAGTTGCACAGGGCGGGGTCAAGACCCAGGGTCTGGAGGGTACTATGTTGTTAAAAGCTGAGCTGTAGTCGATGAACAGCATTCTCACTTAGGTCTTCCTCTTGTCCAGATGGGTTAGGGTAGTGTGCAGTGTGGTTGCATTTTACAGACACAGTCTATTTTACAATAGTTATATTTTGTTTGTTTTTAGTCCTTCCTCTATTCCTGATGTCCATCCAGTTTGATTTCTATTTGTAACTGTGCTATTTCACAAAATGTCTGAGCCTATATACATTTGACAAATGTTATGTTTTACATTGGTTTTCTTGTTATTAGTCCCATCCTTCAGCTCCATTCAACCCCTCCCATATATCTCTTAACACCATCCATTTTGGATTTCTATTTGCCATTATTTTTCAACTGTGCTTTGATGTTTCACAAAAGTACTGAACCTTTCCATTCTCATAGCTTCTACAGATTATAAATTAAAGAAACATTTTATCTAAAATAATTATTATATTATTGATTGCTTGACTATGGCTTTTCAAACAACCCAAACCCAGTATTGTTATCTACAGTGTTAGTTCTAGGCAAATGTTGCAATTCTTCAGCCATTCCTGGACCTGTGACCAAAAATGAGCTACATATGGACAGTACCAAAATAAATGACCTAATGACTGCCTCCTCACAGCAAAATCTGCAGAGCTGGGAAGATTGTAGCCCCCATATAAATAAATGTGTTTAGTAATTTAAATTGAAAAATGTGAAGTTTTGAATCTGGCGTTGTTTTACATTTCAATTCATAAACCATGTGCCATGGAATGGGTACATCGGAAATCTCTTCCCAACTAATTTGCAATTTATATTGCACAGCTGTCAATTTTTTGGTCCTTAAATTAAATTGGTATACGTTTTTATAATCTATCACACTTTTCTTTAACCTTTTATGTTCTTTAATGCAGGGCCGACAGACAAGTTCCTTACTTTTTTCCCCTTCTACTTGCCTCTTCCATTTTTGTGGTAATGCTGCAATTAGTTAGTCGTAATTTTGGGTAGAGCAGACATTTCCATATATCTGTGTTAGTTGCATGTGTGACATAACTCCACCAGTCCTATTTATGATATTATTCACTACAATTATACATTTTTTAAACATTTCATCAAAAAATACGTAGTTTTTTTAATCAATTAGTATATTTGAGTTTAACCTCAAGACTTGTTGTATTATTTGTTCTGTCTTTTCAGGTGGATTAAACTGAAATTGCAACCAACTTTGTAAGGCTTGTTTAAAAAATTATGATATTTTGGAGATTATTTCCTTTTCAAACAACCGAAAGTGAGCAGTTGTAATCTGAATAAAGGGGAAAAGGCCATTCTTGAACATAGGATGAGACAATCCTACCAATTTACTAGAGAACCAGTTTGGATTTAAGTATAACTTTTGTATGACTGATGCCTTTAGTGAGAGGTCTAATGCTTTAATATGTAATCATTTCTGCCCTCCGAATTTATATATGAAATAAATAGGCCCTTTAAATTTTTTCTGGCTTGCCATGCCAAATAAAATGTAATATTTTTTGTTCATATAATTTAGAAAGCAGGTGTTGGCAAAACCATAAGAAACTAGGTAAACTGTGATATGACAAAATCAGGGTGATTTTTCCACAAATAGACAGGTATTTTATTTTCCATGGTAGCAAGATCTTATCTATTTTTGCTAACTTCCTATAAAAATGTATTGAGTGAGATAATTTCTTTCTTTTGGGATTTATATACGGAGTATGTCCACATCTCCACCTGTCAGACTATTGTCAGACTATGTAGAACTTGTAAAACTATGTAAAATTTGATTTTTTTAGTGATCCAATATAGCACACTTATCATAATTTGGTCATAATCCAGAGAGGTTAGCAAAAGTATCTAGATCCTCTATGAGGCCGTGGAGAGATTCTAATTGTGGTTTTAAAAGAAAACATGAATCATCAGCGTACAATGACACCTTAGTTTTTAAGCCACGGTTTTCTAATCCCTTAATATTATTGTTGGATCCAATTTTAACAGTTAACATTTCAATGGACAACCATGTTTTACTCCTCTAGACAGTTTAAAACTTTCTGAGATGTAGCAATTATGTACTATTTTACACCTAGCGTCACTATACATAACTTTAATCAATTTTATAAGAGATTCCCCAAAATTGAAATATTCTAGGCATTTAAATATAAACTCCAGTCGTACTTTATCAAAAGCCTCTTCAAAATCAGCTATGAAAACCAGGCCTGGTGTCCCCGATATTTCATAGTATTCTATTGTTTCCAGTACTTGCCTTATATCATCTCCAATGTATTGTCCACGTAAAAAACCTGTCTGATTAGGATAAACAATATCTGACAATACTTTTTTAATTCTATGCGCCAAGCATTTAGCTAGGATTTTTGCATCACAACACTGAAATCTAAGAGGATTATATTTTGTTAATTTCAATTTGTTTAATTATTAAATGTGGAACATAAATTGCATCATTCAAAGTCACAAGTGTGTCCTGAAGTTAATGGGTTTATTGATCCCGTAGCCACTCGACGGAAGTCACCGTCGGAGTTGACATCATCAACAACACATGACAACAGAGCAAGTTGGTAGAGAGAGGCAAGGGGGAGATTTGGGATTCACGGCACCAATCCATTGCCATGCATAGGTGTGCCTTACGTTAATTGCTTGCAACAGAGTTGATTGCTCAGGTTTAAACCAGGTATGGCAACTTAAGATAATTAGCGTGCAACTCACCCATACTTTCAGTCTCTCTGAGTAGTAGCTCTAATCCTGTTCCATTTAATGCAAGCTCTGTATTTTAAACTAATGTCCACTTGACTAAATATGCAATTAACGTCATGTTTTCCATGCCTGGTCTAATTAACAAAGTAAAGTTCAACTAATTAAATGTACATTCTCATTGGTTAATCATTATGGGTGGGGTTTAGGAGCAAAGGTAGAAAGGCAGTCATTTTCTCTCAGCTCAGGGTTGAACACCATTTTACAACGTGCTCCATAGCAGTTTGTTTGTGGCGGCCTGTATGCATAGGCAGTTGATGTTAGCTGTCCTGGTTGATTCTCCTAGTAAGGGGTAGAGTTAGGCTCTGTTTAGCACGGAAAAAAGAGTAATCCGTAGTTATGCTGTTTAACATCTAAGCCTAGTCTTAAAATGCAGTAGGAACCGTACTGAGGGGCTGAGCTTTAGACTCGCCATCATCTGTCATTTTGTATCCTGAATGTTGCTATGACGATGTTTTCAAGACGAGCCAAATTTCCTGCAATAAATCCAAGTACTGTTTTTCTACAACCATTGGTCCTCATTCCCACCTGTCACCTACCTTGGATCTGCTATTCAACAGAGGCCATCTCTCCATGCTACATTTAATAACAGCTTTCTTGTTTTACACCTGCTTACTGTAATTCTGACAAAGTTCTAGGTAGTATACTATATGTCCACTTCATGCCAAAACCACTTGTGTTGTGCTGTTGCCCTTTTCCTGTGTGAGTAGAGATATTATTTGCACGTACTAATGTGGACACTGACACTATTGGCTTGGCATATATTCTCTTTAAGTGATGCTTCTAGACACACTAAAGCTGCGTTTAGACAGGAAGCCCAATTCTGACCTCTTTTCCACTAATTGGTATTTTGACCAATCACATAAGATCTTTTCGCATCAGATCTTTTTCAGAACTGACCTGATTGGCCAAAATACCAATTAGTGAAAACAATAACAGAATTAGGCTGCCTGTCTAAACGCAGCCTAAGTAACATCCCTTCTGCTAGATTGTGTAAACTGAACAGCTGGATTTTACTTTGGTAAAATATCATTGTGCAATTAACCCTAACATTTTTTAGGAAATGCAATACGAATTCCACAACTCAAACCAAATGGGAAAGACAACCAGAATGAGGTTGTTAACAGCTGCACCCTTTGAGTAAAAGATATGGTAACTTGCACAAGCCATTTGTAAAAATAATAATAATAAAAAATATACGAAAATCTGAGACAATACAGAATTAACTTTTTGAGAAGTCCATAAAATGACAGATTGGAAATTAGTAAGAAGGATAATAGTATCAAAGTCTTGCTTTCAATCCATGCTTCTTCCGCTCTAATGCCATGCTCTTTGTGTGAGGTCTTCTCAGCTTTCTAGCATACCTATCAATGCATCTCATCCCTCTTTTTTTTGTGGGAAACAAAAAACATCAAAACTGATCATGGTTGAAGCTCACCTCCTGCGTGTGCTCCTGCTTGGGTGCCTCTTTGAAGGTAATGCTGGGGCTTCCTCCACACCACATCACCTGTGAAGGCTTCCTCGCCTCTGCCCTCTTGGCCGGGTCAGGCTGGAGGTCTGGTTCCCCCTGGGTGTGGAGAGACGAGACCCCCGACACATCCCGCTGGACTGATGCCGAGGGCCTGGCAGTGCTGGCCGCAGGACTGGCCTGTCTGTCTGTCCCAGGCTCTGTCTCACTGCCCTGCTCCTGCTGCCTGTACCTCTTCTTCAGAATCAGGTACTTCTCACTCTAATCGGGACAGACGGCAGGCAGGTGATGAGGAAGAGGGTATAGGACTACTGTATAGGAGAGTTTAACTTTGATCTAAACGTAAAATCATTATGCAGAGTGGAATTTCTTCAAAACTAAGATATATTTTATTGTGGAAATAATTAAAACTGTTTGAGATGTATTTGTAAGTTGCCCTTTCTAATTATTATGTAACTGAATGGTAATAACCTTGTGTAGGCCTACAACCGATAACACAGGGCCCTAATCCTACTGATGAATAGCAAACTACATAGTAAACAGACACAGAGAAGAAAATCCTTTTATTTGTAACAAATTAACTACCATGGCTGAGTAAAGATAGTGGGAAGGCAACTCAATTTGAGTGTGGAACATTAAAGAACTATGCACACTTATCACAGCACACTTTCTACAAATGGTTGAAAGTTCACCTACATTCTCTGATTTCACAACAGCAATCATGTCGATGATCCGTTTGAACTCCTCTCTGTATTTGTCTGGGGAAAATGAACAATTTTGGCATCATAGAATTAGGAATTAGAATACTAGAATGGACATGAACCTTCTTATGAGGGTCCAAATGTCAGCCATGTTGGTCAGGGAGTTAGTCAAAATCAACGTGAATAATGTATCTGCACAGTATATGTGTTAGCTAGCCTACTGGTTTTAGAGGAATGGTTCCATAAATGTTTCTAATTAACTGGCAATATGCCAACATTCCATTCAAACAATGCCGTCAATTCACAGCCATATATACACTGGCTCAAATCAGTTGATGATAGGATTTAGACAAGTTGTAAATGCAACAAGTACTGATATTGTATCATATACTAGCACTCACATCTTTCCAAAAAAAAAATAATATAAGACATTTATGGTCTATTTACATATATTTTAGAGGCTATTTATACATAAAATGTGCATAAAACATGTATAAACTGTTTTTTTATTATATTACAAGATTTTAGGTTGACCATAATTCAATAACACAATTTCTGATACATCACATGCCTTACTTTTATTTTTGCACAAGTAAAAGCAGGAAATGCATCACCTAGCCTCTACTGCAATTCATTCCAATTAGACTGGTTTTGGATTTCTCCCTGGCCAAGATGGCTGCCATTTTCACCTCATTCTGGAACTTTGGGGTTTATAACATATCCCCTCTAGTAATTTAATAAGATCTCTAGAGTTGGCATATCAAGTTCCAAAAATGTGATATAACTTTTTGTTTTCTCCCAAAACCCCAGACTTTCATTCTTTGAGGGGGTTAGAGAAAGAAAATGGATGATGAGGATAAGAAATATAATTTGGTCTAACAGTGTAATAATGTAATAATAGCGTTCTTATGGAATGAACTCTAATGGGATTAAGTGTTGTCTTACAATTGATTAAATCTATCTATTTTTTATGATTTTTTTTCATTTTTAAATTTATTTGTATTTTATTTTATTTATTTTTTACCCCTTTTCTCCACAATTTCAGGATATCCAATTGGTAGTTACAGTCTTGTCCCATCACTGCAACTCTCCCGTATGGACTCGGGAGAGGCGAAGGTCGAGAGCAACCCTGCCAGGCCGCACTGCTTCTTGACACACTGCTCGCTTAACTCGGAGTCGCTAGAGCGCGATGGGACAAGGACTTCCCGGCCGGACAAACCCTCCCCTAACGGCGCTGGGCCAATCGTGCACCGTCTCATGAGTCTCTCGGTCGCGGCCGGCTGCGACACAGCCTGGTATCGAACCCTGGTCTGTAGTGATTACTCTAGAACTACGACGCAGTGCCTTTAGACCGCTGCACCATTTGGGAGACCCTAGATCTTTCTAGTTGACAAGCCTCTCTAAATCATGAATCACTGGCATTCCAAGACGTAGACCTATTGAGTCTGAAGAACGCATGATGGCTATTTGAGATTATTGTGTGGCCTGTGAAGACTTGTGGCTGATCGTGGTTGATCTGCCCTCCCTGTTACTTCATCATCTTTCCCCTTCTTGCAGAGGCCAGGTTTTTGTCCCAAATTGCACCCTACTCCCAATTTAGGGCACCATTTTTGACCAGGGCTCTGGTCAAAAGTAGTGCACTTTATAAGAAATAGGTTGCAATTTGGGGAGCACGACAGGGGCTCCAAGAGGGAGGAGTTTTTATTCTTCATTCCTCTGCAGGCCAAACACAGCTCGAGTTGCAAAACAATCATCTCAGAAAAAAGTCACTGACTGGGAAATGGGACGAAGAGGAAACTAAAGGCTCTCTCTGACAACATGAGGCAAGCAGAGATACAAACAACTCTACTCCCATATCTCCAAAAAGCCCACCCCCAACCTATCTGTCTATTTCTGCAGTATTAAAGCTTTCCTATGGGAACCCAAACAAACTGCAAATTGATGGCTATTATAATAGTTTACTGTTTAACTTCCTCTCTGACAGATACAACTGGGTTTGTGAAACGATATTCAGCCTTGATGCTGACAGACGTCAGGTTGTATAGGCTGCTGTTTCTGAGAATGTATCTATTACTCCAGCCAGCCAGACCACTTAACATAGGCCATCTTAGTTCAACAAGACAATACTAATGGCTGAAGCCCTGTGTTTGAAAGAATGTTTAGGTATGTAAGAATATAGGCCCGAACAATTGAGCTCTTTCCTTTTTCCTGACAGCAGCAGGGAGTGGAAAGAACATTTTGAATGAGACAGTTGCATAGCTCACAACTTCACGTCCACAAAAACAGGAAATCCAGAGGAAGTGGCCACTTACATCTCATAAACAAAATAATTCCTGGTTTACTAGTACAGGGGTGACAGTTTACATGTTCAGTAATTCATTAGCTAAAAAGGTAGACAGATAGCCATAGCAACTGGACAGACACAGCAATGTTAGCCATCCCCACTATATTCCCACTTTATTCAATCGTAATAAAAAGAGCACCTCATTAGCGATCTAGTTGCGCTGGTGGTGCCTGTGGCCTAAACGATTGCATTATGATTAAAACACTATTATTGTGCAATCGTGCCCATTAAAAAAAATGGGAACACACGTGTTGTTATAAATGACTAAGTACTGGAACTATGTGCTGGAAATCATTTTCATAATTGGACACTCCAGCCATGTCAGATAGCACAATATCAAAGCAGCTTTATTTGGAAACCTCTGTCAACAACTGTACCACTGAAATAGCATCTGGACAGTACAACTGTAAATACAAGGTCACATTGGATAATCATTAATCTAGCGCCTGTCAAAACATGTTAGGGCCTCGTTATTTTATCCAGAACCAAGCCGGGATAACGCCCTGGTGGATTGCATTGCAAGTGATTGGTCAAACGTAACAATATTGTAATTTCAGGTATCAGTCTCAAATTGAGGGAGGACATTGGAGAAAATATTTGCTGTCAATAAAACTGTAACAGTCTCAAGTTTCAGGATAATGCCGAGTTGTGTTCATGACTCAGGGGCTGAGTGGTATTAATTAAAAGGCAGCACCATAATCACACTGTTTATCAGTGTGAATCATTGTTGTCATACCACAACAGAACACCAAAGTCCAATGGTGAAAATGGTTGGTTGTTGTGGTCTGGGTCTCAGGCAAGACTTGGGTAGCAGGCACCAGAGAATTCAAGCAGCTATAACTGGTCTCAGGAAAGGAAATGACAGAATTCCTGGTGTAAATGTTCTGTTTAAAGGCCCTTTAATGTAAAACAGATGTTTAGTTTCGGCTACCCGACCGGAAATTGGGAACAATGATAAACAAATGGGTTTGAGGGGAAACTATTCATGAAATAGAATTGTTATAAAGGAATGAATTATGTATGATCATATGATGTGTCTGGACCACACAGATTATGTTATTGTGACAGCTAAAATACGTGACAGATGTCGCACGAGACGAGAAACGGTGATATCGCGTCAAGTCATACATCACGAAGCAGTTGATGAGAGCAACTGTTGCAGTTTCGTTGAAATCATTTTTGAAATTCCACATTTCCGATACAATGTACTGCTACTTACCACGCAGCTGCATGTCGTTATGACCAATGAAAGGCCTGTATATTTTCATTAAATCAGCATTTTTTACTTTCCCTCCGGCTGAGCAGAAATAATCCAGCAACGATTCTTCAGTGACATCACCCATTCTTGCTTTATGTTTGCTCGTTTTCTATGACTAAAAAAATGTTTCTTTTAGAGTTAGTATGGTCTTGCTGCTATGACATTGTACGCTCCCTGGCTAATTTGAGAAGGAAAAAAACAAACATTTGTAGCACATGTCCAACTTCACTCCAACCAAACCCAACCCACTCACTGCGCCCCCTCCGTTTAACTATTTCAGTGCTGAAAGTGGGAGGTGAGAATTTACAAGTTATGAAGTCGTAAATACCAGTTTGATGCATACACATGCTTTGAACTCGATAGGCTAATGGCCAACAAGAGTAAAACATGAACTAAAAGTACAGCTATCATGCTTGTAAACAAATAACAGTGATCAAAAACCATATTAATAGATATATTTTTATATATTTTTTTTGTTGTTTGTTGCATTTAACTCCTGAAAATGCTATTATCAAGGTAATTTCCAAAGTACAGGGTTCCCCAGTAGGCCAATTTTGGCCGGCAAGTGATTCTATTAAGTTTTCAGAAAAAATATTTAAAAGATATTTCATTATTTTTTTTGTTTGGGGGGGGGCCTAAAATACTGTAAAAACGCCAGCAAATCAGCTCCAAGTGATTTTCATTTTGGAAATCTGTTCCATAGTATTCCTATCTATTTTAGAGAGATAATGTGATCATAGGGGGCACAGGGGCAGGTGCTCTTTCAGATTTGTCCTGTTGTTTCTCTGTAATACTACTAGCCACCTAGCAATTTTATCAAATTGGCTTTAGCTAGCCCAGATAGGTTCTCAATCTCCCAACCTCATAACTAGCTACCAAGCGATTTCAGGCTATCGATCAAGTTAGAGTAGCTAGCTTGTCAAACTATCTAAACTTGCATGCCTGCTGACACGGTTGGTTGACTTTAGAAAAGCATTAAAACATTTTTTTACAAAAATTAAATGTACCGAATAAGACTAACATTCCTTTGAATGATTTTAGCAGAGATAAGGAGAAGCATATTTAGTTTCTTTAAAAAAAAAATCATCAGTCAGGAGGATACAGACAGCTCAAGAAGTATGCTTAGATATGCAGAAAAGGATGCTTATTATTATTTTCTTTTCTTTTTTTACATAGAATTAAGCATAATTGTTATGACTCTATATTGTAGAAAAAAAGCTGTTTCTGGTGTTTGAAAAACACAAAATTCTCCAACTTCAGGACCGGCCCCTGAATATACTTGAGTATCAAAAGTACCACATTTTTCTGTATTTTTCCCACTTTTCTCCCCAATTTCATGATATCCAATTGCGATCTTGTCTCATCGGTGCCGTTCCCTAACGGCCTCAGCAGAAGTGAAGGTCTTCACACAGCCTGGGATCGAACCTTGTTCTGTAGTTACACCTCAAGCACTGTGATGCAGTGCCTTAGACCGCTGCGCCACTCTGGAGTCAAAAGTATATTTAATTGCCAAAATATACACTACATTATCAAAAGTATGTGGACACCTGCTTGTCAAACATCTCATTCCAAAATTATGGGCATTAATATGGAGTTGGTCCCCCCTCCACTCTTCTGGGAAGACCTTCCATTAAATGTTGGAACATTGCTGCAGGGACTGTCTTTCTTTCAGCCACAAGAGCATTAGTGAAGTCGGGCACTGATGTTGCACGATTATGCCTGGCTTGCAGTCGGCATTCCAATTCATCCCAAAGGTGTTAGATGGGGTTGATGTCAGGGCTCTGTGCAGGCCAGTCAAGTTCTTCCACACCGATCTTTACACACCATTTCTGTATGGAACTTGTACAAATACCCCAAAAAACTATTTAAGTAGTACTACTTACGTATTTTTTACTACACCATTGTGGTTACTTAACGCAAAAACGGTGTTTGATCAGGGGATCAGTGGATGTCTAACGCAAACGTCTAGCAAACTTTGCATGTTCAAATCTCATCAAGGACAATTTTAGCTAATTAGGAACTACTTACTACTTTTTAGCTACTTTACAACTATTTACCATGTTAGCTAACCCTTCCACTAACCCTAACCATTTTTAGCTAACCCTTCACCTAACCACATTTGTAACATATAACAAGTTATGCAAATTTGTAAGATATAATACTAATTAAAATTTGTGATATATCACACGAAATGGGTGATGGGCATCCACAAATTATTACATACCATATCATATCATAATAAATGGAGTGTCTTGATTTACGTACAGAATAATACGAAATGCTTTGAGACCAGGTTGTTTACTTGGGTGTGTAATCATACCCCACAGCAAAAGGGCCCATCCTGCTTAGTCAGAGCCCCAGTGTAGTGGATGGCTAGTGTCAGTTAAGGTATTATCCTTTAACACAATGTCAGATTAATTGTGTCAATGCATTCTGAATATTAAATGTGTTTGATTTACCCCAGTAATCTCACTCTCCCTTTTTCTCCACTTGTAGCGAGCTACTCTTTAAATTAATTTCTATTTCATTAAGAAATATGCTTGTGATTTCAATTTCATATGTTTTACCATACAAAAAAATACAATATTGAGATGACAATAAGCTCCTTATAAACTGATACAATTATAGAGGGCAGTAGGCCCTAGTCCCTATTAATCTTGAAAAAAAAATGGGAACCTTATGCTCTGCCATTTTAGAAAAACACCCTTTTTATGAGGGTCAAGAATGATGATCCACCGACATATGTCATGTCTTTGTGTTGTAAAGTACCAACACAGAAGCTGAGAACATATTTAATCACTTTGCCATTACTGAAATACACTGTGTGGAAGGTAAATCATGAGTAGCAATCATGTAATTACTTTGCTCACACTATGGAGCAATTTTGGAAAGTTCTTTCAAAGTACATGTAATCACAGTATTGAGGACACACATCCTAATATATAGTAGGTAGAATTGGTCTGTACAGACTGTATCCATAAATAGGTTGACGTTAACATATTGCCATGGGGAAACAATGTAAAAGAAAAGACTTACATTGCGGTAAACATCTATCTCCAAAAAACATTTTCTCAACAATATGCTCTCAGCCTAACTTCCTAAACTGTAACTTGGAGGATTCCATTTTACATCTACATTTGAGTCATTTAGCAGACGCCCTTATCCAGAGCGACTTACAGGACCAATTAGGGATTTTGAACCTAGTCGGCTCAGGGATTCAAACCAGCGCATCTTAATCGCTAGGCTACCGGCCGGGATGTATGACCAGAAAGATTCCAGACCAGGAAATACACAGAGGGTGACCCATCACCTGTCGTTTAAAACTTCGGGGCCTTGAGGGGCCTCGTGGGGGCAGATATTAAGCTAGCTGTGGCCCTCCCAGTCTCCAATAACATGAAAGTCAATCAGTCTCTATCTAACTAATGGCAACGCGTGGCAGTGGCAGTGTATTGGTGCTGTGCTGACTCTGATAGAGGGCAGCTGTTCACTATGACTAGCATGGTGATTCACTCCATATGGCTGCCACTTGTCTGTGGGCCTTTTCACAGCACAGACCTTGTAAACACTTTATTTCCCCCCCCCCCCTCCACCTAGCTCTTCTGAAGGGGATGATGTTGATTAATGGGAATCGATGGTGGCGGTATTATCAAGCGGACGACCCATAATTTAAGCCAACCGGCCAGCCCTGGGTCTGGGTTACACCATCCAGAGAAAACTGGCTGAGAGAGGGAGGGAGAGAGAGCTTAGAAAGGGGATTGTTTAGACAGACAATGGTGTCTACCTGATTTTAATCCCAGCTCCAAAAGAGCATAGGGATTGGCAGAGTTTAATAAATGAAAGTGCTCTCCATAATCGGGATTTGCACAAAGTGCCCCTTTGTGTTAATCTGACATTTTTTACAGGATGCTTTTTGACATCTGTCACAGGGAGGAGTGCTCACATGCCCCAGCTGCTTGGAACTAAATAGAACAACCAGGATGGTAATACTGTACATTTAAAAGGATCTCATCCTTATTCCAACATTGAAGAAAAATTAATCAAATTTAGGAAAGCGTAACAATGCCTTCTTTCAAACATGTACTCCTATATTTAAGTAATTTCTCGACAAATTCATTTTGTACCAACAGTATCAAAGAATCCAACCTGATTAAAGTGCAGTTACATTAAACACTTTCTATGCAATGTCTTTCACCTTAGACTTGTGATTGTGAAGACGAGCACACCAGAGTACCGTGCCCAAAGAGCAGCCAAGCCACCATAGACTACTACAAGCAGTGTACCACAACCACAACATATGAAGATGGGTTTATTTAGCTGGGGTTGTTTAATTACTTTGTGGTTCAAAATGAAAGCTGCATTTCAATAATTAAAGTCCAGTGTATCAGCGCTAAAGCATAAAATGTTGGAAATAAAATCAAGGATTACAACAATAAATCCCACAGTGCCAGATGTGAGCACGGGAGGGGCCACTGCCCACTGACAAACCGGATTCTGGATCAGATTAAGACTAGGGACAATCCCAGAGGGGCCACGGTGCCTTTTCCAATGCGGATTAGGGGCATGTGTGGAATCAACATGCTGTAATCCACCGATTAGCTGATAATAACCTGTAAATACACCTTGGTCTGCGCACACTACAGACAGGACAGGACCAGCCTTTCCTGGAAGTGTGTGTGTGTGTGTGTGTGTGTGTGTGTGTGTGTGTGTGTGTGTGTGTGTGTGTGTGTGTGTGTGTGTGTAGGCTTACACGTTTCCTGCCATACCTCTGGAAGGTCTGCCACATGCATGGACCGTGAACCACTATTCAAAGCTGAGAAGAAGTTCTGAGGAAAAGGAGAGGCCAGTCAACCAGATGTATATAGCATTACCTCATCAGGAGTTCAGTCGTGTTCAGCAGGAGTTGCCTCTGTAAAGACTGGCCAGTATAAAAGAAGAACATCTTGGTTATTAAATAAGGGCTAGATTCAATCAGTAGTGAGGAAGATCTGTGTTATAGCGCAATTTGACTGTTGAGGTCATTTCCAATTGAGCTGACATATGCAGCGTTTACCGTCAATGCAGTCTCCGCAAATACAGGAACATAGACTTTAATTTTCAACTGCACTATAGCAGGTATCTTCCGCTCTACAGATTTAATCTCATTTAATTGAATCTAGGCCTGGTCCCAGATCAGTGCTTTTCACTACTCCATTGTTATTGTCGAGCATTCCTTAAGGAGTTGGCAAGAGAGCAAGAGAAACAGACTGGCACCCAGGCTAACGCAACACTACAGATCCAACGCTTTCTTCAACCTGTCACACCAACCGTAGAAAACGGCAACATCAGTTATACTTTGAAAACATATTCGGAGGCTTTGAGATGATCTTATGCGTAATACGAGGATCCAAGAGGTTGTAGTAAAGGGTACAGCATATCATATCCAAGCAATAAAATACTGGATGTACACCTCGTAAAAAGTATAGGGGTACTTCAATAGAAGTTGTATTGTGTTATGTACCATATGCTTAACTGGATCTGTATCGAGAGGTCAAAGTGTGGGTGAATGATGCAAACACAATACACTGAACAAAGATATAAACGCAACATGTAAAGTGTTGGCCCCATGTTTCATGAGCTGAAATAAAAGATCCCAGACATTTTCCATAAGCACAACAAGCTTATTTCTCTCAAATGTTGTGCACAAATTTGTTTACATCCCTGCTAGTGAGGATTTCTACTTTACCAAGATAATCCATCCACCTGATAGGTGTGGCATATCAAGAAGCTGATTAAACAGCATGATCATTACCTTGTGCTGGGCACCTTGTGCCGGGGACAATAAAAGGCCACTCTAAAATGTGCAGTTTTGTCACACAAGACAATGCCACAGATGTCTCAAGTTGAGGGAGCGTGCAATTGGCATGCTGACTGCAGGAATGTCCACCAGATCTGTTGCCAGAGAATTTTAGGATTATTTCTCTACCATAAGAGGATTTGGCAGTACGTTCAACCGGCTTCACAACTGCAGACCAGGTGTAACCACACCAGCCCAGGACCTCCACATCCGGCTTCTTCACCTGCAGGATCGTCTTAGACCAGTCACCCGGACAGCTGATGAAACTGAAGAGTATTTCTGTCTGTAGTAAAGCCCTTTTGTGGGGAAAACCTCATTCTGATGGCTGGGCCTGGCTCCCCAGTGGGTTGGCCTATGCCCTCTCAGGCCCACCCATTACTGCGCCCCTGCCCAGTCATGTGAAATCCATAGATTAGGGCCTAATTAATATATTTAAATTGACCGATTTCCTTATATGAATTGTAACTCAGTAAAATCTTTGAAATTGTTGCGTTTATATTTTTGTTCAGTGCCTTCAGAAAGTATTCATACCCCTGGACTTATTCCACAATTTGTTGTTACAGCCTGAATTCAAAATGTACTACATATATTTTTTTTACTCATCTACATACAATACCCAATAAGGACAAAGTGAAAACATGTTTTTCTAAATTTGCAAATGTATTGAAAATGAAATCCAGAAATATTTCATTTTCATAAGTATTCACACCCATGAGTCAATACATGTCAGAATCACGTTTGGCAGAGATTACAGCTGAGAGTCTTTCTGGGTAAGTCTCGAAGAGCTTTGCACACCTGGATTGTACAATATTTGCCTATTATTATTTTCAAAATTTTTCAAGATTTGTCAAATTGGTTGTTGATCGTTGCTAGACAACCATTTTCAAGTCTGGCCATAGATTTTCAAGCAGATTTAAGTCAAAACTGTAACTCAGCCACTCAGGAACATTAATTGTCTTGTTGGTAAGAAACTCCAGTGTAGTTTTGGCCTTGTGTTTTAGGTTATTGTCCTGCTGAAAGGTGAATTGATCTCCCAGTGTCTTGTGAAAAGCAGACTGAACCAGGTTTTCCTCTAGGATTTTGCCTGTGCTTAACTCCATTCGGTTTCTTTTTTATCCTGAAAAATCTGAAAAACTCCCCAGTCCTTAATGATTAAGCATGATTACAAGCATACTCATAACATGATGCATCCACCACTATGCTTGAAAATATGATGAGTGGTACTCAGTAATGCGATATATTGCATTTTCCCCAAACATAACAATTTGTATTCAGGACAAAAAGTGAATTACTTTGGCAAATTTTTAGCAGTATTGCTTTAGTGCCCTGTTGTTTCTCCCCCCCCCCCCCACAAAAAAAAAAAAATCTATCAATAGGTGCCATTCTTCGCGAGGCATTGGAAAACCTCCTTGGTCTTTGTGGTTCAATCTGTGTTTGAAATTCACTGCTCAACAGGGACCTTACAGATAATTGTATGTATGGGGTACAGAGATGAGGTTGTCATTCAAAAATCATGTTAAATAACCAAGCAACTTATTTGACTTGTTAAGTGCATTCTTACTCCTGAACTTATTTAGGCTTGACATAAAGGGTATGAGTACTTGATTCAAGACTTATCAGATTTAATTAGTAAAAAATTCCAAAAAGATAAATCCACTTGGACATTATGTGGAATTGTGTGAAGGCCAGTGACCAAAAATCTCAATTTTTTTATTCAGGCTGTAACACAACATCATCTGTAAAAAGTGAAGGGGTGTGAATACTTTCCGAAGGCACTGCATAACGTAGCACCACAAAGATTCTTAATGCCATCTGCTGGCAGTTTATAATAAATACATGTGAAGTTACTTGCTAGTCCAGGTGCACGAGGCTGTGATGTGACTCCATTTCAGACATTTGAGACACAGCTCACCCATTACTGTTCATTAACAACATAAGTCAGACTCCTATTTTGTGGTTAAAAATGCACATTTATTAAGTGATATAATAATAATAATTTTGTGGGTGCTTATATTTGTCCGTTTTAACATACACATGCGAATTGGAAATGTGCCTTTTACATATCCCACTCTCCCTGAGACACCTTCAGAGATTCGGGTCACGGCCCGGGTCTGCCATTATCAACGGCGACCCTGGACCAACTAGGGTCAAGTGCCCTGCTCAAAGGCACAGACAGATTTTTCACCTTGTCAGCTCAGGATTCAAACGACTGATCTTTTGCTTACTTGCTCAACCTCTCTAACCTCTAGGCTACCTACCGCCCTGTAAAATAAAAAAAAAGTCATATCCATGGTGTACTTCACTACACACAATGTACTCTAAAGCAAAATGTTTGATGCTTTTTTATTTTATTTGGTAAGACACTTAAGAGACATTCCTGAAAGGGAGATCAAATAGTTTTGGTTCATAGCAGATTCATCATGCCTGATACAAAAAAACATGAAGTGTACACCAACACAAAATGTACAAGTCATGAAATCAAACAATATAAACAATATTTTATATATAAAACATGGCAAGCTTAATAAATATTACAAATAAACAAAAACTGGTGAAGTAAACAAATGTTAAACTATTTGGTTTGGGCAATATTTGACAAGGGGGGGGGGGGGGGGGTTGAGAGAACACATATTAAATCAATCAATAAAACACAAGCTGAATGTCAGTTTGACCATGTCAATGTACAATGGTGGTCAATGCTCCCGCCAAATCCCTGTTCCCGTTAGTGTGGACAGAAAGACATTCAAAGAAAACGGATTCACAAATCATATGCAACCCCAAACCGTTGTTCAGTCTCTTTATGTTACTGTATTGCGTTAATGTGTTACATTAAAGGAACACAAAATATGCAACGTCTCAAAAGGTGTTCCAAGCTCATTGTTACATGGATTAGTATTTTTTTGTGTGTGTACAGACTGCTCTTTTACATATCACCACATTCTACCGTGCATTTGTTCCATGTAGGTTGCAGGTTGTAAGTGCATGCTGAAATCTTTCTACATTTAGTGTAGTTACGTTTCCCAAAACAACTCCATTCCACCTAATAACCAAGGGTTCATCTTTCTGCTCCTAAACACTGAAGAACAGGAAGCCATTTCATTATCTTAGTCTTTGTAGTTCAATCATACCACCACTATTGACTGATAAATTTCACCAGCACAGTAGAAAATGTAAAAAAAAAAAAAAAAGGCCAGAATTTACTCTGCCTATTCTAATGCTTAGATGCGGCAATTTTGAAAATAAATTGTCGGCTATGTACGTTTGAAAATACACAGTAGTATGACGCAATATGTGGCTGTTACTTGTTGCTGAAACACGGTATTTTGTTATGTGTACCTTTAGTTTGACATCTACTTGGTACTTAGGTCTTAACATCATTGGGTATGTCACTCAAAGAGGATGAACACCATGACAGAAATCATTTTGATTCAATCAGGAGTTTAGGACAATGTATCGTTCACATAGAGACACACCCACAACACACACCCAGACAGACACACACACACTCACGCGCAACTCATTCTAAGTGTGCATCGTGAATGTAAAGTCATCCCCTTAGTGATTAGTCTATTTAACAAAAGATACAATTGTGCAACATTTAATTGTTTTCATCAAAGCAAACCAGGAGTAGAACATATACCAGGCCATCCTAGTTGCTGCAAATCACCAAACACATTTTAGAGAGCAATTTTTTTCAGACATTGTGCCCTTTTCTTTTCTTGTAGTTACTTAAAGGTGCATTCTCCAACTTTTGCATAATTTCAGCCAGTAGTTTTGAAAGTGGTGCTCATGAGCCAAAAGCGCTCCACATTTTTTGAGTACTACGTCATCCAATTGTCTACTGTGTCATCCATCTCGTGATATATTACACATTTTGCAATTTATATATCATTTGAATGTTGCAATTCGTGTGATATGTCATGAAACCAATTTGTGCAATATGTTATGAATTTGGATCCCGGAGTGCATCTTTAAGAGTTAGAGAGTGTTTGGGCCACCCAAGCCTTTCCTAGATCTTCTCTGATCCACTCCGGTCCATTGCAGAGAGAAGCAGGCAGATCTATGCCTGGACGACCCCTCTTTCAGTCTCTTTTTAGAGGGTAGTCCGATAGGGTGTTACCCTACACCAGTAACTGTCCAGTCCACTGTCCCCCCAAAGGTCCCAGCCTCAGCTCCCCTCGACGCTCTGTCCGTCCGTTACAAAGTGCAAGCAGTTAAATGTCTCTTTGCCTTTTCCCTCCCATCCCACACAATAAACTGAAACCAAATGCAACATCAAAGAATATTCTTATTGTCCGATTGCAAAACCGTGCAGCAGACACTGTCCAACAGGCAATGGAAAGGGAGAAGGCAGCTTGAGAGAGTGCATTTGTGTCACAAGGAATTCAGTCCCCTCTACGCAGACTCCATAGAGTGTGGTTCCTCTTTGTGGTCAGGTTGCCACTAGTTGGTTGGTTGTCTGCCAGAGTGGTTACACCTCCCTAGAAACAGAAAACAGACAACAGAGATTGATTACCACAAGGCCTTTGATATTGTATAGAGTAAAAGGCAGTATCCTGAAGATCATTTCTTTATTAGAACTTTGGCTGAAAGAGTTCCTCTGTGGTTTCTACTTTGGTAGTGATTGTAAATAACCATAGCTTGCATAGTGTCAACTTGGCAGAATTTAATAGAACACATGGAAGCCCAAAGAGCACATCCAGGTGTATAGACATGATACCCATGTATAAAGTGAGCTGTGACTTACGATGCAGTGAGAGTAGAGTTGAGCACTAGGGTGGTGCGTATCCTATAGAGCTGGGCTAGGGTCAGCTTCTTGTGCTGATGGGTCTTCCTTCTTTTGGGCGATGACTGCTTCTCTGGGCAACCGGCTGTGAACGACTCACTGCACTTCCCCCCGTGTCCTCCAGAGGGCGCCACCATCGTCTCCCCATCTGAGCTGCTGCTGTCAGCCTGGCTATTGCTGCCTTCACAGGCCTCAGCTGCAGCCAGAGCCCTCTGGACCTGCCGGGCCTCCGCCTTCCTCAGGGTGTCACAGAGCTTACCAGAAGGCATGCTCATACTCAGGAAGTCCTCATACTCAGGCTCTGAGTCTTGGTCAGTCTTAAACAGCCCAGTAAGGTCTTGGGCTGATAGGCTCTTACTGTGGACCAGGCATTCCGCCCTCTCGCTCCTGTGTTCTGATTGGTCCTGGGCTGTAAGGCTGCGGGTTTGTATCCGGGAGACAGGGGCGTTGTCACGGAAACGCTGCAGAAGGTTGTCCTCTGAAATTGACTTGATGTTCAGGCTCTGGAGGCTGCGGAGGCGGGCAGTAACCGGGGGGCGTCGCCGAGGCTTCAAAGACTGAACCACTGACACCTGGGAACCAACAGAGGTTGAATCCTCCTCCTTTTCCTTCTCCACTTCCTCATCCATCAGTTTCATTACCACCTTTTCGCTCTCCATTTCCACCTCCACCCCCACCTCGTGTCCCTCTATCCCTCCCTCCTCTTCAGTCTCCTCTCCCTTGCTCTGGCCTGGTCGTGTCTGCAGGTCCAGCTCTCTCAGTAGGGACTCTGGGGAGAGGGTACCGTAGGCACTGTCCATGGACAGAGAGCGAGACTGAGGCTCCAGCTCAACCTCCCCTCCCTCCATAATACCCTCCTGCTCTGGCTCAGGGTCCCGGTCGGCAAGGTTGTCCTGGGGGCTGGCAGGGTTGCAGTGCAGGGGCTCAGGCCCAGTAGGTGGGGTAACTGTGCCCGAGTCTAGGCTCTTCTCTAAGGGTCCTCCTGAGTCTGTGCTTGTGGCAGAGGGGTTTTGGTGCTCCCCTGAATCCTCTCCTATGTCCATGACTGACAGGGTCTCTGTGGAGCAATCCGAATGACTGGAGGAGAAAGAGACCAAAATGTTAGACTGATGAGAATGGTTCTAGTAATATAAAACACTAACAATAAATGATAATGTTTACATGAAATAATCTTTGCACAGATCCGATCAACATCTACAGTGTCCTTATAGAAGAATGAAGCTCTACGATGTCTAAGTCGTTGTTTGGGTTTGTACCTTGGTCCCTGCTGATCTTTGTTCCTCATGCAGGGGGAGCTGGTAGTGGAGTTGCTGCTCTTGTTTTCCTCCTCCTCTTCCTCTCCGCATAGACGGCGCTGTAGGGTGACCTGCTGCCTGAGAACCTCCTCAGTCCGCATTCTCTGGAGCTGGTTCTGGACGTTACAGATGGCGTCAACCCAGCTTCGCCCCTGGGTGGCGCTGTTGGCCTGGAAAGTGTAGGCTGCCACCGCGCTCTTGAACTCATTGAGGTAGATGAGAATGAAGGAGCCTATAGTAAGAGAGAACAGCTAATCAAAACACGTTTCTCAAGCATTTGCGTGAGCCTGTCTGCAGTGCCAGGTGGGAAGGAATATCCCTTTCAGGACTTTTCTAGTGGTTCCACTGTGCCAGACATGCTTAATTAAGCACAGCTGAAGTATGTGAAAGAAAACAAATACCTTGAACCCCGGTTTAAATGTAGCTGCATGCTGGTACTCACCAGGGTCCTTGAGTTCCTTGCAGACAACATTGTGGATGAGGAGGGGCTGTCTGATCACCTTGACCTTCTCTAACCTCTTCACTGGTTTGGTGATGAGCAGCAGGTCTGTGAACAGGAAGCAGTACACCTCCATCTGTGGGAAGGATGGGGAATTGCTTCCAGGTCAATTTCAGGTCACTTGTCATCATTCTAGTACAATAAACTAGGCTAAATCAAATAAGTAAATATTATGAAAGCAATTTGCTCCCCAATCACCCTGGTCATTGACATATTCTATCACAATGACCATGGGTAGTTCTCAGCCTGCGACAGTTATAATGAGGTAAAAGCAGTTACAAAGTAGCCCAGCCAGACACTTACCCTGCTGTCTTTACCCTCCTTCATGCGCAGTGCCGCCTCCAAATGGAGCTGTCTGGTCTCCTCTGGTGATGTGCCTCTCATAGGAGCCATCAGGTCGAAGCGGTTAAACTCACGCAGGATCTAAGGAGAGAGACAAGAAGAAGAAGAAGGAGTTACACACCAAGCAGAAACACAATTTCAACCCGTACTAAAAATCTAACTCAATAGAGATTCTCGTCTAGCAGTAGACTTGCACCGGTATACCCAGCAAGCCAGCCCTGAGTGTGGTGAGTGCCCACCTTCTCCAACTCCTCGCTGCTCCCCTCCACTGCTTCGTAGGAGTCGATGCGCCCAGAGATGGCTGCTAGCTTCTGCTGCTCCTCCCGCTGGCGCATCTGAGAGTCCACGCTGTTGATGAAGCCCTCCACCCACGCCACCATGCTGCCGACGGCGTCGCGGGACGACGAGTCGTCAGTCTTCTTGAGAACAGCCTTCAGCAGTAGGGGGTACTTGGTGAGTCTCTGGTGGGGCTTGGCCAGCATGTCAGCCAGCTTCAGCCGGTTACACTGCTTATGGGTCTCAGCCCACTGCGCAGGGGAGAGAGAGACCAGGAGTTAGAGGTTAAAGAAAATGTGGCTAGGAACAACACTGAAAAGTGCTATGTAGAACGTAATAGTGGTATCTGATATTGGTTGACTGTGCTGTATTTGTGAGATGAGTAAATGGTATTTGGTGGGCAGTTGTTTAACTTGACACCATCAGTGTGAACAGAGAGAGAGAGAGAGAGAGAGAGAGAGAGAGAGAGAGAGAGAGAGAGAGAGAGAGAGATCGGGAGGACAGGCGGACTGCGACTCACCGTGACGTAGATCCTGAAGAGCTCGTTGTCCCTGAGCAGTGACCTCATGTACTCCATACTGGCCTCCTCCTCCATACAGTAGCGGATGTAGGGCTTAAACCTGGAGCCAATCGTCCTGAAGCCGTGGTGGAGGTCTGTCGGGTTGAGGAGGGTTCTGGCCTGCCGGGCCATCTCCAGGGCAGGCAGCATCACCTGGTTCCACAGGGCCGTGTGCAGACGCACAATGTCCTGGATGTTACTGAAGAGTCGCGCAGGCTCCACCTCCGTCAGCAGACCACTCTCCTGCAGGTTCAACAGCCCACACAGGAACAACTGGAGGAAGAGAGGACATGGGAGAACATGTTTCAATATGGGACATCTGATAGGGAAGTACTGCACTAGAGATAGACAACCTACTCCGAGTGTACAATACATTAGGAACACCTGCCTAATATTGAGTTGCAACCCATTTTGGCCTGAGAACAGCCTCAATTTGTCATGGGGCATGGACGGCAAGGTGTCGAAAACGGTCCACAGGGATGCTGGCCCATGTTGACTCCAATGCTTCCCACAGTTGTGTTAAGTTGGCTGGATGTCCTTTGGGTGGTGGACCATTCTAGATACACACGGGAAACTGTTGAGCGTGAAAACACAGCAGCGTTGCAGCCCGACACACTCAAACCGGTGCACCTGGCACCTACTACCATACCCCGTTCAAAAGGCACTTAAACTATTTGGTCTTGCCCATTCACCCACTGAATGGCACAGATACACAACTCATGTCTCAAATGTCTGAGTGCCACTAACGGCACTCAGAGAGCACACCTAACCAAACTAAAACTCTTAGCACGATTCATTGAAGTAGTTCCTTTGGACTTGACATAGAAGGTTATGTTGTTCTTCCAAAAATGATCTAGGAGGTACATGTGTGTAAGGGAGAGAAGCAATTACTTTGTAAAAGGGCACTTACGTCAGTGATGACTCGTAGTTTCTTGATGTAGGTGGCCTCAGTGTGCAGGAGCTCCCAGATCGCCTCCTGCTGATGGAACTGGCGTCTGGTCAACGTCTGGAAGCAAACAGAACCAAAAACACACTCATGAGGTAATGGCCTCATACACATCCATGTGAACAGACGACGACACACTCCCTTATCCATGAGTTACACATAAGAACACAATACACCCACCCACGTTCATGAGTTAACAGCCTTACACAGGTCTGAACTTATAAAAGTAGCAACACACACACACACACGCACTCATAGGGTAAAAGCCATAAGCCATGTCTAAGAACATACGGCACGAGACAGACTCATGAGGTAACAGCTTTACTGCTACATGTCTGGTCACAAACAAATGACACCATCAGGACCGAGCTCAGTCAAACACTGATTGAGTTGGAGTGTGACTGAAATCCCGATCCCCAATCACACAGCATCTTATCACACACAGACATCGGTCTATCTTGCCTGAGCCCATAGTCTAAGGGTGTGCGCTCTGTCCGGGAAAGAGAGACGGATGCGATTGAGCTGGTAACGTTTATACAACTACACATTAACCTTAATAAACAGCTGTACAACACTGGCTGTAAACGTTATCCGCCCTGTTGCTGGGAAACACCAGACTGGATGGGCGGGAGATTGTCAGGCCAAAACAGGAACGGATTGTGAACAGTTTATTACTCAATACGGGAGTAGCTACACGCATGCGATCATATCAAAGTTCATTTGTCACGTGCGCCGAATACAACAGGTATTTGTAAATGAAAATGAGTGTTTGCAATTCCAGATAGTTCCTCCTTGTTTCAGGAGCCTTTCAGTGAAATGCTTACTTACAGGCCCTAACCAACCGTGCAATTTTTAAGTAAAAAAATAGGTATTAGATATTTGTATTAAGCATTTGTGGTTATGTGTCAGTGAATGAGTGTGTGTTTCGGTGAGTTTG